>NC_090895.1:2874435-2884435 GCF_036669925.1 Montipora capricornis | reverse complement strand
TTGGTTCTTTTCTGATTTTAAAGCAATCCATTTTTAAGTTTTATACTTCTGAAACTCGATAACTGAGGAATAAAACTCAAGAGCAATTACACCTTCGAACATCTGCTTCCCTAATTCTCCGGTTAAACATCAAACGCGTTAGTGATGTATTGGTGTATTTGTTAATTTAAACACAGGCAAATTATTTCTTAACTTTCAGGCTACCGAGATGCAACTTGTTTTGCCTGGCATACACTTTTCTCAACAGCAACGGTGAATTGGTTCTTTTCTGATTTTAAAGCAATCCATTTTTAAGTTTTATACTTATGGAACTCGATAACTGAGGAATAAAACTCAACAGCTATTACACCTTCGAACATCAGCTTCCCTAATCATAAGTTCTCCGGTTAAACATGAAACGTTAGTGATGTATTGGTATATTTGTTAATTTAAACACAGGCAAATTATTTCTTAACTTTCAGGCTGCCGAGATGCAACTTGTTTTGCCTGGCATACACTTTTCTCAACAGCAACGGTGAATTGGTTCTTTTCTGATTTTATTTAGCAATCCATTTTTAAGTTTTATACTTATGGAACTCGATAACTGAGGAATAAAACTCAACAGCTATTACACCTTCGAACATCCGCTTCCCTAATCATAAGTTTTCCGGTTAAACATGAAACGTTAGTGATGTATTGGTATATTTGTTAATTTAAACACACGCAAATTATTTTGTCAGTTAACTTTCAGGCTACCGAAATGCAACTTAATTGTTTTGCCTGGCATACACTTTTCTCAACAGCAACGGTGAATTGGTTCTTTTCTGATTTGAAAGCAATCCATTTTTAAGTTTTATACTTATGGAACTCGATAACTGAGGAATAAAACTCAGCGGCTATTACACCTTCGAACATCTGCTTCCCTAATCATAAGTTTTCCGGTTAAACATGAGACGTTAGTGCTGTATTGGTGTATTTGTTAATTTAAACACAGGCAAATTATTTTTTAACTTTTAGGCTACCGAGATGCAACTTGTTTTGCCTGGCATACACTTTTCTCAACAGCAACGGTGAATTGGTTCTTTTCTGATTTGAAAGCAAACCATTTTTAAGTTTTATACTTATGGAACTCGATAACTGAGGAATAAAACTCAACAGCTATTACACCTTCGAACATCTGCTTCCCTAATCATAAGTTCTCCAGTTAAAAATGAAACGTTAGTGATGTATTGGTGTATTTGTTAATTTAAACACAGGCAAATTATTTTGTCAGTTAACTTTCAGGCTACCGAGATGCAACTTGTTTTGCCTGGCATACACTTTTCTCAACAGCAACGGTGAATTGGTTCTTTTCTGATTTGAAAGCAAACCATTTTTAGTTTTATACTTATGGAACTCGATAACTGAAGAACTGGGAAATTTAGAATGCCCAATTGTAGCTGTGTAAAATTTCATTCCGGGCTAATCGATTTCCCAGCATGTCACAGGGAGGCACATTCAATATTAATCACAGACTTATCAATTTCCTGCTATCATGTTATCCTGATATCATGAAATTGAACCTAACAGCAATTATTTTACCTCAACGTTTGAGCGTGAGCCTGTATACCGGGAAGGCTTCCAGCACCGAATTCCCCGACGTTAACATTGTTTACTGCCTCCATAACTCGTTTGAAAACATGAATACAGAAATCCATGACATTCAGACGAAGACTGCTCAATTAATCCCCCCACAGAGGCCAACCAAAGTTATTCCGTAAGGTTCGTCCACGTTTTTACTAGAATTTCGGACGGCGAGTCTAGTCTGCAGGTCGCAGGTCGCAGGTCACAGGTCACAGGTTGCAGGTCATTGTTTCACCAATACAGAAAGTATCCTAAACATTCTTTAAAGCTAACCTTAGGCCTAATTAGGCCTAAACAAAAGTTTTTAGGCCTAAGGTTAGCTTTTAAGAATGTTTAGGATACTTTCTGTATTGGTGAAACAATGACTGCAACCTGTGACCTGCGACCTGCGACCTGCGATCTGCAGATTAGACCCGCCGAATTTCGGAACGTGATCACCATTTTCCCGCAAAAAATTACAGACTTGAAGCTGACAAATCTCTCTTCCAAAGAGCTGAAAAAACTTTCCTTCGACAAATTGGCTAACATTTTACCCTGGATGCCAGAGGTCTTCTCGCTCACCAGCGGCGAGGAGCGTCGAAGTAGTGCTGGTCGGCGAGAGACGACGGCGACCTGTACCATTTTTCCCCGGGTGAGAGAGTTAATCCATAAATCCTATGGAACGAAAAATGGTTCCGTGTCCCAGCACTAACCGCCGCTGTCGATACGCGCAAACAAACTGAAATAGGTTTGTGTTCCCCGCAAAATTCATCTCGCCCCTAAATATGGTCATTCAATAAAAAATTAACTACTTTTTTCTGCTTAACGTAAGTTCACAGTACAATCTGATCGATCCTGAATGCTTTAACACTTTTCTGAATACGAAACACCATTTGTGTTATGTTTTTAGCCTTTGTTGATGGATATCTACACCGTCAGGAGACGTCCAGCCGAGAATTCCTGAGTCGGCTTAAGCTCCTCATGGAAACAAATAGTTTTAAACTCCAGGTGAATTTTTAAAATAAGTCGAGAAGTAGGCCACTTTGTTCAATAAATTGAAAAAAAGGCAATTTTTTTCAAACCTAACTGCGGCTTAAGATTAAACTTCATGTTGATACAATTGGTTGCTCTACTTAAACCAGCCGCAAACTTCAAATTTTGTTGAAACCCCTGAGAATATAAAATGCAGCGTCTGTTAAAACATTGAATTATTCTCTGCGTATCTCTAGACATGGAAATGGCATGGCCCACACAAGGAATAAAAGAGACTCCCGTCAGGATGGTGATCTAATCTAAACTGAAATAACTGACGAGGTTATATCTTAATTTGGCGTTATATCTCCCCTCGTCAGCCCAATTTTAATCGCAATAACTGTGGCGTCATCGGATGCCAGAAAACTGCAAGCTATGTACATGAACAAATTAAGCATCCGCCATAAGTACTCAGTTTCTAGACAGAACAAGCTTAAACGACGAAATCGTTTGCTTGGTATGATGCATCCAGGTAATCGTTTTCTTACATAGTAAACAACATATTTACTTTGGGCCCTGTTTCAATTTATATAGATCATTAGAAAAACAATTCCTTCAATTGTCATGAGTACCGACTGATGAATAAATGATGCCTTCAAAAGACATTTAATATAAGGGCGGCAAACCTTTCGCGATCGACCAAGTTTTCTTAGAGTCGGCCTATCCAGCTTTATGGTGTCTGATGCTCCAAACATGAGACGCTATCGCCCTTTTGTTCTCGACTGGCTGGTTATCTCCTTTCTTTGGATGGCTTGCCTTAAGATCAAAACACTTGCTGATCAAGGTGAGAAAAAAGTTCTTGTCAACATCTAATTCAGGAACTCTTATAGAGCATGGAAGCTGATGCGATTAACTATGAGAGTGTGATGTGAAGTGCTATTTTCTACCGATGTAAACAAATGTGAGCGTTAGCCCTACTAATGGAAATGGGCCCACACAAGGGCAGAGAAAAACTCTGACCAGGGTCGGAATGCCGTGAATTTGACATCTTCAATTCCCACGACCCTCTCCTGTCTGGCCTTGTAGCTCAGTCGGCTCAGTCGGTAGAGCAGCGGTGATCTAACCCGAAGGTCGTGGGTTCATTTTCCACCTTGGTCAGAGTTTTCTCTGTCCTTGTGTGGGCCCATTTCCATTGGTAGGACTAACGCTCACATGGTTTACATGGGTAGAAAATAGCACTTCACATCACACTCTCATAGTTAATTCAGTCTGTTGAAATATAAGTGCTACACGGCCAACGTTTGCATAAACGTAACCCCTAGTTCAAAACTAAGTTTGACAACTTTTGTAACATTGGGCATCAATTCATCAGAAGCCATTCCGTCGTAGAAATTAGATAATCAATGCTCTGGAGACAAAACGGTTTTGAAAAAGAGATTACAAGAAAAGATCATGTGTCATAAACTCCAAAGTCACGTGAATATCATTGTCTGTCGTTAATTTACTGCTTCATTTATTTCATTTGAGCAGTATGTGAAGCCCTGTCACTCCAGTTTAAGCTTGTGTCCAACGGCAAAAATCTCAAGCTTTTGAAGAGTCTTTCAAACTCGGAAGCCACAGGCATTGACAAGATCTCTGGAAATTTTTTGAAAATTGCGGCTTATGCTATTTCTCCATCATTAACATATATATTAAAAAACGCCATCGTCTCGAGCAGCTTCTTCCCTGAAGATTGGAAAATTGCCAGAGTCTTGCTTCTTTTAAAAATAGGGCCAAAAACTGCACCAGATAATTACAGACCGATCTCTATCTTGCCATTAATAACCAAAGTAACGGAAAAAGGTATCTACGTCAAGGATGTTGGTTTCGAAGCTAATTACCGCGGGCGACTTTTCCTCGAAGCCTGGCACTCTACTTTGGACCCGAACGTTGCGAACGATCATATCAAACTTCTAGAAGCCTACAAAGGCATCGCGCGAGCATGAATTGCATGCCACGCAAGCTTCACGCTACGTTACTTTAAATAGCGTATGATAACGAACTTCGCTTTCATATCACTGATGAATGCTTAAGAATTAGCTGAAAAGTCTGTTGAAAAATATCAAGAGTCAGAGGCAAACCTTTTTCCACAGAACTTATGAATATGTGAGTACCTTACATCTAACAACATTCTTTCGTATCATCGATTTGGCTTCCGCAAACGTGACTCGACTGCTGCAGCTCTCTTAGATAGCTCAAACAGCTAGTATGTTAATATGGCTAGAAGAGTGCTTAACCTTGTTGTGTTGTTGGACTTAAAAAATGCATTTTATACAGGCCGTCAATCACAGGATTCTGCTGCGCAAGTTTGAACTATATGGTATCACTGCACTTGGAGCAACAGCAAGTCAAAATCATTTTCAGTTAAATGATACCTCTTTTCTTCCTCTTATGCGTAAATGAAATTAAGTCTAAATGTAGCAAAAAGAGAATATATGCAAATCCGTTCTAACTACAAGCTAAGAAACTTAGTCTCAACCGTGTATTGAAATTAATGGAGGAAAATGTTAAACAGGTTTACCATAGTAGGGTTCTTGGCAAAGAAATCGACCAGCAACTATCTTGGGACAAGGCACATTCAGAATGTTGCCAAAAGAGTTAGTTCGAATCTCTTGTTCGGGAGTAGGAGGTTTTAGGCAAATTCAGGAGTTTGTCGAGGGAGGCACTCTGCTTTAATCCAGCCACACCATAATTTACTGTAGTGAAATATGGGATAACTTAAGGAAGGGGCTAGCTAACGGTTTCCAGAAACTTCCGAATAGATCAGCTCGACTGATTAATGAATCTATTCAATGATACTCCCGCCACCGAGGCTTTAGGTCTCTTAGGCTGGGAAAATCTAGAAACTCAACGGGCTAAGCCTAAGGCAAAGCAAATGTATAAAATAGTCAATGGGTTGGCTCCTTACTGCCTTACTGATCTTTTCATAAGTAAGAATGAAATATCACATCATAAACTTAGGAGATCCTCCACCTCATTGCAGATACCGCTACCCAAAAATGAATATCGAAAAAAAAAACGTTTTTGCTAGAGTGAAGCAAAATTGTGGAACTCGCTTCCTGCTACACTTCGACGGTGAATCTGACACCCTTTCAATCTTTAATAATAAAATTAATGCACGCACCTTTAGCTGATTTTTGCTGCTCTCCTACTATGGAGAAAGTAGAAATATTTTTAGTGAATAGAATTATTAGCTGGTAATTTATAGTAAGTACAAAAAAACAAAAAAACAAACTGTAAATAATTGTAAATAGTTATAAGTTATTCGATTTGCTCATTTTATTGTAACCACACGCCTCTTATGGAAATCAGCTTTTAGGGATAATTATTAAGTTGACGGGGCAAGCGTGTATAAAAAAAGGTTTAACTTACTTACTTTACTTTACTTTACTTTACTTTACTTATTTCCCGCCAGTATTTTGTGACCTTCGGCTGTTAGTGATGTCTTTAAATTTCCTAATTTGTTTGTGTAAAATTGCAACATTTGCACTAGATAAGCGTCAGTGACATGTGTCATTCTGCATAGATTGTTCCCCTCGAACCATCCACCTTCTTCCTCTACAAACGGGCCAATACTTTCAAGGACACGTGTTTATGAATTTCACTGTGGGAAAATACGGATGTGAACATTGGTGTCTCTTGGAAAACAAGTGTGTGTCTGTCAACATTGGTAGCGGAAAATCTCCAAGCAGCGTTATCTGTGAACTGAGTGATTCAGACCACTGCCAGCACCCGAAAGATCTCAAGCCAAGACAGGGTTGGACATACAGAGCCGCAAAGGTATCTCATGTTAAATTGAAACGATTGGGCCAGATTTCACCCCTTATCAGCATAACTGAAGTGGTGTGGGTATTGTTTTGCTTTTGTTGTCAGGCTAAATCTCAGTTTTATCTCAGCTTTTACTTCCCGCATTAAAAGTGATTCGTTTATAGGATGTGAAACTAATTACACTCACCAATAGTGCAGCAAAACGTGGAAATGACATGGCTAATCCTATAAAACGATTTTTCGATATCTTAATCTACTACAATGTTGGGAAACGATTGAGTATATGTTAACAGGGAAGGCAAACCAAAAAGTAAGACAAATATCTCGCGACTCATACATTTGAGCCATGGAACTTCGTGCTCTGAACTGAATTCGATATATTATGATTATCTTACCCTATCAGAATCCTTGCTGTTACAATCCATGCCCCAAGAATGGAAAGTGTCTTTTGGGATACACTGAGAAGAACTATGCCTGTGAGTGTCCACCGGGATTTACAGGAGAAAAGTGCGAAAACGGTAAGGACAGGCTTATGTCATCACCTTTTTTTGCTGCTTTCCTAGGAACGTACAACGTTTAAGTGTGGCAGCTATTAAGTTGAAGAAGGAAAGAGAAGGTTCTGCAAAAGCAGAAGTGATTTTAAAAATGGACTTTCATGTTAAAATGCAAAAGCAGTTGTGTTCCTCGCTTTTAGCCGTATTGGAAATTCAATAGCATGAGTTCATTTCGACCTTCGCTTTTTTGGCCAAAGGTTGGTCAGAAGTATCAGTCCGATATAAAATAGGATGGTATTTCTTTCGCTGTTATAGCCACATTCAAATTCAAAGTCATTGAGGCGCCTTTCAAACAGTCATCATAGTTGATGATGGTGAACAAAGACCAAAGTGAATTGCTCGGACTTTTATCAAACTTTGAAACTTTGTGTACCTGTATCCTTTTCTCATTAAGATATCGATGAATGCAACACCGGGAGCCATGATTGCAATGAAAATGCAACTTGTACAAATACGGCTGGAAACTTCAACTGCACATGCAAGCCAGGCTTTACTGGAGATGGACGGCCATGTACAGGTACAATAGCTAAGTGTTACTTTTATAAATCGTATTGCCAGAAAATATCACTGGTTCATTTTCAGCTGCGAATTTTTTAGCATACTATTTGTCAGAAGCATAAACTCTCATATAAACTAGTAGTAATTAAAGATTAGAAAAGTGCGTTCGATCTGTAGCTCCCGAAAAATTTATTATATTGATTGAGAGAAGGATTCTGGGAAAGAGGATTTTGGGCTGCTTTCAGTCAGTGTCATAAAGCAGTTGCAAAGTTGAACACAACAATCAGTTTTAATAGTTGAAGATGTTGATACAACCGCAGTGGCCAAAAGAAATAGCAGAAAATTAAACAAATGGATAATGTTTAACTATTTCGCAATTGAATAAGAAAATTGGATAACTGAACGTGTCAATGTATTTAGTGGTCCATTAATAAAAATGTCTTTTCGCTCATTGGCTGAAGGCAATATACTGATCGAGTCTCAACAGTCTGAGCACGAAGAGAAGTTGAATCTCCTGAGAAAAGCAGCTGAATTGATGCATCACAACTCGCTATCGTAGCCGGGGCGAATTTCAGCGTCTGTTTCCTAGAAAACACACTACTGCATAGCTTTCTGATATTCTGATAAGTAGCCTTAGCCATATTTGTTAATGGAAATTCGAATAAGTAAAACAAAATTCAGTTACCTTGTGGAAACAGTAACCACAATGCCAAAATACCATGAGTAATTTAACTGCACGTTCAAGATACCAGTTCCCAGCGGTCAAAAAATTTCACATGAAATCGGGGCCATATGTGCCACGCAGCCAGCCAGTCCAAGATGGCGTCCAAACCATGAAATTTTATGGCATCGGAAAATCGCGGGACATAAACCCGCGGGATTGACCCGATTAGAAAGCGTTCTCCTATGGTCGAACGCAAATATGAAAATATTTTTTTTTGTAGTTGGCCACATTCGTAAGTCAAGGCCTTGTTCAAACAGTCATGCTTGTTCAGTGACGATGGTGAGCGAAGATCAACTGCTGGATGATTTTTATCAAAAGGATTTAAAAATCGTTAATTGAGTACCTGTATCCCTTTCTTGGTATTCAGATGTCGACGAATGCAGCACCGGTATCCATGATTGCAATGAAAATGCAACTTGTACAAATACAGCTGGAAACTTCAACTGCACATGCAAGCCAGGCTTTACTGGAGATGGACGGTCATGTTCAGGTACAATAGCTAAGTGTTACCTTTATTCGTATTGCCAGGAAATATCACTAGTTCATTTTGAGCTGGGAATTTTTTAACGTACTATTCGTCAGAAGCGTAAACTCTCATATAAGATGTGATGATAGTTTTTTTTGTGGTTGGTCACATTCGTAAGTCAAGGCCTTGTTCAAACAGTCATGCTTGTTCAGTGATGATGGTGAACGAAGATCAACTGCTGGATGATTTTTATCAAAAGGCTTTAAAAATCGTTAATTGAGTACCTGTATCCTTTCTTGGTATTCAGATGTCGATGAATGCAGCACCGGGATCCATGATTGCAATGAAAATGCAACTTGTACAAATACAGCTGAACACTTCAACTGCACATGCAAGCCAGGCTTTACTGGAGATGGACGGTCATGTTCAGGTACAATAGCTAAGTGTTACCTTTATTCGTATTGCCAGGAAATATCACTAGTTCATTTTGAGCTGCGAATTTTTTAACGTACTATTCATCAGAAGCATAAACTCATATAAGATGTGATGATAGTTTTTTTTGTGGTTGGCCACATTCGTAAGTCAAGGCCTTGTTCAAACAGTCATGCTTGTTCAGTGATGATGGTGAACGAAGATCAACTGCTGGATGATTTTTATCAAAAGGCTTTAAAAATCGTTAATTGAGTACCTGTATCCTTTCTTGGTATTCAGATGTCGATGAATGCAGCACAGGGATCCATGATTGCAATGAAAATGCAGCTTGTACAAATACAGCTGGAAACTTCAACTGCACATGCAAGCCAGGCTTTACTAGAGATGGACGGTCATGTTCAGGTACAATAGCTAAGTGTTACCTTTATTGGTATTGCCAGGAAATATCACTAGTTCATTTTGAGCCGCGAAATTTTTAACGTACTATTCGTCAGAAGCATAAACTCTCATATAAGATGTGATGATAGCTTTTTTTGTGGTTGGCCACATTCGTAAGTCAAGGCCTTGTTCAAACAGTCATGCTTGTTCAGTGATGATGGTGAACGAAGATCAACTGCTAGATGATTTTTATCAAAAGGCTTTAAAAATCGTTAATTGAGTACCTGTATCCTTTCTTGGCATTCAGATGTCGATGAATGCAGCACCGGGATCCATGATTGCAATGAAAATGCAACTTGTACAAATACAGCTGGACACTTCAACTGCACATGCAAGCCAGGCTTTACTGGAGATGGACGGTCATGTTCAGGTACAATAGCTAAGTGTTACCTTTATTCGTATTGCCAGGAAATATCACTAGTTCATTTTGAGCTGGGAATTTTTTAACGTACTATTCGTCAGAAGCATAAACTCATATAAGATGTGATGATAGTTTTTTTTGTGGTTGGCCACATTCGTAAGTCAAGG
>NC_090895.1:2851935-2866935 GCF_036669925.1 Montipora capricornis | reverse complement strand
CCGGTAGTCGTGCCCTATGAAGAACAGCAGCAGAACTTGTTCTAACCGCATCTTTGGAATCATCAGGCAGGTGGCGGATGGCAGCTTCAATTTCAGCAACGATGTCTTTATGTGGTATGATAGTTGGCGTTGGGGCAGATTTGGGGCCTTTCTCCAAGAGAGATCGTTCCTCTGGTAAAAGTGGTTTCGTGGAGAGGTTCACAACCCAGTTGTTTTTGTCGATGTCAGCTTTTTGAGAACCCCTGGTGTTCAAATTAGCGTGTTTTTTGGCATGTCTGGCATTGATGTTATTGTGAAAAGATGTTGCTCTGCTTTTCAGGAACGACATTAGAGTCGAAAAGGTGTCCTTGTTGATCAGAGAAGACAGTTCACACCAGGAGCCCATCAAGGCTCCTGTTCACACTTGGTATTTTTAATGTTGTCGTTAAGCTCGTAGTTTTTAATCACTTTAGCCAGAGATCGTTTTTTAAATTTTAATTAAAATTTTAACGTGTAAATGCAGCTTCTTGTGTATGCAAAACACGAGTTCAAAAGTTTGAAAACCCAAAACTCCAGTCCTGCATATTAATTTTGCGGCGTCAGTACACACGCATTGCATTCTTAAACTGGTGAGCCTTTGACGTCATTTTCTCCTCGATCCAGCTCTCTCAAGAACTTAAGTTAGTAATAGCTGACCATTAAATAAGAAATTTTTTAGTTAAAAAAAAACCGGGGGTCTTTTTGAAATAAAGGCTTAGAACTTTGGTTGGTTAGTGTTTAGCTAACATAGTTCTGAAATCCGAAATCCGTCATTTTCTCCTCGATCCAGCTCTCTCGAGCTTTTAAAGTTAGTAATGGTGGACCATTAAGTAAGAAAATTCCAGTTAAAATAAACAGGTGTCTTTTTGAAATCCACGCTTAAACTTGGGTCAATTAGTGGTAAGTTAACATAATTTTGAAATCCAAAGAAAAAAAAGAATTGATTTTTTGGCCATTGTAGCACTTTAACGCAAAATATATGTCAACGGCTAATCCTAATCTTTCACGTCAGGACTGCTTTAACGCAAAAAAATCATACATTTTAAAGCAAGCTAACAATGTTCATCCGCGTACGTGACACTGACGCCATTTAATGGTCAGTAAATGAAACGAAAAAAATCACATCTGGGGTTCTTCCCGAAACGAATGAAATACTTTCGAAATCGTGCTAAAACTAAAAATAAAAACTTTAAAAAAAAGTTTATTTCTAAGAGCAGACTTGGCTTGTGGAAAAAAAACGTTTTCATGTTATCCTGGCTATTTAATATTGTATGGGTAATGCCCTAGCGACACAGCCATATTCTTTTATTCATCAAGGTTTTTGCAACAGCAAATTGATTCCGATTTAAAAATTATCAAGACCTGCACTGATGCCATTTACAAATTAATGAGTAAGACGAAAAAATAAAGCCCGAGTATCTTCCTGAAACGAGGGAAGCACTTTCGAAATCGTACCTATAGTGAAAAGCAACCATTTTTTGAAAAAAAAAATTCTTCCCGCAAGTTGAACATGGGAAATATCATCCTGTGTATTTAATATTGTGCGGATATTTAAAATAATGAGACATTTCTGTTATTTATCAATTGAAGATTGTACCGGCAAATTGAATAACTTCATAAAATATCAAGACCTGCCAACACTGCCAGCCCTGGATGTTGAAGTGTTCACCATTGATGGAAGTTTGTTTATGGCCTTCGCTCAGTATTGTACCCACGGTAAATATAATTACAAGGTGGATTCTTACATCTACAAACTAAACGAGTCGGCTGGAAATTTTACGCTTCACCAGACCATAAACACCACTGGAGCACTCCACATCGAATACTTTATGATCGCTGATAAACATTACATTGCTATCGCCAATTATTGGGATGGAGGTATTTACAATCTAAATTCTTCCGTTTTCCAGTGGAATGGACACAGTTTCGAGCTTTTCCAGAACATTTCAACATCCGGAGCAACCAGTTTTAACTTCTTTAAAATACATTCGGAACTGTTCCTTGCAGTCACGAATTCTTACGATGGAAGTTCTTCCCGTATAAACTCATCCATCTACAAGTGGGAGGACAATAAGTTTGAGGAGTTACAGGAAATAAGAACACAATACGCGTGGGCAAGTACAGTGTTAACAATAGACAACGAAACATTTATTGTTTTTGCAAATTGGAACGATTCGGATCCTTCCCATTCTTCAGACGTGATGAAATGGTCGGGGAAGAAATTTATCGACCCGAAATTCCCTCAGATCTTTGACCTTAACGTCCGGGATCTCAAGTCCTTCACAATCGACGATACTGTATTCCTTGCATTGGCGACAACAAATGGAATTGTGATTTACAAGTGGGACGGTGAAAAGTTTGTTAATGTGAATCAAACTTTTTCAAAACCACGTGACGTTTGTAGCGTGCATACGTTTACGATGTGTGGTCAAACGTTCCTGTGCGCGACCGGTTTTCCTAGTAGTGAGTTGGTTTTGTATGTGCACTCGGAATCTAAGTTTATGGCAATGTATCAAGACATTGAGAACAAGTATCGGCCAACAATTGTGACGTCATTCGGACATAAAGGTCACACTTACCTAGCAGTAGCAAACTTCTATGGGAACAACAGCATCGTGTATAAGTCAGGTTTAAAGTGGTTCTAAGATAACTAAATGTAAAATGGCTTTGGAGTGGAACTTGTCAAAGATTTATCAAATAGGACGACTAAACTTCATATGAACTAAATTACAGGTTCGTCAGTCATGAAAATCAACTGATAATTTGAAGCTGCTTTTTGTGGCCTCAACACTTGGCTTTTAATTCCAAACGCGGACTCACACAAATAATTTCATTTGAAGGATTTGTTAATCTAGATAAGGTAAATTGGCGTATTTTAAGTAGTTACCTTTGTAGTTTTTTCTTCGTTGAACAATTTTTTCTGAGAAATGGTATCATAACCAACTTATAAGTTCTTTCAAGTGGTCAGTCTGCGTTCAGGGTAGGTTTGGTTGGTCCCCCCTGAAATATTAACTTTGCTCGTTTGTGTGTGAAGAAAGTCAAGGCTTTTTTTAAGTGGAGATCCTTTTACGTGCGATAATGATAATTTTATCGGGTTTTTTTGGTTATTTTGACCTATCGCAATGGCTGAGATGGAAATATTCTTAAAGTTGATTTCTATTTATGAACAATCGCTTTGACGTTTTTGCTTAATTCATCCAACACTATAATTAATAAGAATCACCGTTCACATGCATGGTTCACTTTAATTGAACCCGTCATCGGGTGGAGTAATTTAAACAAGCATGAAGAATCACACACTACGTATCAACTCTCATGATAGGTTTTAAAATTACGATTAATGATGTTAACGAGTAAAATCCAAGGTTATGTCCTTGGGTATGTCCGGGTAGTGTTGTTTGCGTAAAAGAGCGAAGAGATCACGACTACTAGAGTAAGACTATTTGAGAAGAAGGATCAGTTCCATTCCGTAACTTTTCCATATCTTCTCTTTACTCTTCCAAAAGAGGAACTGTATACAAAATGCATTTGCAATTGATCAAAATGAACGCAATGGCGTTCTGATTTATGTCAAAAGAATGTGTTAGATGCTTTACACAGAAAAATACAGCACACATGTTTTATCTTTTCACAGAATGTTAGTTTGATAGTTCTTAGCCATTTCTTTCAAACCCAATAGCCCAATTTCGATATATTAAAATTCAGTTTTAGACAAAAGGCATCACGAAACTCATACAAATCCTTCTTTTTGTTGCCCTAAGTTGAATTTTCAGTCAATCTATCGAAATTACAACCGGACGCCCACGATCATGGGTTCCTGATCACAATTTAAGTACTGCATGAATAACTGTAAAATTTTAAATATGACCAAAGAATCTACAGTCCATCCGAACAGTTCCAGTTGGGAGCAAACCAATCTGTTGATCTCTGTTGTGTGTGTGACAAACACAGGCATGCCGTTCAACAAGAGAGTACCCCAGCTAATATTCTAGGCGGGACTTCCACCTGCGATTTCAAGATTTCAATTCAGACACATCAGCCAGTCATAAACGAGGCCTCCGGCATAAGCTCATGGCTAAGAACACGTTTCGATAAAGTGTGTAATTGCTAAGATTCTAGAGTTTGCGAAATACTCCGGTGATCTTCAATAATTACAGGAGTAGCTCGCTTGGTGTGAGGTAATAGACAAATCGAACTCCACTGCTGGGAGATATGTACACCAGATTTAATCAAAGTTCAAAATAGTAGATTCTACGATCGCTGAACAATAATAGCTGAATATACCTTAAGAGTGCGCAGTTTTATAATAATGCCTTAAGTGAATAAAACTAAGGAGTTGTCTAAAAACGTGCACTCTACAGTTTGCTAAATTCCCTCAAGGAACATGTAGAAGCTATCGATAAGCATGAAACCGCAAATTCCTAAGGAAATTGTAATATTGAAGCACGTTTACCCTTTAAAATACTATTTATAATCACTAGAAAATTCGTGAGAAAAACAAAAATAGAAAAGTAGGCGTTTCAAAACTAACATATAGATATGTACTAACTGCTCGTCGAAATCATAAGATAGCACGCGTAAAAGCGGTAACATTGCAAAATAGTCAATAATAATTATGTATGGGGAACTACAACAGGTTGCAAAATAAGTGAGACACTCCCGTTAAAAAAAACACCTTTTTAGCTTTCAATACCCACTGGATCTAGAACTTTCAACCTTTCCCACTTCCCCCCTCCCTCTCCCCTTTTCAAGGTTAATTGTTCAAGTTTCCAGCACTTTTTTGCTCTGCTAACAAAAATTGATAAGGGGGTAGGGGGGAGGGGGGCTGCAGTGCGTGAGGAAAATTGGGTAAGTCAATAACGACCCAAGAAGGTGAAGTGCGTCTGTTAATTTTGAAACCTGTTGTTGCATAGGATCCTCAGTTGTGCACCACTTATTAATAATATTGTATGATATTGAAAATTGTATACTGACCATTTTAAGGACGGTGCCTACCATTGTTATTGCGCATACGTTCTGCGCATCTTGAGATACTCGGGTTTCCTATCGGTGATGCTCACTAATACAGGGATATTTTGGAGCGGTTTAAAACTATCCGGAGAAAGTAAATCTTAGTAAGTACTCTTGGTATTCAAAAAGAAAATTGGGGGGTAACCGTGCATTTTTGAGAGATAATTAAGCTTCAGTTTAAGAAAGAACGCCATACATGTACATCGCCTTGTATTTTAAAGCTTTTTACAAATATTATTTCATGAATTATCTTTGAAAAATGCGGGGTTACCCCCAATTTTTTTTGGAATTCAATAACACTAAGATCTACATTTCCTACATAATCATACACCGTGGCAAAAATATCTTTGAATTAGTAGGCACTGTCCTTAAACATACTTATTACGAAAACACGACAAAAGTGTTATTAAAAATTAGGTATGGCGTTTTTGTTAACTGCTATGCGTAACAATGTTTCCCTTAAAAGTAATTCTTTGTTTCTAGTGAGAATTAAACAAGTAAATAAAACAAGTTATAAAGTAACTTTTGTTGTTGTTTTTCGTTTACCTATGAATGTGTAGTAACCTTGATTTTCATGCAATACTTCCTCCGTCGACAACTGCAGAGTTTTTTTCCTCCATAGTCCTCTTTATGTATGTATATCTTCCGTTCGAGCGTTTTGTTTTACTTGACTGTCAGAGTGACTGGCATAATTTTTCACTGCAGAGACCATAAAGTGCCCGGTTCTAGTGAGGGATTGATTATGTTGCCCTTTGAGCAAATAAAAATGACGGTGGTAAAGCTGGGCAGGTACAAAACACAGGTCAAAGGTCATTGTTTTACCAATGCAGAAACAACGCGAACCGTTTACAAATGTTAACATTTGCCCCAAAAACTTTTGTTTAGGACTAATTAGTCCTAAGGTTAGCTTTAATGGTTGCTTAGGATACGTTGTCTTTGCAAAATAATGACTTGCGACCTGGACCTGTGACCTGTGTTTTGTACATGCCAAGTAACGCTTTCTTGGGGATAATTCTTACGTGACGTCAAGGCGCTGTTGGTGTTCCAGACTTCTCCACGAACTGAGTCGTAGAGGGCTTTCCATTCGACCACATACTTTGAAAAAACCGGGTAAAGAATCAGTTGGTATAGAAATATCCCGGAAACAAATTTCGAGACTTAAAGTATATCTCGTGAAGTGGTCCTAAAGGTTCCGGGATTCTGGAACAACTCCAGCGAGCGGCCAACCGGAAAATGCTGTCCCATTCGCCAGATGAAATTACCGAAATTTTAACTGAAAAGCGCTTCGAGTCTTTTGGAAACGTTTTCTCGTGTTTCGAGATTTTCGAAAATTTAAGGTAGCTCCGAATCGCCTCACTATTTCTCTGATTTTACGCGATTTCAGTGGTGTCTTTGGTTGCTTTGTTTCTACTATTTATGACAATATCAATCAGTATCTTTCCATATTTCGAATATGCTTTTATTTTCTCACAATGAGCCTGGGCTACCTGCAACGAGTTTAACTTCCCAAAAGCAGGTCAATTTTTAAAATTTGTCCATATTTCATAACACGAACCGAGGTTATTGATACCGTTTAAGTAATCTAATATAAAATAATTATATACACTTCCAATTAGTATAATATTCAGCCTTTTAGCTAGTGACGTAAAACCCCGCTTTGTATACTTTTTACTTTCCTTTCATTTCACTTACTTCCTAGTCTGCTACACAGCCGTTTTTAGTGTCGTCACGCAACGCTCCTCCCCACTAACTCCTCATTAGCGGGGAGGAGCGTTGCGTGACGACACTAAAAACGGCTGTGTAGCAGACTATTTCCTTTCTTGTTTTTGGTCAGAACAGAGATCGAAGTCAGTACCAGAAAAAAAAATCTAACTTCTTCAAATTCACTGTGTTTGTGGCCTACCTTCCAAGAGACAGTAAAGTGTTTTCATTCCTCAGTGTTATCGACAGCCTTTTCTGTTAAGTCAGACAGAAATCAGAAAACTTATGTCTCATATAAATTAAGCCTGGTTTACACTGCGACATAAGCATAAGCATACCGAAGTTCACACTTGTTGCATAAGCATAAAAGAAGTGACATGCGCAAGCGCAGTTAGCTCCAGAAAAAAAAATTACAGGAGAAATGGGACGAGCCACGTTCCAAAATGGCGGACGGTCTTGTGACTTGTGCTTATGTTAATGTTGCACCACAGGTAACCCAGGCTCACTGTGTACGTCACGTAGGTATTAAAATATAGAGAACACATGAGGCGAAGTTTAGGTCTGAAAATATGCTAGAAAATGGTAATAAAAATCGATAAAACTTACCATGTGGTGAGCTGTTGTTGTCTTTAATACGTACACGAAGTTTCGGGGAAAATGGTCCCCGTTCACCTTCCTTCATAATATAGTGACAAGGTAGGAGACGGATTCCAGCGTCGGAACTCCGATCGACCGAAAACAAGCACGATTTTTTCCGCGAAAATCAAATCCAGTCGCTAAATAAACACGCCAGGTTCGTGGAATAGGAATTTCTCTAAACCATGAATCCACTAAAGCATCTCCAGGTAGCAACGCGTAGCAACCCTCGAGGGAGGGGAGTCCCAAAAAATTGCTCAGTGAGTTTTGTTCTTAGGAATTTGGGACTCCCCTCCCTCCAGAACTTATTATACTCGTCACCAGGCGTCCAGAGTTCAG
Source organism: Montipora capricornis (assembly GCF_036669925.1). Lineage (NCBI taxonomy): Eukaryota > Metazoa > Cnidaria > Anthozoa > Scleractinia > Acroporidae > Montipora > Montipora capricornis. The sequence goes on along the minus strand of NC_090895.1, from coordinate 2,859,231 downwards.
TGCCATTTTGAATTGGGCACTTCGTGAGTACCACGCTTTCTGGCCGCCATTTTAGCAGGTTAACTTACAAGTTTTACGGAGTCTGGTGGCTCTACGTTGCTACCTGGAGATGCTTCAGTGGATTCATGGTTTAGAGAAATTCCTATTCCACGAACCTGGCGTGTTTATTTAGCGACTGGATTTGATTTTCGCGGAAAAAATCGTGCTTGTTTTCGGTCGATCGGAGTCCCGACGCTGGCTTCCGTCTCCTACCTTGTCACTATATTATGAAGGAAGGTGAACGGGGACCATTTTCCCCGAAACTTCGTGTACGTATTAAAGACAACAACAGCTCACCACATGGTAAGTTTTATCGATTTTTATTACCATTTTCTAGCATATTTGCAGACCTAAACTTCGCCTCATGTGTTCTCTATATTTTAATACCTACTTGACGTACACAGTGAGCCTGGGTTACCTGTGGTTGCACCGCTTTGCACAATTATTAATGTGACATAGAAGCATAAGCATAAGCAAAAAAAATTGGAAAGTGTAAATTGGAAACGATTCCTTTTTCTTATGCTTATGTTACTCCCGGTTTACACAGCTGATGCTTATGCTTATGTTTATGCTTATGTCACATTGTGAACCAGGCTTTCGTAATACGTACACATTAACCTGGTTTTCAGCATTGTTATCTGTGTCTCTAGAGATTCGTTGCAAACCACCAATACACGGTCACTTTCGTCTTCTCAAAGATGCGTCGTTTGATGAACACGACATGTGACAATAGTGGCCGGGTATTCTAGAATGAAAGAGAGATTTTCTGATGTGTTCCTTAGCCTGGTATTTCTTTTGTCCTTCTATGACCACATAGAAAGAAAAGAATACGCATACTAGCAAAACCACCTTGACGCGATATGAACACGGTAAGTAGACGCGACACGAACTTAGCAGTCGTTTCGCACAACTTTCAGAGATATTATAAAATTTCAGGAGGTCAAGCCAAGAGTTTTACACTCGTTGTTTTAAACGTAAACGTTCAATTCAGCGGAAACTAGACTCGACTTTGCTGGTCATAATCTATACGGGCAACAAAGTTCTCTTTACTTACGCTCACTATTTGGGCGCTTTAGCACGATGATGGTAGTGGCGAAGAAAACTGACGTCACTTTGAAATTAAACATCTGCGCCTTCGTGGCAGTCCATCTTGGTCGCACTTTACAATGTTGGTAGCAACGCTGTTCAAGAAAATGTTGACGTTGTCGCCAAATGGTTGCATTTAGCAATTTCAAGTAACTTGTTGTTTTGCGCAAGACGAGACATGATGTGAAAAGTCTGCCGCACGTGTGCACGTGCGCACGCGGAGAACGATTTTTTTAAAAAAAAATTATTTACCAATAAATCCTTGGGCGTGCCTTTTCAGTCGACGTTGCTGAGGCTTTCTATCACTGGGTACTGAAACAATTTAATATTCTTTAATTGGGAATCTTGGCGTCTGGAGCAGGCTTGTGTCAGAACGTATAGCATGCATGTTTGATGACGTTTGTTCAACATTTTTTGTGGGAAGAATGTTTTGATTTCGATCAAACAGTTTGTCCAACATACAACACATGTGTAAGCGTGTAGCCACCCTTTCAACAATAACTACCCAAATAAATTTTCAGAAAAATTCCTATCTGAAGTTAACTTCAAGGATAGAGAGAGGTCACTTGAAAACAAAGACAACAGCACACAAAAGAAAATATTGTTTTTTGTTACACAATACCACCCGGCTTTACCTTACCTTAAGAACATATTTATGGCGAAATGGCACCTTATTCAAAACCAACCGCACCTTAGAGAAGTATTTAAGGAGCCACCCATACTATCATATCGCAAAGGAAAGTCGTTAAAAGACACCTTAGTCAGAGCTAAACTTTTGAACGCATAGATTTTAGAATCGCTTGCGAATGGCAGGAGTCGCGCAGGCCCATCAACACTTTTTCAACAATGGTAAGTAATGCCCGTTCAAGACCTATTAAAATCTCCATTCAATTTCACGCACAAACAGTCCTAAATTACCCCAAGCACAATTGAATATCTCCCTTCCCTCGGCAGCATTTCTACCATTTAGGTGAACTAGTAAATCTCCCTTCAATAGCCCATTTCTGAGTTGCTGTTTGTCTTGGTTTCAAAGCGAGTCCTTGTGCACAACCATTCAAATGCAAATGAGAGATGTATTTTCATGGAAATCAAGCTTATTATCACTTAAATGGTTTAGCAGCAAGACTCATTTTGAACCAGAGGCAAACAGCAACTTGAAAATGGCCTATTCCACACACAAAACATCGTTTAAGTGCCTATGAAGTAAAAAATATCTTTTTGCTTCCTTTAGAAACCTTTCAGAGTGATGAAGAATGGTGGTTTCTCTGTTCCAGAGAAATTCAAGTTTTGTTCAAAAATTGATGATGTCACAAACTATACACATGACTGTAATAAATCACAAAATTGAGAATATCTCCGAAAATATTGCATGGGTGTTTTTTAAACTTGGCAGCAGTAATCTACGTCAAGCAAGGCACAAAATGATATCCTCTAATTTTGCTGCTGTGTCTATTTAATGCAGGATTGAAATTTGTCATTTATTGTCGTAATGAGACATGTTCAGTCTATAAAATAAGCAAAAGATTTTACTTCATAGGCACTTTACATTACGGCAAGCATACTTAAACATCTCCCTTTCCCTTGGCAGCATTTCTACTATTTAGGTAAACTGCAATCCTGGACAGAAGTGTTGGGAAGGTAGCTTCACTTTAGAGATAATCCCCCTCCCCCTTATCAATGTTGGATCTTCCACAACAAAAGTGGTGACTTTTCCTCCAACATTGAATATGGGGAAATGGGAGGAAGGATGGGGGGGGGGGGGGGGGGGGGCGCGTCACAAGAGCTTGGTATTTCCAAAATAGTACAGCCAATAGTTAGACTAATCGAATTGACCACGATTAAAGATTACAACGTGCTTTCCCTTGAATTCTTCTGCCATCTTAAAAGTTTCTATTAAAACAATAAAGTTTAAAACAAAATATTTTGGAGAGAAAAAATTGTCACTCCCTATCGAGAGGGAAAAAAACATGGAAAGCTATCATTTTGTGCATGCGTGGTGGAGTGGCACTAGCGGAAACACTAGGGGTGTCATCGGCTTCAGTCTTACACGAAGTACTACCCTAACCGCTGCCGTTAACAACATGGCGGGCATACAACAGTGTTGGAGTTATGATGATTTTGATCTTGATGACGATGTTTTCGTTTCTCTTGAAGAAGCCATAAGAAAAAAAGAAGAAAGCTACTTCGGTAACCCGAAGCATTACATGCTATTTTCTGGAGCTGCAATGGGAAGTGATACCTATTGGCAAAAATTAGGCACCAAATACGGGGTTCGCGTGAAGGCATTTTCCTTCAAGACTCATGGCAGGAATGCTTGTGGTAGAGTTGTTCTGTCCGATGAACAATTACAACAGGCTGATGACTTCTTACACATGGCAAACAAAACTTTAAAACGACGATATCCGACTGGGAAACCCTACGTAAATAATTTACTTCGAAGGAACTGGCACCAAGTCAAGGATACCAGTGCAGTGTTTGCAATTGGAAAAATTAGCGTCCACGGGAATATAGTTGAGGGCGGCACTGGGTGGGCTGTGCAGATGGCTGTGGACGCCAGGAAACCCGTTTACGTGTTTGACATTGTCAGCAGTGGGTGGAAAATGTATGACTATGGCAAGAAGAAGTTTTCAATTTTTAAGACTGTTCCGAGACTGTCCTTAAATTTTACTGGAATCGGCACAAGAGCATTGCCTGAGAATGGGAAAGCTGCTATTGAAAAAGTATTCCAAGAAACGTTTGGAAAATCGCCAAGATAGGAGTTACAAATTATATAGTGTTACCTTCTTGTAATAATGTATATAATCCCTCACTTATAATTACACTGATATGAGTGTGCCAATAAACAAGTTTAGTTTGCAGGTCAAATCACAGGTCATTGTTTTTCCAGTTTGTAACCAACCCTTATGCGTTTGTAGTTCTAACATGAGGACTAAAAGCTATATTGAAATAAAGTTTAGGCCAAAGATTAGCCTAGGGTTCTTTTAGTATTGGCAAAACAATACTTGTGATTGGACCTGTGAAATACACTTACTTTGGATTCTAGAAGACAGTTATACGGTAGTGTCTACTTAGATCCCCAAGTGCTCTCCTTCCACTTCACCCACTCGGTCTGAATAACATTGCTTCTTGCAAATCCATCATAACTAATGCCCTGAAACTTCTCTTTCACAATACTCTTATCATTCTGTAAATGAAAATGTGATTGAGGGGAAAACTTGGAATGCCACTCCATGGAGTACCCTAAAAATAGTTTAGAAGTAAGAAAAAAATGCACAAATCGTTTGCATTGTCCTTTAACTGTACATACCTTGAATGAGTTCAAACTTCCACTGGTGCTGGTCTTGTAGTGGACAGCCGCCATTTTGTAAAAAGATAATCATTCTGCTTGCCACTTCCCAGGAAAGTAAATGTGCTTTGTCAAACAGACATGAAAGGAGAGAGGCAGGTTTTATAATGACTGAAATTTTTGCTTCACAAATTGGGCAACCTTTTTTTGGAAGTTCAACTTTGAAAAATGATATTTTTTTTTTACTCCTTAACAAGTTTTAGGGATTCTCCATTTGGTTACTCCTTAGTGTGGCACTCCGTGCCTTATCCTCAACCTGAAGATGTTCGCCTTTATCAATTTCTAACTTCTGGTAGAATGCTTCCAATTAAAAAATCTGCTTAGAATATCACAAACTATTAATTGTGTTTTGTTGATATTTCGTAATTTGTATGTATACTTATGATTGTGGGTAAGTGATTTTTATGCATTAAACAAGTTTCTGACCACTTTCAATAAATTCATATTCTTGTATGTGCAAAAGTTATCCATTTAGAACCTGAGGATGGCCCTCTTTTTCTTCATGTTTTACTGCTGATCAACACAACATATATTGATTTGATAAACTGGAATTAACAAATAGTAAATTAAAGTGGTTGTCTTCTCCTTTTGTTTTACAGACTGGAGGAGGAAAAGGATAAAAGAAAAAGGCAAATCAGTCATAAATTTGGACCAGCATTTATCCAAAATTGAAACACTAAAGATACAATTGAAAGTGCTTTTTATGATGAAGATTACAATGAAATTGATCAATAAATTGGAACATATTGATATAAGGGGTGATGTACAACATGTTGGGTGATGAGGTGATATTCATTCCACAAGAATCATTAGTTCAGACCAGAATCATCTGAGGAGCTTCTTGAATCAAATTTGTGGAGCAGGGCTGGTGCAGTGGTTGGTTGCTCACTTCCCACCATTGTGGCCCAGGTTCAATTTGTAGACTCGGTGTTGTGTGGGTTGAGTTTGTAGGTTCTCTACCCTACTGCAAGGGGTTTTTCTCCAGGTACTCTGGTTTTCCCCTTTCCTCAAAAACCAATGTTTGATTAATTTAATTTGCATTGATTTGAGTTGATTTACAGGGTACTCAATTAATGTGCCCTTTGCAGTGCTAGAAGACTAGACACTTCAGAGGAGCAAGATGCCAGGATTAAAAATACTTGATTTATTAGAGAAAGCGGAGGTGGTGGTCAAAGACAAAACTAAAAAACGAAGAAAACTAAAACACCATTACCCCTTTGACGTCTAAACCGGCCTAAACTGGCCAGACTTAGTATTTTACTCTGTCTGAGTAACGCCAGACAATTTTACTCTGTCTGAGTAACGCCAGACAATTTTACTCTGCAATGGGGAACCCCTGGGAGTCAATGGGTAAAAGTCCTGTCTTCTTAAGTTGATTAAGAAAAAGAAGAGAAAAAAAGAAACTGATCAAAATTATTGGAGAAACTGTTTTCGTATTACAGCAGTTATCAGTCACATGCGCCCCTCAACAACTTTCATTTTCATTTTTCTACACTAAATTTGGGTGGACTTCAATCAAATGTTTCCCTGATGAATTGGACTTCTGCCAGGTGAACAGGATTATTGTTATGGAAACAATTGATTGACATCGACCCAAAATAAGTTTTGAAAAAAGCAAAAAAGTTGAGGGGCGTGTGTGACTGATAACTGCTGTAAACCACAAACACTTTCCTTTGGTTTCTCTCCTTTGATTACAAAAAGGGTACAAAAAATTAAACCAAAGGATAACAAGATTGTAAAATATTAGAATATTTTTACCAAAAACTACCAACTTCTTTTTCAAGTGATAGAAAATCTAAGCTAATTCGTGAAAGTAAGATCCGCTTGTCCTGAAAAGCTGCTCTTTAAACATGTTTTCAAGACCAGCAAAAAGACAAGGATTGCAAAGATTCATGACTTAAGATGTTTTCCTTCTGGTGTTAGTAAGGGATTTATGTCACCCAAAATACGTCCGAAAAGGTTTAGGACTTTAGAGAAACGGATCCTTGTCCTCCCAGATACGAAATTTCTAACTTAATGTGGCTTACTACAGTTTTCCGACTCAGGAAAAGGATCAAGATTTTAAATTCTGTGAAATTGAAGCAACAGCATGTCTCTTCGACTTCGTCTCGGTGAATATTCACCGATAATATAATCACTTCGCCTTCGGCGAATAATTGTTTTAGTATAAATACACAGGTGATTATTTCAAAGAAGAGAAAAAAAAAACATTTCAACGCGAAAATCATCTTCATTTACAGTGGCAAAACGACTACTGGCAGCCATTTTGACCGTCGAGGTGATTATCGGCTGATAATCCGAGATAGCGAGCCAATGAGAGCGCGCGATTTTGTATAATGACCTGTGTACTCCTGTGTATTTATACTAAAGATCATTATAGTGACCGAGCTCCTGGAGGGGGTCTGGAATACCGTTAAACTAGCTGTGTGACAGCACCTTAGGATTTCCTTAGAAAGAAAAAATAATCAAGTATAGAAAAAAAAAAAAAGTTATGTCTGTCTCAGAGGTTTTTCCCAAATGGCAAAAATGTCCATTTTCGTCTAGTTTGATAATAACTGAAAACTGTCCGATAGATCTTTTTAAAAAAATGTTGGCGTTTTCGTCTTCCTATTGTTTACTAATTCCCAAAATTTTAACCCTGGTCGTAAGGCTAGGTTCTAATAAGTGGGATGATCGCTTTCACTGAGACCTACAAACTCCGCAGTTCAAATTTTTATGAAAATTTTATACACTGTATATCGTAAGTGCCAAAAGCTGCCATGGCAACTTAATAATTCTGTCAAGGAAACTTTAATTTTAATATGTACTGCATGTCAATAGTTAAT
>NC_090895.1:2829435-2834435 GCF_036669925.1 Montipora capricornis | reverse complement strand
AAAGAATGTGTTAGATGCTTTAGACAGAAAAAATACACCACCAATGTTTTATCTTTTGACAGAATGCTAGTTTGATAGTTCTTAGCCATTTCTTTCAAATCCAATAGCCCAATTTCGATCTATTAAAATTCAGTTTTAGAAAAAAAGGCATCACGAAACTCATACAAATCCTTCTTTTTGTTCCCCAGAACCGCAAAATCTCGCTTATTGTTTTAAGTTGAATTTTCAGTCAATCTATCGAAATTACAACCGGACGCCCACGATCATGGGTTCCTGATCACAATTTAAGTACTGCATGAATAACTGTAAAATTTTAAATATGACCAAAGAATCTACAGTCGATCCGAACAGTTTCACTTGGGAGCAAACCAATCTGTTGATCTCTGTTGGGTGTGTGACAAACACAGGCGTGCCGTTAAACAAGGGAGTACCCCAGCTAATATTCTAGGCGGGACTTCAACCTGCGATTTCAAGATTTCAATTCAGGCACATCAGCCAGTCATAAACGAGGTCTCCGGCATAAGCTCACGGCTAAGAACACGTTTCGATAAAGTGTGTAATTGCTAAGATTCTAGAGTTTGCGAAATACTCCGGTGATCTTCAACAATTACCGGGGTAGCTCGCTTGGTGTGAGGTAATAGACAAATCGAACTCCACTGCTAGGAGATATGTACACCAGATTTAATCAAAGTTCAAAATCCCAGTTTCCTTGAGTTACAAAGTAACAACAATTTGTAGAATCGACGATAATTTTACGATGTAACAGCAGTAGTAGTACAAGTAGATTTGTAGCGATGAGTAGTGAAAGTAGCAGAACAGTAGTAGCGGTGGTAGTAATGGTGATGGGTTCGAATTCGGTCGACGACTCACGCCAAAAGATAGCTTGATAGGATATCCATTGATAGATTATAGCAACTAGTAGATTCTACCATCGCTGAACAATAATAGCTGAATATACCTTAAGAGTGCGCAATTTTATAATAATGCCTTAAGTGAATAAAACTAAGGAGTTGTCTAAAACCGTGCACTCTACAGTTTTCTAAACTCCCTCACGGAACATGTAGAAGCTATCGATAAGCACGACACTGTAAATTCGTAAGGAAATTGTAATATCAAAGCACGTTTACCCTTTAAGATACTATTTATAATTGATCACTAGAAAATTCCTGAGAAACACAAAAATGGAAAAGTAGGCGTTTCCAAACTAACATGTAGATATGTACCAATTGCTCGTCGTAATCACACGATAGCACACGTAAAAGCAGTAACATTGCAAAATAGTCAATAAAAATTATGTATGGGGAACTACAACAAGTTGCAAAATTAGTCAGACACTCCCGTTAAAAAAACACCATTTTATCTTTCAATACCCACTGGATCTAGAACTTCCAACCTTTCCCACTTCCCCCCTCCCTCTCCCCTTTTCAAGGTTAATAGTTCAAGTTTTCAGCACTCATTTGTTCTACTAACAAAAATTGATAAGGGGGTAGGGGGGAGGGGGGCTGCAGTGTGTAAGGAAAATTGGTAAGTCAATAACGTCCCAAGAAGGTGAAGTGCGTCTGTTCATTTTGAAACCTGTTGTTGCATAGGATCCTCAGTTGTGCACCACTTATTAATAATATTGTATGATATTGAAAATTGTATACTGACCATTTTAAGGACGGTGCCTACCATTGTTATTGTGCGCATACGTTCTGCGCATCTTGAGATACTCGGGTTTCCTATCGGTGATGCTCACTAATACATAGATATTTTTGCGCGGTTTAAAACTATCCGGAGAAAGATGATGTTAGTAAGTACTCTTGGTATCCAAAAAGAAAATTGGGGGGGGGGGGGCGGGGGGAGAGGGGGGTAACCATACATTTTTGAGAGATAATTAAGCTTCAGTTTGAGAAAGAACGCCATACATGTACATCGCCTTGTATTTTAAAGCTTTTTACAAATATTATTTCATGAATTATCTTTGAAAAATGCGGGGTTACCCCCAATTTTCTTTTTGGATTTCAATAACACTAAGATCTACATTTCCTACATAATCATACACCGTGGCAAAAATATCTTTGAATTAGTAGGCACTGTCCTTTTAAAACATACTTATTACGAAAACACCACAAAAGTGTTATTAAAAATTAGGTATGGCGTTTTTGTTAACTGCTATGCGTAACAATGTTTCCCTTAAAAGTCATTCTTTGTTTCTAGTGAGCATTAAACAAGTAAATAACACGAGTTATAAAGTATCTTTTGTTGTTGTTTTTCTTTTACCTGTGAATGTGTAGTAACCTTGATTTCATGCAATACTTCCTCCGTCGACAACTGCAGTTTTTTCCTCCATAGTCCTCTTTATGTATGTATATCTTCCGTTCGAGCGTTTTGTTTTACTTGACTGTGAGAGTGACTTGCATAATTTTCCACTGCAGAGACCATAAAGTGCCTGGTTCTAGTGAGAGATTGGCCCAATTTATACTAGAGACGGATAATCCGTCTGGACGAACTTGGGCAAGAATTTTTTAGTTCGACGGATTATCCGTCAAGACGAACTATCTGTTTCGTTCGTCTTGGCAGACGAACTAAGGTGGATAATCCGTCAGGACAGATAATCCGTCTGTGTGTATAAATGCACCGACAGACAAACTTAGATGCTGGAATGAACACCTCGTTACAGAAAGCCAGCGGTCTCTTAGCAGTAGGATACAAAATGTGTTCGCATAAACGAAGTACCTGAACAAAGGCAACAGAACAAAGATGCATAATCCGTCTAGTATAAACGGGACGAACTATAAGACGAACTAATACTGTGCTTTACAGTTCGTCCCGTATTTATACTGGACGGATTAAACGACCAGACGGATAATTCGTCCAGACGGATTATCCGTCTCTAGTATAAATTGGGCCATTGATTATGTCGCCCTTTGAGCAAAAAAAAATAACGGCGGTAAAGCTGAGCAGGTGCAAAACAAAGGTCAAAGGTCATTGTTTTACCAATGCAGAAACAACCCTAACCGTTTACAAATGTTAACATTTGCCCCAAAAACTTTTGTTTAGGACTAATGAGGCCTAAGGTTAGCTTTAATGGTTTTTTAGGATACGTTGTCTTTGCAAAATAATGACTTGCGACCTGGACCTGTGACCTGTGTTTTGTACCTGCCAAGTAACGCTTTCTTGGGGATAATTCTTACGTGACGTCAAGGCGCTGTTGGTGTTCCAGACTTCTCCACGAACTGAGTCGTAGAGGGCTTTCCATTCGACCAAATACTTTGAAAAAACCGGGTAAGGAATCAGTTGGTATAGAAATATCCCGGAAACAAATTTCGAGACTAAGTATATCTCGTGAAGTGGTCCTAAAGGTTCCGGAATTCTGGAACAACTCCAGCGAGCGGCCAACCGGAAAATGCTGTCCCATTCGCCAGATGAAATTACCGAAATTTTAACTGAAAAGCGCTTCGAGTCTTTCGGAAACGTTTTCTCGTGTTTCGAGATTTTCGAAAATTTAAGGTAGCTCCGAATCGCCTCGCTATTCTCTGATTTCACGCAATTTCAGTGGTGTCGTTGGTTCCTTTGTTTCCACTACTTGTGGCAATATCAATCAGTATCTCTCCATATTTCCAATATGCTTTTATTTTCTCACAATGAGCCTGGGCTGCCTGCAATAAATATATTTTCATATGGTTGATATATTTTTTGTGCACTGCGGTCCCTTGGGAAACTGTATTGCAAGGTCGTTAGCGCCTATTTACACGTTGGAGTTTCTATTGTTTATGCAAGGGTTTTTAAGGTTGGTTGTTCGCGCCACTTTCCATTCACGCTAGCGACCCAGAACTTCAGTCTTTTCTTGTAGAGATTTACTATGGAGAACAGTGGCAGTTGCTCGGCCGAGAAGGACTATCTACGCTATCGGCCAGTTGCTGGTACCAGCCAATCTGCGTTTAATCTTAACCCATCGATCGCGGAAACCTCCAGAAGGTCAAACCAAACGCAGTCACGCATGGCAGAGTCGCCGCTTGTGCAAAATGTGTTCAATATGTTCAAGAGCTCCTTAGAGGTCAAACTTGAAGAAAAAGGCAAACAGATCGAGGGAAAATCAGGGACTGACAAGAAAGTCGGTCGACTCCGATTCAAGGGAAACCAAAAGCAGTTTGAGCACAACGCCAAGCTTGATCATTCTGTCCTTGACAGAATTAGAGAGGAGGCTGATGGTTCCAATGTTGCGGTGAGCGAGTTGATAAAAGAAGGAAAGGAATTAATTCTAAAACGGCGAAAGCTTATCAGGATCGCGGATAAATGTGTTGATGGCTGGAAGGTGGCAGATGAGTACATGTCGGATGATTTGGCGTCGTGGTCGGAGGACGATAAGCGGTTAAGAAGAGCCAGAGAAACTGTTGGTCGACAAGCGGCCCAGCACCGAAGCAATTACTCGAAACGTTTTAGGAGCACCTTATCCAGCTCAGATCGGCAGCTTTTCGCGGAAAGATTTGGTTTAAGCATTGACCAGCAGTTTTCTTTGTGAGCATTCATTGTGTTTTGGGTTCGCTTGCGATCCTCCCATACCTGTGGTTCAGTTTGTTTTATGGATCTATAAGATGAAAATGATTTACGTTCGTTTGAACATAGTGAATTAGAACGTAAATATATTTTCATATGGTTGATATATTTTTTTGTGCACTGCGGTCCCTTGGGAAACTGTATTGCAAGGTCGTTAGCGCCTATTTACACGTTGGAGTTTCTATTGTTTATGCAAGGGTTTTTAAGGTTGGTTGTTCGCGCCACTTTCCATTCACGCTAGCGACCCAGAACTTCAGTCTTTTCTTGTAGAGATTTACTATGGAGAACAGCGGCAGTTGCTCCTCGTATGCGTGCCACTAGCCCTCCCACCCTATTTATTTGTCCTTAATTTTCTGATACTGCTTTGTCTCCATTTCAGGCCGTAGAGAATATAACTTCGATCAGAGCAAGTGCTTCCGGTGCCACAGACTCGGCCACTGGGCAAGGGATTGCTGTTATGC
>NC_090895.1:2741935-2819435 GCF_036669925.1 Montipora capricornis | reverse complement strand
CAATTTCGTCATCTTGATCAATAAGAACAAAGTCAACTCGTTGCTGAAATGGCCACGGGAGAATGGCATCATATTCGCCTTTCATTATAACCCGTATAGTGAAAGATGAGTTCCTTTTCCTTGCCCGAGGCCATTCAAGAAAGCTTCTGCCCGCAACTTGTAACCATACTGTCCAGTGTAAAATGGTGGGCTACAGAGTTTTTCTTTTTCCTTCTTGGTGGCAGACTGTTGAAACAGTTGCAAATAGCTGGAGATTTTCCACAAAAATTTGCCATTTGTGCACACATATTCTTGCCTCTGTTCAAGTTCTCTTATTCTCAGATGGGCCAGATCCAAGTGAATCTGCATATTCTCTTGGACATGTTTGTCCATCTCGTTTCTCCTTCCATGTTTAAAGCCATTTAGCAAAATTAAAACGAGAAGATACGATGAATAGGATAAAAACAACTATGAGCCCAAGTTTGAAAAATCGTTTTTACAGATCAGGGCCTCGGTTGTTCGAAAGGTGTATAACACTATCCAGTGGATAGAGTGGTTTTCAATTGAGTGTCGGAAGTAATTAGTGAATTACTTTGGTTTATGATTACTTCACTCAGTGATTGGTTCAAAGCTCTTGCGCCACTTTCTCAACCAATCAGAAGTGAAACAAAAACCAATCGTGGCTTGCGAGTGCACATTTTCCCGCGCTTTGTGTCGGCTACGTGCAATTACTTCGAGTTTTGATTGGTTAACTGGATTGTCTCCGACCTTTTTGATTGGCCAAAGTAATTACTTTGGTTTTGGTTTTACGAAACTCAATTGAAAACTGCTCTAAACACTAGCAAAACCAATTGACTTATCCACTGGGGCCTGTGGCTCGTTTCTCGAAAGTCCGATAACTTTTCGGGCCCGAAAAGCCATTTGTGAAACTGGCAACCGTTTGCTTTGGAAAGCCGATCATTTGATATGTTTTCAAGGTAACAAAAAGAAAAATTACTGTGAAGTTTGACGACTTAAATCCTCTCCGTTCTTAGGATACAAAGGGAATTGTGACACCCGAAAATGGCCCTTTAAGTTTCGGGACCTTCGAGAAACGGGCCCCAGGGGTCCATTTCTCGAAAGTCCCGAAACTTTTTGGGCCTTTCTCGGGTGTCACAATCCCCTTTGTATCTCAAGAACGGAGTGGATTTAAGTCGTCAAACTTCACAGTTATTTTGCTACTTGGTATCTTGAAAACATCTTAAAATATCGGCTTTCCAAAACTACAGGGTGGCAGTTTCACACATGGCTTTCCGGGCCCGAAAAGGTTTAGGGTCTTTCGAGAAATGGGCCCCAGTTTTGCAAAGGGCGGATAACTTTAGCCAGTGGTGGATAAGTCAATATCCAGAGTATAAGGTATACTGGTACTCCGCATTAAACGTGGGCCAAAATTTCTTACTCACCATTTAACTAAATGTTCTTACTGTGTTCATATTCACAATACGAGGGCAAATGCTGAAATCTTTGCAGAGATTGAAACTGAAAGATAGTTATCCACCGGATAAAGTTATCAAAGGTTTTCAGAACAACTGAGGCCAGATTGCTATTTCGCGCGTAAAATTAAAGTTAAGTCGTGCATTTGTGACGTAATCAGAGACAGCATGTAAATCGGCTAAATTGACAACACTTGGTGAAACCAATTTCTCACCTTAAATTTACACCCCATATCAGTGTACTGACATGGTACAATTGCTAAAGGGCAATCCCCATCAACATCCACATGTGCTGACATCTACAAAATAAGAAGCCAAAGAAACTGACGCAAACCGGAAATGAAGACCAGATCAGAACCCCAGAAAAAAGGTAGAGACTACGTTCTAGTCGTATCATGGGTCTATAGCACTAGTTGACAGATAAATCAGAGAGCGTTATCAAAATCAATAATTATTGAATAGTCTCCTGGAGAATGGTTTTGAACAATAGTTTCAAACTCCTTGAGCCAGGAACAGCAAGAGCACAACGAGGGTTACAGGCAACGTAATGGTTGGTGAATCCAAAAGGACAAAACCGCAGAATTTGGTGATTACCTGATCTCTTGGAATATCTGTTCTTCCGCAATTGTTGATGCACTTAATGGGAACTCATCTACAGTTCTCAAGATGGTTCTGGAAAAATTAATAACTTTTTGGATCTTTGTTTATTATTTTTATTTTTTACTTTATTATATTTTTATTAAACATTACTATTTACAATACTATTGGCATTTGTATAATAAGTTACTATCTACAATACGAAACATAAGCACAAACAAACAAATTAAGAGAAGAAAAGGAAAGAAAGAAAAAGAAACAAAGGTTAAGGATAACAAATCATTTCCCATTTTTTACATTGATTTAAAGTTTGCTCTCTGCGTAAATATGTTTGAAAAATTAATAACAGTTGCTTCAATTTTGACTAAAATGACCATGAATATCCATTGCATGTCATAAGTTTACGAACTCATATATATATATCCTGCAAGACATTTCGCCACAGACTCTAAAAACACTTTTTTACAAAATAGCACTGTTGCTTTGTTTTAGCCAAAGGTGATTTCCTACAGGAAAGTGCATCATAACTAGATGAAACACAACACAAGGCACGACATCGTAATATTAAGGATGAAATTAAAAAAATACATGGCAAAACCAAAACAGCAAAAATATAAATATTTACTGCATGCTTCTCTGCATTGGGTGCAAATTTACAATTATTTGCCATTCAGCTAAATATGCTTGCAATTTGCAAATGTTGTGAAATCTAAAAAGGGCCACTGAACAAGTCCTTTTTTTTTTCTTTTAAAACATCTTTTACCAATGGGCTGTGAGAAACATGCTTGTTAAAACTTTCAAATCAAAGTCCCTTTGCTAGACTAAAGATAAACAATAATGTTGCTAGTTAAGAAGCTCCACTATAGAAAAGAGAGAATTAGGTGAGTATTATCAACAAGGATATAGAAACAACCAATCACTTTTCTTTGTTGCAATTAAGGATTGAAATGCACCAGTCACTACATTCAATCTTATTGACGTCGTGGCCTATGTGAGAGATAACCAATGCAGTTTCTACTGCCCAATCACTTAAAGAAATCAAAAGTGGTTTAGCATTGCCTGTAATCTTATCGACAACGATATTTATCATCACAGTGGTCAAAATGTTGTGGACTCACGAGGTGCAGCTGAGTGAGTCCACAACAAATTTTGACCAATGTGATGACGAGTATAGTTGTCGATAAGAGTACAGACAACGCTGAACCACTTTCCATTTGTTTTTTATCACAATATTCAATGTCAAAAAAGTGTTTATTTCAGAGCGTGACCTAAATCATGACACAAAGAAAGGGCAAGCATTGTCTATAACTTTCTCACAATATGATTAATTTATTTCCCAAAATGGGTGTTCCTGATTGGCTATTACATTGCGTGACAAATTGACATGAGGAACGTTGTGTAGACTCTTATCAACAACAGCAAATTACCCAATCAGATTGCAGGATTACAAGCAATCATTGTGGTAAAAAATATTATTGTCTAAAATCAAAGTACCTGGCTTGAACTCAAATTTAAAAAAAAATAAAATAATAATAATAATAATAATAATAATAATAATAATAATAATAATAATAATCATACTTTATACATGCAAGACTTGACTTGCCAAAACAATCAATGTCTGTCGAGGTATGTTGTTCCTGAGTGCTACTACAATGATCATTAGGAGTCTGAACAGCATGGTAGTTTAACACTTACAGGTAGATTAAGGAGATCTCCCGTCCAATCACACTGGTTACCACTGTTGTAACACTTCACCGTTAAAGAGAGAACTGTTCTTTTACACGCTCTGTCCGGGTACACCTACAAAGAAAATGTTTTGCACTCAACCCTAGCTAGTGCAGGAGACAGATTCCAAGCTCAAACTGAATGGCTATTACAAAAATTAATGTTGGCCACTATTGCTGAATTTGGGAAACGTCTTGTTGTTTCAAGCGCTTCAAAGATCAAGAAATGACTTCTCTCTTTTCTTCATATATTTCAAACAATATGTTACTAAACCATTATTGTGAATATGCACACAGTAAAAACATTTAGTTAAAAGGTGAGTAAGAAATTTTGGCCCATGCAGAGTACCAGTATACCTTATACTCTGGATATTGACTTATCCACCACTGGGTAAAGTTATCCGCCCTTTGCAAAACTGGGGCCCATTTCTCGAAAGACCCGAAACCTTTTCGGGCCCGGAAAGCCGTGTGTGAAACTGCCACCCGGTTACTTTTGGAAAGCCGATATTTAAGATGTTTTCAAGATACCAAGTAGCAAAATAACTGTGAAGTTTGACGACTTAAATCCTCTCCGTTCTTGAGATACAGAGGGAATTGTGACACCCGAGAAAGGCCCAAAACGTTTCGGGACTTTCGAGAAATGGACCCCTGGGGCCCGTTCTCGAAGGTCCCGAAACTTTACGGGCCATTTTCGGGTGTCACAATTCCCTTTGGATCTCAAGAACGGAGACGGTTTAAGTCGTCAAACTTAAAGGTCATTTTTCTTTTTGTTACCTTGAAAACATGTTAAAAGATCGGCTTTCCAAAAAAAGCGGTTGGCAGTTTCACAAATGGCTTTTCGGGCCCGAAAAGTTTTTGGGACTTTCGAGAAACGAGCCCCAGCTCCGGTTTTCAGGCCCTCTCCTCAAAAACCAACATTTGACTTGATTTGAGATAATTGTTAACTTCAGTTTACAGTGTTTCCAATTGCTGCTCCAGCGCTGGGACGACCAGACACTTAAATAAAGTTCATTTCCTTTCCTTTCCTTACGGGTGTTACACTGAGCAATGTTTCATGAGGTTCAACGAACATTTTCATTGGCTGGTGCCGCAAACCGTGGCGATGCAAGTTGCAGGACAGATGTTACACTGCGCAATGCTTAAAAAACTCGTTGCAACCGTTACTTTCTGCAATGCCGGTTTCTGCAACTGGTCTCGCAGCCTTTTTGGCCGTTGCACGGTATGTTACACTTTCAATGATTCCTGCAACTTGTCTCGCAACAGCATTGCGAGACAAGTTGCACGAAAATTTTCACAGTGTAACAGCGCCTTTAGGATTGCGCAAAGTTACATTTTGAAGAGATGTCTTCTGAGTCTTCGTAGCCGTCGCCGTAGTAGATCTTAAAGTCCCTCTTGCCGGTCGTCACTCGGTATGAACCAAATTACAAAGTTCTCCATCAAAAAGCAATTCAGTCCCTTATATTTATTTTTATTTTATTTATTTATTTATTCATTTGCCAGAGGAAAAAAAAAAAATTTAATACATTGCACATAAACATGTATATGTAAAAGTTAAAGGATTTAAAGTAACACATTTATTACACAAAATAAAAGAGAAGATTTTTTTTTATCCTGGCGAGGAAGCTCAAAGGGAACCATAGGGGCTTAATACTATGAGCTCCCTTCCTAACTTAGGAATATAAATGAAATGCAAGAGCGGTGAAATCAGATTGAATTATAAGCTAAGATAAAAAAGTAAGCAGAGCAAGACACTAAACATGCAAAAGGCAGCAGAAATAAATAAGAAAAGGAAGCTTAATGCTTAAGTTGTTTAATTCATAAGTCGTTGTAAACAAGGCAGACTTTAAACTAGTTTATAATGAGCTAGCTTTCACAAGTTCCCCGCCTTACAACTAACTATTAATGATAGAGCTGTCGTTTTGTTTTGTTTTGTTTTTTTGTCTGGGGCATAGATTACCTTTTATTTTTGCTTGATGATATATTACAGCGTTCAAATGCAAACGTTAAGTATTCATCCGCTGAAAAGAATGTAAGTACAAGTGTTAAGTCAGGACACAGACATCAATTTTCACGGAACTTGTCTTGCAGTGTTCCCTGCTATGCCATTATGAGACAAGTTTATATGAGGCATTGGTTACATACTTTCAGCTCTTTTTGATATTTACAATCAAATGGTCTTTCCCAGTGTATTTCAGTACCTCTTCATTATTGATATTCACTGACCAAGTGATGTCCACGATATGCCTCTACAGCAACATCTCTCTTCAATCTATGCACATATTCCTTGTGCATTTACCACAGATCATCTCCTTATAGTAGAATGACCCGTTTCTTCAGAACTCTTTCCTTTTCAAAAAGGCATCCTGAACCGTCATTTCAGCGAGGGGAAATTGACCTAGTCTGATAACAGGTTCTCCAGTTTTCAACAAAACATGCACAAGTGGCATGGGTTTTACAAGACTGGGGCAGGACAATCTTCTTTCGGCTTTGTCATTAATACAACACAAGTTGCAAGAAAAAATCAAGGAGGATAGAGCAGCAATGCACTCAGTTGTTTCATGGTACAGAACATGGCTGTTCCATGTAACAAGTCTTATGAAAGAAGTGCATCAAATCTAAAAACTTACCAGCTTTGAAATCACTGTCAAACATAGCTTTTCTTCCGACAAAATACCTAGCACAAGGAAGCAAGAACAATTGTTGTTATTAGCAACTTTAACTTGAAAGTTTGCACTTATATAGGAGATTTTCCCGGGAGATTTCATCATATTTTGTTTTCAGCTCTGTAATAAAATTGGTAAAATGAAAGAAGACCCTCCAGGATCAAACTACTTTACAAAGCTAAAAGCACTTTAAAAGAACCTTTTGCATACGAAATGAATTGCACCCACTAAGGTGTAGACCTACTGTACCTGTACGTGACTAGATGAGCCAGCTTAAACTGATCTTTAATGGGTGCACTATCGATTGCTCGGATGAGAGGCTTACATAAGTGAAGCTTATTTATCTGCAAAAATAACCACATTAAAATGTGATAACATAATTAATATTTTTCAACCTTCCCTTTCACGTTATATTGGCCATTTATCACTGCAAAGATCTTCACACTATAAGCCACGTTTAAAAAATCGTTATTTTCTTCTGGCATATTAAAGAATATTTCAATCACCAAGAGCTTCTTCCCCTTTCTTTTCAAAATGTGATAAGAACAGTGTACCTTGAAGTAAATCTTGAACAAATGATTGACAAGTGCCAGCATGCCCCACTTCTTGGATACATCAAGGGAAGAGCGACTGTCAAAAAGGTCATAAAGCATACATGTACATTTTGATTTTGTTGCCTCCAATGCAAAGAGTCAATTATATCTAAAGCTTACATGTATATAGGCAATTATCACCCGTGCTCTACTAATATTAGGGAAACTTTGCGACTCTTATTGAAATCTTTGCGCATCTAATTACGTGCATAATTTCTGGACATCTGTTATTTTGGGCCTGTTTCTCGAAAGTCCCGAAACTTTGCGGGCCATTTTCGGGTGTCACAATTCCCTTTGTATCTCAAGAACGGAAAGGATTTAAGTTGTCAAACTTCACAGCCATTTTGCTTTTTGTTACCTTTAAATCATGTTAAAAGATCAGCTTTCCAGAACAAGTGGTTGACAGTTTCACAAATGGCTTTTCGGAACTTTTGAGAAACGGGCCCCAGGAAGAAGTCCAGTTTAACCAGTCAGACCAAAAGGTCTCCAATCTCTTTCACTTTGACCAACTTGTTTACCTCACTGTATTGTGTTCAAGACAGACACATGTGAATCTCCCTGTTTGCTCTAAAACTTTCACTTGTGTCCATAAATAAAGGCAATTAGATGCACGCACAATTATGACATCCACAACAAAGTGTCCTGTCTCAGTATTTGTGACCTGGGGGACATACAGTATCTGAAAACTGTTGAAAGCAGTTGCATGGTCGCTTGAGTCACGTTTATGGAATTTCAGAGAATCAAAAAAAAGAATAAGTGTTGAATGGAAAGCTCCCCTTGAGCAAAGCTCAATATTAACCTGTCACTGGCACAAACTCTGAAGCATCCCATCATGACTTCTGCTGCTTTCTCCAGCATCTCTCCTGGTTTTCCTTGTCCACTTTCAACAAGTTGTTTGTCAGCCTATTCATTAAGAAAATTTTGTTGTTATTACAGGTACATTGTAGTTTTTAATTTGGATTGATACTTGATCAATGTCAAGGGTTTTAAAAAGTACGTTTCATGTGTTCAATTCCATGATTTTCAAAGCCTGTTGATTTTTAATAACTTGCATTTTTAAAGTACCAACAGCGATCATTCCTTTTTAGAATTATCTCCCACTGACTTGGTATGGCTGAGATCAAACTAAACAACTGTAGAAAGTTGCAAATTATGGGCATTATAAGTTTTTACTAAAGTGGTTACACAAAATAAGACCATTTTTCAATCATTTGCAAACCATGCAAAAAAGGCATTATACCGGTATGTAAATATCCATGGGCTAGCTGTTATCATTGGAAAGGGAATCAGATTATTATTAAGGCTTTTTCAAGGAATGAAAAATCGACCGTGTTTTAACCGGCAATTACCCGGTACATCAATTAAATGTCAACATGATGATTACAAAACCAGAAATCAACTTTTTCAGCACATTCTGATTCATTGCCTTGCAATCACCTTTGTTCATGAATACATATAGTACAAGGGAAGCTTAAGAGGTTTCAAACACTGGAGACAAACAATAACTATTATTTACACAGCAATTCCCCTGTTGCATCAAAAATAACATGTACCTTCATTGCAAATAATCTCAAATCTAGAGTAACCACATTCAAAAGTGGCAAAGCCCTGGCAGATCGAACAAATGAAAAATAAGTTAAACATACATAAAAAAATTACCCAGTTCTCTTTTAATCCTCTACACTAATCTCTTTACATTACACATCCATAGCATCAAAATCAATTAAACGATACAAGCTAGAATTCTCTTGTTATGCCTGATGATGGAGTCAGTAAATTTGACTCTCGTTTCTTACTCTGCTGAAAAGTTTGGCAATTTGATGTTACAACTACAGTATGTACTCAGGGCATTGTCAGTTCGACCCCGTCATTTGATCGACGTGTTTCGACTTTCCTCTATTCCATGTAGCTGTAGCTTTGAATACCGTAAAATGGAGCATTGACGGAGGAAGGGGAGGTAAAAGGTGTGAACCGAGGGCCACAATTTTGACTGTCACATGTTACCCTGAGGCTCGTAAAAATAAGGTCATTTACCTTAAGTTAGTTTTAAATAAGATATTTTGCATGACAACACTCAAAAGAGAAAAATTTTGTAACAATGACAAAAAGTAATAGACAATTTTTTCCATTGTATGAACATACCAGTTTTCATCTTTCTGACTCTGGAAAGCACGGGTGAAAGATGTTTCACTTGTTAAGACAAAAAACTTGCAAAAAAGAAATAATTATAGCTAGAACAAATTACTGGTACTCCACTATACAATCTTACTTTTCTGCCCTTAAAATTCTGACATCTAGACTAGTACAGGTAAAGTTTCAAGGTGGTAATTAATCATTCTAAAGTTGATTTCCAAGTGCTATTATTTTTATCTTTTCATGTTATTTTCTTTTTCAATAAATGTGGATAACTATCAAAAAGGATCAGCCTGTCGAGAACACCACCACTACACTTCAATTACATAACTTGACATGTACACAATTTCTGAAGCTGCCAACTTGAATTAATCCCTACAGAAGTATACCCTCCAGTCTGATTCTTTAAATCTGCTCAAAATTAAGTGCTGGTCAGTGCTTTGTTTTATTTGGTGGCTCCAAATAGAGCCATTTGTTTTCAAACTAAGTTTACCGACACCCACTGTCAGCCGACTGTCGACCGACTGTCGACCGACTGGTAGTCTGTGTTTGTGGCAAAATCGGCCAACAGTCGGCCGACAGAATTAATTTTAACCCTAGCTGATTTAAACTCCCAACTTTATAAGAATTTCCAGGTAGAGTTTTGCATCTGAATCAGATGATGGGATTTTCTCCATATTTTGGTTTCTACCTGGAATTACATTGGGCTTATAAAAAAAGGTTTGCACAATGATCACATTAATCTTACCTCATCTCCTTTGTGCAACACATTATGTTTTACTTTATGAAAGGATATTGAACAACAACTGACTGGGCTGCACGTGCTTCCACATAATCAGCATTAGCTACAGCCCAAACTGCCCTGAGAATACACATAAAGTACATGTTTTTAAAGAATATACAAACAGGTCGTACTGAGTAAATCCAGGAAATCAAAATAACCCATTGGGCAAACATACTTTTTTTGTGCTGTGAACCCATAGTTTATCCAATATAAACAAGATGGATTGTACATTAAAGTGCCCCTAACTAGCTAAAAGTCCAATTTCAGCAACATAAAACACACATGCTATGTTAATCAGTCAATATTTTGCTTCTAAAAGGCAGCATGAGATTTTTTAAATTGACAAGGTTCCACCTATTTGTTTGAAAAATAAAGCCATGGGCAACAAAGTAGTGGAGTCAGTAGCACACATGCTAAATATGGCTGCAGTGAGCTTGCATAAACTAAAATTAATACCTTGAGAGCCATAATGCAGCACTAAGGATTCCTTTTTTTGAGCGCCTAGAAGACCAGCAATTTATAAAGACTATCCCATCTTGGTACTCCTCCATACAACCAAAGCCACTCTACGAAAACAATCAGGCAGTGGCATATTGGGATGTACCAGTGTACGCCTACCACACAAGAAGTGCACACCAACAGAGGAGACCTTAGGATCATTGACTAGCAGAACAAGACAATCACTATGCTGGAGATTAACTGTCCCTGGGCCGAAAATCAGCAAATGCCCCCTTATGCTGGGAACTCAAGAAGCAATAACAAAGCTATCAGATTGACCAAGTTAACATCATAATGGATGTCCTGAGGAGGTATTCAAAGGGACTCAGAAGTGACACAAAGAAGCTACTGGAAGGACGCATGCAGTAGGGAGGTGCTGAGCTGAATGCAGAAATTCATTTTGTGTGGTAATTTGCAAGATCCTTCAAGGTCTTATGCTAGAGAGTCACAAACAACAACACACAGATACAGACAATAGGACTATACAAGAATCTATAGAAGCTATTTGAAGGACAACATTTTCTTTAATTTTATTTTGTTTTTTGGTAATTATGCAGACATGGCTAGGTATGGCTGCACTGCCTAGCTCAGGGTTTAAATTCAGATCTGGCATCCAGATGTAGCATACTGCCCATATAATGTAATACAGTTTTTTCCTTCAAAGCTAAAGCTGTTGACATAATTGCTTCGCACAACTGGTCTTCTCTCTGAAGAGAGAGGACAAATCATAGCAACTTAAAGCAGATTGAAATCTCAGTCTTTGGTGAGATTGGAACAATGGACGGAGTAACCATGCAGACTAAAACCCCTTGAGTAGAGGACCAAAAGAACCCACACGAAGCCACGTCAGTGAATAGAATCCACCAAACAATAGTCAAAGGAAAGTGCTGGAACCACTAATCCAACACTTCTCCCATTAATTTTATATTTTAAACCTCTTTTACCTTAAGTGGGCTGCAGTCATCTCATCGTACGGTTGTTCGAACCACTTCTCACATTCTACCTGGGCATCTGGTAACTGCAAGGTGAGTATAAGTACAGTACATCACCATCACAGCTTACAAATACATTTAGCTAGGGAGCAAATTACCCTGTATTTGATTGAAAATTTGATTCAGATACAAGACATGGAAGCAATTGAATTTGAATTATTGTGAAACAAATTCTCAGCTTTTCAGAGCTGTCTAAGAGTTCTGAACTATCAACTTTAATAATATTATTATATCTAAACCTTGATATAAGAAAGGTAACAGTATAAATTACCCATATTTACTACATATATTTAGTTAGGTTTTTTTTTTTACAACAAATTGCTTGCATATGTGAGAAACTACATTATCACACAAGAAACGATTCAATACAGTACATATCCAAGCAGCCATGCAAACAAACAATAAAAATTATCCATTTTCCAATTAACTACCATAACTAAAACAACCCAAACTTTCACAAAAATGCTAACCTTAGGCTTAAACATTATTTTTTAATGTTAGCATTGGTAAAGATAATTTTGGGTTCTTTCAGCAATGGTGAAACAATGACCTGCAACCTGCAGTTTATACCTTCCATTGTTTTGTACCATTTGGAGCCCATATAATAAAAGACTAAAAGTAGTGTGTGACCTTGTCTACTTCAGCACTAAACAGTTTGGAGAATTAAACGTCAATACTTCTGGTTATGGCCTTTTGGTTACATAAAACACATTGTGAACTTAGCTCACCCAGAGCCTTGAGCTTGCTACATGAGGATGGTGAAAGGAAAACAGTTCCTGCAACATTTACAAAATCATTATTACATTATTTAGGATAGCATACTGATTTGAATGAACATTGAGCACACAGATGTTTGTTTGATCAATGTTCTGCAAAGGCTTCGATGAAAATATTCACGATTTTTACTGACAATATCATTCACATCAATAAATTCTCCTTAACGCCCTTGGTGATAAAAAAACAAGTAGCAGTCAAAGCCAATGAGGTTTAGACTATTCAATGGTCATTTTCATGTTCAAGATCAAGGTAAGACATACACATGCACAATTTTTTAAAGTGCTCCTAGCTGTGATTAAAAAAAAAAACTCACTTCCTTTTTTTCGTCAGATTTTCAAAGTGTGTTTGCTTAACACCTGACTGGCAAAAAATTTCAGCTTTCATTTCATGGCCCGCCATTACTCATGTTCAAAACTGACCGATTGGACCTCAGAAGGTTGGATCCAGGGAAAAGTGACTTCAAGGGCTCACCACTAGCTTAAAATTTCAACATGTGAAAGCAGCTTGTTATATATGCAAAACGCGAGTTTAAAAGTCTGGAAGCCCAAAACTCCTGTGGTGGGTATTAATTCTGTGGCGTACACAAGCATTGCATTCTTAAACTAGTGAGCTTTTCACATCATTTCTCCTCAATCCAGCTCTCTCAAGATCTTAAAGTTAGCAATGACGCACCATAAAATAAAAGGAAAATTCCAGTTAAAATAAACAGGTGTCTTTTTGAAATCAAGGATTAAAACTTTGGTTGCTTAGTGTTTAGTTAAGATACAGTAGGGTAGTTTTGAAATCCAAAGAAAAATAAGAATTGATTTTTTTTCACAAGGGCACTTTAACCAATGAGACAAAAGCTATAAGGGAGGTGAGACGTGGGCCCAGTGGTTAGGGCATTGGGTTTGCATTTGGTTTCCCTGGGTTCAAATCCCGCTCTAACCTCTGGTTTGGATTTGTTTCCGGTTGACCCGGATTCAACTCTACCATGCTTTTTAAATAGCCAACTGGTTACCTCCTGCCAGTTGGGGTTCTTGATCATGTTCCTGTAAGTTTGAATTGTTTCTTTCTTATTACTAAAAGTGGGGTGTCAGTGAACTAGCTGGATAGCTAACCGCACGTCCGCTATAAACAAACCATTTACATATTTTTTTAGCATTTAAAATTGCTAAAATGCTTGCATTGATGCACAGAGAGACTATAAAAATGGCCTCAGCACTAAAAGGGTGTTAAAATACAGAGAAACCCGTACGAAACGAGCAGATCTGCAGCAGATCTGCAACAGATCTGTTTTGACAAAAACAGATCATCTGCAGACTAATTTATCGTCTGCAGAGTCTGTTTTCAGTCTACTGCAGACGCTGAGCTTGAATACACTTCGTGATGTTAAGACTGCAGACGAAAAACAGACTAACAACAGATCTGCAGATTATCTGCAGCGTCTGCAGATGATCTGCAACACGTTGAAGCCCAAAAACCGGATCGATAGATCATCATTGTATCGTGACTTCGGTATAAACCTTAGTTGGATTAGTCATTACTGGTGTGTTTTGAGATAAATAAAATAGTTCGATTGTACAGATAAAACGATAGTCGAAAATTTAAATGGTCAGCCACTTACATACAACGTGTTAGTAAATCAAATGTTACGTCGATTGAACACTGAAATGAAAGGATAAATACTCTTTCGACCTTAATTTATCCTTATTATATAGCAATTAGGCACCCATACCTGACACATTCTTTCAATAGAATTTAAGAGCAGTACTGCAGGGTGCATTGGTGTTAAATTCTCAGTTCCAAACGCTCAGGGAAAAACATTTGATTGATCGACATATCAGTGTTGATAGAACAACTGTACGAAAGTTGAAGTCAACACGTGAATGAATCATAAAAAGTGCAATAAGATGGTTAAATTACTGTACTGTGATTATTTTTCTTGCCTACATCATGAGATGTTTTTCTTATCAGTTGTCGTGATTGACGTGAAGGTCATGCCGACGCTGAAATCGAAAACACTCCGGCGCTCCTCAGATCTGATCACTTTTCTGGACATTCAATAAGCTACGGACCCATGAGCACTAAAAGGCCGTTTACAGAAAAATTTGGGGCCGGACTCGTCAAAAAAGCGGTACGGACCCATAAATTTTGTAAAGAAACACTGGAGTTTTCACAGGGCCATAGGCGCCTATGGCCCTGCAGAAACTCCAGTGTTCCTTTACAAAAGTTATAAGTCCGTACCGCTTTTTTGACCGGTCCAGAACCAAATTTTTCTGTCGTGTAAACGGCCTTAATTAAGGAAGTTTCCCTTCTTAAGTATCATTATCTTTGAAGTTCAACATGCTTCAATTTTAGTGCCGGGGATTAACTATGCTCAACTTGATTAGTGGCGTAATCCGTCTCATAATAAGATCATTAAAATCTGCAATCATTCCATTTTTAAAAGTTTTTGGGGCTTTGAAAGTTTGAGTCGTTACTTTCTTATCCCTTTGGAAACATAGGCATAGTCAACTTGTCAGTAAAAACGTTGCGTGATAGCGGTAAAAACGCTTGTGGTATAAACACGATAATCAAGGAGTGACTGAGTTCCGAGGGTCAACGTCACATCTTCTGCCTATATAAGGAACCTTGGACTGGGGGAGCTGTCACTCGTACTCGGTTTATTCGAGACCTCGACCCGTTAACATCGTAGACCAAGGATCACGGCTAGCGACTTCCAGATGATTTTAGACGAAGACAAGGGTAAAAAACGAGTGAGGGTGAGTACAACGGTCATTTCTGCCCTCGTCTGCCTTTATGACTTAGCAACCAAAACCGCTCATGCTACGCAGGCTATCATTGACTAAGAATGCTTGAGCCGAATTATATTTTTGTCAAGTTATTCATTTTACCTCACCGTTTTGTGCCTTGTCTGAAAACGTTTTTGCTTTTGCTTTTTTATTGTAGTTAACTGTTGAGATACCGGAGCATCAAGAGGATGATATTCTCTGTCTTCTTAGGCAGCAAGAAAACTGTGAAGTTGTTTCCATAAGACCAGTACAATCTGGAGAAGGTAAATGCTATTTATCACGATTTTCCTTCCTGTTTTGTTAGATTTTATTTCGTCTTTTAATTTACCTACCCGTATCCTCTTCGCACTGCGTGCGCGATCAGGGAGTTTTCTTTAATTCTTTGGTAAAGGATTCCAGTTACCTTCCGTTCTTCTCCTTAGCTACATTATTTATTTCACTAGTATTTCCGAAAAGCGCGCCACCTTTGCAACGAGCATCACTTTGAAACTTGATGCCCTTTAGTCTGAGATTATGTCATCCTTGATCCTGTTTCCGGCAAAATCTAATTACTCATTCATTTTATCGCATGTATGGAGGTTTTCCCATCGGAATATATATAAATTGACTACTATAGCAATACCGTAAATGTACACTGAGTCTGATGCTCAGAGACTGGACAAAATGCATATACAGAACATCGCACTTCTAGCAGCAAGAATTTAAAAAAAAAACACAGCAGATTCCTAATACAGTATTTCCACTGTGGTTGCACAATTCTGCCAGTTTCTTGCTGTTCGTCCATAAGAAAAAAATGTTTCCATCATTTATTTCCAGGCCGCAAACGTTTTGCCGTGCCGCAAGAAGATGGTCCTACGCCACCAACACCCTGTTCGTCTCTTCCCAAGAAATAAGACGTCGGTCGAACTCGCGCCTCCAGCAGAACAGCCACCCACAGCTGAATCTGGAAGAATCAAAAAACATGAAATCGCTGTTCGGACTTGTAATTTCAGCCTGCAGACGCCGTGTATCAGTGTTGCGGTGCGGCGAGGGTAACGAATCACACCAAACACCGCAAAAATTACAAGTGGTTATGGAGAACTCTGAAAGACTGTGGGCAGTATCTAGTTTACTCGATCTCGTTTCTGTAAATAACCTGCCAAGCAAACCGAAAAAAAAAAAAAAAAAGCATGCAAAGCCTAGCCTGCTAACAAGTTCCCTCGTTGCTCGCAGTCTACGCGAGGCTTAGATTCTTGAAAGCAGTGGTTGCTACTCGAGGGTTTTTTTAATTCATTTGGAATGCGTTGAAAATGTCACGCTAAGAAAATACTTTAAATTCCTGCTGGTGATATTATTTTGCGTATCTATCAGCATTAATCGTTTACTTTTGATAAATAACAGACCGACTTCCTCTCTCTGTCTTTTAAATAAACGTTGTTTGATTGGTGCATTTTGTGGGCTTTTTTTAAACCGGATAGGCTGATTTCGTCTGCAGAGCGTCTGCAAATTTGCAGACTTGTTGCAGATCATCGCTGCAGACGCTCTGCAGACATTCTGCAGATATTCTGCAGACATTCTGCAGACATTCTGCAGATGATCTGCAGATAATCTGTAGATCATCTGTAGATTTTCTGCAGATCTGCTACAGATGTGCCAGCAGATCTGTAGCAGACTATAAACAGATCTGCTCGTTTCGTACGGGAAAGAAGAAAAGCTCATGAAGAGAAGGTCAATTTGTTGGGCTCATTTGTTGCGGTGAAGGACTCAATGATTGAAATGAATGTATATTTGAAGTGCATGTTATAGACTAATCCCTTTGGGGCCACCAATAGGTGATATACCGGTAGGTGCCCAGAAGAGACAATTGCTTAAATAAGTAACCCATAACTAGCAGCGAACAATGTTCAGTGTTTTTGCAGGCCGCAATTTATTCTTGGATTGAATTTCCCACGAATGAGACTCCAGCAGGAGCCCGATGACCAATCATAAGAAACTAACCTGACATCATAGCATCACCGGACCAAACCTGCCTTTGTCTTTTTGAGGAAAAGGTAGTAGATTGGTCTGTAAAAATACCATGACATAAGCTTATGTTCACTCCTAGTCATGGGCTCCTGCTTAAATTATCCACAAGTGCACAGGCCACTTCTCTCTGTCATCATAAAATTTTTCTGCTTTTAACCCATTGACTCCTGGGGGGTTCCCCATTGATGAGCAAAATCGTCTGGTGTTAGACAGAGTAAAATACTAAGTATGGCCGGTTTAGGCCGGTTTAGGGGTGAATCAATTCACCCCTAAACCTGCCATACTTAATTACTCACTGAAAAACTATGTCCCATTAATCACCCAGTGAAAAACCCATTAGAACATGTGGAATTTACAATGAGGGGTGGTCCACAGCGATTGGTCCATGGGGTCCATGCATGTTTTAAATACATGGACAACAACACCATGCAGGAATGACATGTACATGTACATGAACGTACATTGTATATTACTATAGTTTACATAGAAATGGGGTCGTAAGACGGCAATTGCTCCTCAGCTTGGCTTCGACCCCGTGACCTCCTGCACGGAAGTAAGAATGATGAGTCGATCGCGTAGTTGGTTGAGCTTTTACGTCTTTTAACGTTCGTTACACTTCGATTCACGCAATGAAACTTCGCATGTGCTTCAATCTCACCGCTAAAATGTCTCCATTCTTTGAAACAAGCCCTCTTTCAACCTAAAAAAAAATACTGCACGTCAACTTTTGAAATCACACTTCCAATGACCAAGCATGAGAGAATACATTACTAATTCAAACCTGATCCAAATAATGCTCCAAACTTGAAGCCATAATTGCGGGAAGAATGGCTCAGAGCCGTTTTTGCTTGGTAAGTGGTGTATGCGGGCATATATTGTACCGTATACGTTGCAATGCATATTCCTACCAGAGTTACGGGTTAACATGCAGGTACAGTGCTTGTCTTGTTATCGAGCTGCTTCGGTTTCTTGAAGTGCTTTCCTTGTTCGACTTGCTTTATTTCCTTGATTTGTTGAGGTGCTTGATGTGCTTGGGTTGCTTAGGGTGCTCGAGTTCCTTGGGCAGAGGTTGCTGAGGTACCAAGCTAATTTTTGCGCCAAATTTTCAGACTTTGCAATTTTGGCTCAAACATAGCTATAGTCATTTAGATTCATTATCTGACGCAAGTAACTCGAGGCTCACAAGCGCAATCTCAGCTTAAAACTACGTATTTTAAACTCTGTTCATTCCTGAGTCTGGTGTTAAAGCTTAAGCTTATTTAATTGTTTTAGACTGAATTTCTTGCTTAAAACCTCTTATTGAGTTGAGGGTTCACCTGGAAAACTATTTATATACTCTTCTATTTAAAGCATTCCTCATTCATATGCTGACTGGAACTTCCAGGAAATTGCAAGTATGTATTCATTATAATAGTGTCAAGGTAATATCATCATTTTGTTCCATTGTGCATTTGTGTAGGAAATAATAATATTGATCTAGGATAACGGCATATCATTTTCGTTATTTCATTACTTCAAACAAAACATTAATGAGCAGGAGTGGACTCAGTAGTGCCAAGGTGATCATATGTCCTTTAATAGGCACCCGTCGACTGAGTATCTACCAATACCATCAGGCAAGTATCCGTCAACAAATCAGCTGACATGTCGACTGAGTATCAGCCAACACATGGCCGACTGTCGCTCGCTATGTCAGTTGCACATCAGTGTGATACATGTATGTCGCCCAACATATGGTTGACATGTCGCTGGTGTCTCGGGCAACGTTTCGGTAGACATATTCACCGACGCTTGACCATGTATCGGCCGATACTGCTTCGACATGTCAGTCAATACTTGGATGATACTTGATTGGTATATCTGTTGACACTCAGCAGACAGTCCTCAACCGGCAGTATACCAGTTGACTTTCAGTCATATATCGGTCGACTGTCTGTGGTACACAGTTTTTTGTTAACTTTCCATACACAGGAAAATTTTTCAAAAAAACATGAGTGGTTTTTTGAATGGTAATTTATAAGCTAAATCCCATTGAAGAAACCATTAATGGAAAAGCGGAATTCTTTCCATGAATGGTTTTTCACATAAAAGCCAACAATGTTAATAACCAAAAAAAACATTGTGGCTTTTGCTTAGAAAACATACATGTCTATCCAATTTCCCATCAAGTTTTTATGGTGTTAAACATCATGGAAAATACACAAAAAAACATGATGGTTTATTCTATTAACCCATGCATGCTTCTGTTAATTCCCATTACGGTTATTTGGTTATTACCACTGTGGATATCATTTGAAAACCATCATGGTTTTTCTATTGAAACATGCATGTTTATTCAATTTCCCATCAAGTTTTTATGGTGTTAAACATCATGGGAATTGCACAAAAAACATGTGTTTTTTTCTTAACCCATGCATGTTTCTGTTAATTCCCATTACGGTTATTTGGTTATTACCACTGTGGATACCATTTGAAAACCATCATGGTTTTTCTATTGAAACATGCATGTTTATTGAATTTCCCATCAAGTTTTTATGGTGTTAAACATCATGGGAATTGCACAAAAAACATGTGTTTATTTTCTTAACCCATGAATGTTTCTGTTAATTCCCATTATGGTTATTTGGTTATTACCACTGTGGAGATCATTTGAAAACAATCATGGGTTTTACTATTTAAACAAGGATATTTCTGTAAATTACACATTGTGGTGTCATGATATTAGCCACTGTGGAGACCACTTGAAAACCATCTTCGCTTTTGCAGACAAAACGTGACTGTCTTGTATTTTCCATTGTTGGTTTTCCTTTGTTCCTCATTCGTTGTACAATTTCCCCTCAAAGGTTTTACATCCTGTACCACTATTTTTTTAAGGATAACCATTGTGGTTTATTGGATGGCTGGGATGGGTTTTCTCATGTTTGTTTCCTCAACCTTCT
The DNA here is from genome assembly GCF_036669925.1 of Montipora capricornis. Taxonomy (NCBI): domain Eukaryota; kingdom Metazoa; phylum Cnidaria; class Anthozoa; order Scleractinia; family Acroporidae; genus Montipora; species Montipora capricornis. Next base: position 2,799,503 of record NC_090895.1, on the reverse strand, counting down.
ATCTTGGCATTTATTTCAAAACCAGGTTGTGGGTCTGTAAACACAAAATATGCAATTTTGACTGCCTATTATAATGGGCTAAGGTGTGAACGAACTGAAAACTCTTACTGTAAAATCAAACATACTAATTCATCAGATTGGATTTAAAGTGACAAGATGTTAAGAATGTTCAGGTTTGAGAGTGTATATTAAATGTATATAGGATACTAATAAAATACAGCAATTAGACATGCATTGTATTGAAACTTCCTTTAATTAATGTGAATTTACTATAGTTTTTGATACATGTTTTAGGCATAGAAACAATTCATATGTCATTTCATCGTTCATAGAAACAATGTTAACATAATGAAGTTCAGTTGCAACTTAATGGGATTGTTTTGGAAGAGCTGCATCCTTCAAAGCTGCAATATATTCCAAACTCAACAAAATGAGAACAAGAATTGCCAGACACTTTTACATGAAACTTCACAACCAAGATCCCTAAGATGGCTTGACTTTTAGGATATCATTTCTTGTAGGATTGTTCAAGCTGCCAACTACTGGTATTTTTCATAACCTTGGTCAAGTTCTCGTCCTCCTTTTGAATATTTTTCAAGCCAAGTTGCTTTCTGTATGACTGTAGCTGGGTTCTTGCACATCTGATACTTCAGTTGAGATGAAGGGCACACAACTTGAAGTGATTACCAAATGAATGCTGCCCTATCTGTGATGCCTCGCTAAAAAAGAAAGATAGAAAAAAAGTACTGTATCATTTTGAAGCTAACCCTAAATTCGTTGCAGGCTGATTAATTAAATTAACACCTGGAAGCACTGAGGCCATTATCTAATCGGAGCTCCAAAGTAGCAAAGAATAAGTTAAACTTGCAATTGGGCTTTCAGTTTCAGTTTGATAAGGTCAGGAGTCGTGATAAGTGAGTATGTTTTTAACAGCGAAGAAGCAAAACATTTATATTAAAGAGAAACACTCCACCACATACCTTCGATTTTTTTATGCCTCGTTATTAAGCATCTGCTTTATTTTTTTGGCACACAATTTCCACTTTCCACTCACGAACTTCCTTGAAGCACCTTCTATGATTCTTCAAGATTATTGATGATTATCCTGAAGATGAATTCTCGAGAATACCAAACGTTACAAACAGAGGAGTTGAAAAAGGCGCGAAAAGTGAGAGGGCAAAGAATTGTTGGATTTCATGCCCAAATATGGAAAAAACTCGTGACTCCACCCAGTCTTCTCTCTCAAAGTATGAACGATTGCCTGTGTTTCCTCAATAGAAACTGCAAGTTATATATTTCATTGCCTGAGGACATGAAAAGGAGATGGGAAGGAATCAATATCACTCGATGTCAGCGTAGCGAAAGCCCATGGTCATTTTCCATGTATTTCCTGCTAAGGGAAAGCGGTCTCATCATCGGCAATGGCAAAATTCTCGTCACTTTGTTAGTCCTCTTTTGATGTGTAAGTACACAATGTAAAATTACTTTGTTTTTCAAACCAAACAAATTTCTACTAGATGCATTTTACTTCAGAGCGAGCATGTGTACATGCTAGTCACACAATATGAGTCGTAAACAGATTGAAAATGTTACAGGTTTTGTCTGATTTCTTTTTGGAGCATGCAAACTCAATAACGCATGGTGTGTTCTTTTGTAACTCACCCTATATTTTATCCTACAGCATGAACACAGGTTCAATTCACAAGGCAAAGGAAACGCTCAGTGATAGTATTTTTCAATCCAGTTCAAGTGAAGCTGAAGGTGACTTGGAGGATTGTTCATCAGGGGGCCTAATTCATCGGATACTTACAGACCAATCAGAGCAGTTCGATTTAGAACCACTACAATTGAAGATAATTATTATTGTACGTGCCATTTACAGAGTACTTCTTTTAGTGAACCAAATACAAGGTTCATTGTCCTTCAATGACAAGGGTTATGGAGAAGCCAGGTGAAGACCTGTCCGTACCTTACTGTGACATGAGAGCAGCCGCACAAGATATTTTTTTCACAGAACTCTTTTTATGTAAAGCAAGCGGTAAATTGGAGGGGAGATGAATGTCTTAGGGAATAATATTTCTACGTGTAGTGGACTGAGTCCAGATTTTGTAATCACTATGATGTAGTTTTCGTAAATGTGCAAAATCAATCTCTTGATTCTTGTCAAAGGAATCATGATTAGGTATAATTTCACTGAATTAAAACCAAGCCATACCACTTGCTTGTGGTACTCAGTTAAATTATTGTCAGAGACAAGGGCCTCTAACAAAATGTCTCTTCCTTGGTAACAAATGCCATAGAAAATAATTGAGAATTTCCGTTGCAGTTAATTTTTTCCATAAGTATGATTTGTGAATTTAAATAAGGCTTCCTTTGTGTATTTTCATCGATCCATTGCAGTACAATAAATTATATTATTTTGTAGTCCTTCATGGTTTAAAAAAAGAGAACCGTTTTTGGATTTGATATTGGATTACAGTTGTGTCTGTGTCTGTGAAAACATCCAGATTTATCAATTTCCTATTTCCTTTTAAAATTAATTCTGCTTTTAACTGACTGCCTCAGTGTCTAGTTTCAGTTGAAGTTGTCATCTAGTTTCTGTGTTGAAATTATCTTAAGTCCTTATTGGTCATTCCTTCATTTTCTTGATTTGTACATTGTACACGTATCAAGTAACTTGGTCTCCATTCAAGGGATTCAACATTTTAAATCGTGGACTGCACTAACCAATTCACGTGAAATGATTTAAATGTTTTCCCATTTGTGGCTTGAATATAGATTTAAAATTCCCAGTAATGGTTATAGCAAGTTGATTTGCCATTAATGGTATTTCGATATTTTACAGAATGTACTGCTCTTAAATCAATTCACATGAATGGATATGAATGCTTTCATTAATGGCTTGTGTATAGAATACCGTTGTGGGATTTTCAATTCCCATTATTGGTTTTATGAAGTTGATTTCCATTAATGGGATTTCAGTATTTTATACAATGTACTGCACTAATCAATTTGCATGAGTGGATAGGAATACTTCCCATTAATGGCTTGTGTAAAGAATACTTTCGTGGGATTTTCAATTCCCATTATTGGTTTTATTAAGTCGATTTCCATTCATGGGATTTTAATATTTTACATAGTGTACTGTAATTATCAATTCACATGAATGGAAATGAATACTTCCCATTAATGGCTTGTGTACATAAAAGCATGATGGGATTTTCAATTTCCAGTATCGGTTTTATTCGAGTTGATTTCCATTCATGGGATTTTAATATTTTACACAGTGTACTGCAATTATCAATTCACATAAATGGAAATGAATACTTCTCATTAACGGCTTGTGTATATAAAAGCATGATGGGATTTTCAATTCCCAGTATTGGTTTTATCGAGTTTATTTCCATTGATGGGATTTAAACATTTAACACAATGGATTGCACTAACAAAGTCACAATGGGATTTTAAATTCCCATTATTGGTTTCATCAAGTGTATTATCATTAGTGGGAATTTGTTAAAAGACATTAAGAAGACTAAATTTACATTAATGGTTATTGTTTACCACATTTTTACCTTGGAAAATTTCCATTAATGGGAATTTCAATTATGTAAGAATGGGAGTTTGCTAATTCACATGATGGAAAAGACAAATGACATCCATGGTTTTTTGGAAAATTTTCCTGTGATAGTTTGATAAGTTGGCCATATTTGAACGAATTACCAAGTGACACAAATGGGTACTTTTGAAAAGCCAGGGACTCTCACATTTTTTTGTAATAGTTCTAGACAAGGGACACTGGATCAAACCCTACTGTCACTATCTGACAATATTCTTTGTTTCTGTTCGTAAAAGGCAAAAGAGGACGGTTAAAATGAAACAACCACCAGATTTATTACATAGCTACATGTACTTAAGGCAGTCATAGGGCATCAGCAAACTGATTACTCCATAGTCCTTCCAATATCCTCTGGGTATTGTCCTGAATGATTACGTGCTGTAACAAGTGATGGTAGAGAAGTGGCCGAATGTCGGTAGAGTATTGGTGGAACATCAGTCACCATCAGTCAATCGACATGTCAGCCAACATATTGCGCAGCACTATCTGTAACGACGTTGTTAGTTTCTTGGCCCTTAGGCTCCAGGATAAGTAAAGTTCCCGGATGGTGGCAGGCCTGTCTCTGTTCTGTGATCAACTGTAGCCAACATAGCTTTCACTGTGATTAAATGAGTTTTGATCTTCAGATTATGTCAAGTTCTTTGTCTCACAGCTACGTTACATGGTGTCAGAAGTGGGATGTGCTGAAATTGTCCGTTTGTTCTCGTGGAACGAGAGGATTTAGTGGGTTTTTTGGAGTCATTGTTGTGATTACTGTCCATTGCTTTGTGCTGTCCTTTGTCCACTTCAGACCAAAGAAAGGATCCAGAGATCATTATTACAAAGATGGATAAATATTGCATTGGGGAATGAACTGAGACTTACGAGAGATATGTTTTGAACCGTAGGGACCAGGAGACAAATGGATCAGTTGATGCCTACATATGTTACAGCATTGAGAAAACTCACAAAGACTCGAAATTATGGGACTCTCACAGACTCACTTACATGTATTTGTGATGGAATAGTGATGGGAATTAGTGATAATTCTGCTTGAAAGAAACTTCTTCAGACAAGTAAACTGACCTTAAGTCAATGTATACATATATGCAGATCCTCTGAGATTTCAGCAAGACAGCTTAAAGCCATAAATCAGGAAGTCGTTTGCTATGTGAAGGAGGAAAAAAAAGCCTCTGGGTGGGAGAAACAAGACTAGTTCAGTGGCCAAGCCTACATGTATCAGTGAGTCATCAGGTCAAACAATGGTCTGTAAGTTCTATGTGAGACAACACCCTTTTGCCAAAAAAAACTGTCCTGCATGGGGAAATTCGTGCAAGAACTGTGGTAAGCCTAATTATTTTGTTGTTTGCTGCCGAGAATCAAAGAAAAAGTATTATCTCTGAAGGGTATGTAGCAGTGATTGCAGTTGAAGAAAACCTCAATTCTGTAGCCTGAGCTGGCAACCGCAACCAAGTCTTTGCCACCCTAATTGTCAATGGAAAAGAACAAAAGTTCCAGCTTGACAGTGGATCAAGTGCAGACATGAGGTCACCAACCGAAGTGGAAACCGAGCATGTGAATATGGCAGAGTTTGTACCAATTCGTCAAGTAACTTTGTCAGAACTGAGAGCTGCTACGAAAGGGGATGCAGAGCTTGAGTTGTTGACTGCTGTTAGGACTGGCCAGAAAATCTGGCAGCTGTTCCTCTCTCTGTATGTGGTTATTTTAACTTCAGGAAGGAACTTTCAGTTCAGAATGGTGTTGTGTTCAAGGGTGAAAGAATCGTGGTACCACACAGTTTGAGACAGTGTATTTTTGACAAAATACATGCAAGTCGCTTGGGTGTCCAGGGCTGTCTGAGGAGGGCTAAGGAAGCTTTTTACTGGCCAGGAATGTACAAGCAGATCCCAGAGTTCATCACAGGATGCAGTATCTGTAATAGTTACAAACCAGCACAACAGAAAGAACTGTTTGTATGCCACGAAATACCAACAAGACCCTGGCAAAGCGTCTCCGCAGACCTCTTTGAGGTTATTGGTACCGACTACCTTGTCACCACTGATCACTATTCCAAGTTTTTTGAGGTACATGTAGACTTGTTAGTGTCCAAGACCTTCAAAGAGGTTATTGCTAAGCTGAAGCCTCATTTTGCAAGATATGGTCTTCTGACTGCAGTGAATTTCAGAAGTTTGCGAAAGATTTTCAGTTTGAGCACATCACAACATCCCCTACGTTCCCCCAGTCCAATCAAAAAGCGAAGAACAGTGTCAAGACAGCAAAGTCTATCTTAAAGAAAGCTGCACGGATTTGGGCACATTAACTTCCCTAGCACAGTGTCTTCTTTCGCATAGGACTCGCTCTTTATTGCCCTTGGCTGGTCAGCTGCTTCAGCCAAAAGTTGTCCCTAAGGTGATACAGAAATTGCAAACTAGGAAACACAAGAAAGCCATTTACTATGACAGAGGAGCTAAGGAATTGCACCCATTAGAGAAAGGAGATGTGGAAAGAGTTTTACCTTTGCCGGGTCGGTTCAAATGGTTTAAGGCTCAAGTTGAGGATCAGGTGGCGGTACGATCCTGCAATGTCCACACAGAAGATGGAAGAGTCTATCGTTACAACAGCTCTCATCTTTGCAAGGTTCCCGAGAAATACATGTACCAAGCATTCTTAGATGATGAAGCAGGGAAGTCAGACAGATCAAGCTAGAACCCAATAGAGATCCATTATCCTTCACTTAAGACACAGTGGTGGTGCCTGCTGAATCCCATGTGCTGCAGATTTGTGATGCATCAGTGATAGCAATGGGTTCACAAATGGATTCCAAGTCATTCCCTTGGAATGCTCCTGTGCCTGTTACTACGAGAAGTGGGCGAGTATAGTTAAAAGGCCAGGCTACCTGGACGATTTCATTGTCTAATGATTGAACAGTGAACAGTCTGTATAGCTTTATCCATTAGAAGTCATGTTATTTCCATTACGATAATGAGACTGTTTTTCAGGTGTTGTTCTTCTTTTCTGTTTATTTGTTGTAGTTGTCATTTTGTTTTTTCCTCTTTTTTATCTTTTTTATATTGTTGAAACAAGTGGGGATGTAACGATGTTTTTAGTTCCAGGCACTTGGGCTCCAGGATATGTAAAGTTCCTGGATGGTGGAAGGTTTTTCTCTGTTCTGTGATCAACTGTAGGCGACATAGCTTTCACTGTGATTAAATGAGTTGTATTCTTCAGATGCCATCAAGTTCTTTGTCTCACAGCTACAGTGTTACACTATCGACCTGCACTGAGGGTCGACATATTGATTAACTGTCAGTCTATTTAGTGGCCAAGTGTCAGTTAACATATCGGTTCGAATATAGGGCGAGTAACGGTTGACATATTGCGCAACATGTTGAATGAGTGTCAGCCGATACTATCGGTTCATACTCAGTTGACGGGTGCCTTAAATACACATGATCCTCTTTTTGGTTCAATTAATGTGTAGCTCATTGAAGCATGGCTTTGTGGCTTTGTGTCCTTGCTTGGCTGTGCTTAATAATTTTATTATATAAAGACCAGTGAAATACCTGGTGAGCTTTCACATAATAATTATGATAATGATGGATAATGCATCTTAGCTGCGTCTTTTTGTCAAAGTAATGGGCTCAAAATCGTGGGTGTGGCTTATATACAATACCATTGCTTTCAGAGGGAGTAAACTGGCTGGTATGGGGTCACAAAAAATTAATAACACCACAGGCAGCCCAAGCTCGGAATGTGACTGTTTGATGAAGCTAAACATCATTATTAGGCAAAGTTAAAACCAAGCCAGTACAGAGGTTTCTCCCGAGGATTACCCTCTTACGTTGAAGATGGTCTGCACATGTACATGTATTTAGTAAAGGGGCCCTGATGGCCAAGTTTGACATTGAGTCTGCATTGAGTCTCCCCTACCAGTGGTTTCAAAACAAGCCGGCAAGCTGTACGTCCCCTGCTACTCAGGTCATAACAATCAGCTTGTGACAAATAATCTCGGCGTTGCTTCTTATCCATTAATCTTTAAGATGGCAGAGTACACGTAACTTCACACTCAATTTAGCAGCAATAAGACATACCTAATAGGAGTCGGTGAAGGTGAGCTTTTCTGCACTATTTCCCAAAATGTTGTTTAGACCGCAGGATTGCTTGTATGTTTCATCAGCTTCATGGAAGTGCACTGCTCGTGTTGGAGGAATGGGAAAACAGAATCTTGCAAGGTACTACTTTTATAAGGTAAAGGAAAAGTCATTCTCAGGCCAAGTGGCCCACGTGGCCAGAGCTTATCCCGGAATCCATAGCATGAAGCGACTGAGAGTATAGTTACTCCCCCTTGGATGGGATGCTAGTCCATCACAGGGTTACCCCACCAGAAGTACAGTAAGTGTTTCTGGTACCCATGTATACATCTGGGTGAAGAGAGACAAGTGGAGTGAAGTTTCTTGTCCAAGGAAAAAACACGATGACAGTGCTTGGCCTCAAACCAGTGACCAGTGATTGGGAGTCAGGGGCACCAACCACTTGGCCACCATGTTTGTTTTGCAACTCTTGCCAACAGAGAATAAGAACCTTGCTTTAAATACCACTTGTGTTTTAATTTATTTATTACATGTTTTTGGTATCATTCAAAATTTTGCAAACGTTTATTGAGAGCAGGCAGTTGTGATTGCATTAAAGTTCACAGGTTACTTTTAGACCAATAATAATTATGTGGACTCCCATAGACACCTAGACTGTCCTAGATCTAACGTTCCCCATGTTTTTTATTGTTTTTAATGGGATCTCTTTTTTGTTTACAAGATTAGAAAGGCAGGCTTAGTCAGTGAAATTGGAAGACCTCTAACCTGCCAATTTTCATAAAATAAATGGATGAAATTGGTCAAACATGGCTTCACCAGAGAGTGAAAACCCAGCGACTGGGGTAGCAGGGGTGTGTGGAATTTGTCAGTTAAGAGCATTGAGAGATGGGGAGTTTCTTTTAATAATGGCATTTTATTTTGCAGGGGTGCACCCACCTTATCAGGATTTGAGCAGAGTTTGCAACAACCTTCACGTAGTACTCTGCATGAGTCCTGTGGGAGATTCTTTCCATACTCACTGCTGGATGTTCTTATCTCTTGTCAACTGCTGCACCATGGATTGGTTTACAGAGTGGTCAAGGTTAGTTCAGTGGTACTCACATGATGGTTCTTGGGATTTTTCTGGACGTTTGTTTTCCTATTTCAGTTGCAATATCCATGTAACAACAGCAGCAATGACAGTTTTGAAGGGATTTGGTTTTTTTTTGGATAATGACTGGGAAATCAAAGTCAAAGCATGGATCTTCTGATTACTAATTTGGGTGCTCCATCTTTGAGTCATCAGAGACTTGTGAGAGCTACATTTAGGCCATTAAACTAAAATCAGGTGACAATAATAATTGTCCTGCTGTACTATACTGATAGGATTGGAATTGTCAAGAATAGCTCTTATTGTGCAATACTTTTTTAAGTGGTGTTTTCATTGGCATTGGTATTACTGCCATCCTTGCTAAAACTACCTTTTTAGTGTTGCGAGATGGGATCATAATTTACCATCCTCCACTGGAGAAGATTAAAAAAATTTCACCAGTTGTAGTTGTTAATTAAAAGTAAAGGCTGTAAATCATTTATTTTCCAGGCAGCTGATTGGTGAGTGAGACCGAGAGAAGAATGATTTGAAGAAGCTTCTGGAAACAAATGATCTTGTAGACAATATGCAGGTGGAGTTAGTGACACTGGAATCACAACTGCTACAGAAATCACTTGATGCCAAGAAGCTAATGGACAAGTTACAGACTGACTAAGACAAGACAGATAAGGTCAGTGTTAATGAAAAGTAGGATCAACGAAGCTCTTTTTCAGTCACCTGTTCTGCAAACACCTGCAAATGTAATCAAGACATTGGGTTTTATCACTCCAATTGCAAGTATGGTGGCGTCCTCAGGAAAGAGTGGTTTTTCGATGGTTACAAGAATGTTCTGACTGGTCAACTGGTCAGTCAATCGGGCAACTAATCAGTAAGTCGGTCTGTCGGACAAGTACTTAGTCAGTCAATCAATTAACAACTGCATCGGTTAGTGGAGGTTGGGTGCCTGGGATATCTGGGGGCTTCCACTTTTGGCTGGCACAACACTGCAACCCAACCATGAATCCCACACCAGGAATTTATAAAACAGGCACCCATCACACTGGACTATCAGTGGAAAAAAAGTAGATTTTAAAAAATGGGAGAGAGATTGGTGGGGGGGGGGGGGGAGGCCAAAACAAACTCACATGAACCAAACTGGAGGACTCCTCACACCACCAGAGCCAACGCCATGAGTATGATGCATGGAACCACTGTTCATGCACCTCCAAACCAACGACTGATCACTAGCAAAATAGGCGCTCTTAGTTGTCAACTCCTTTAAATTGCATTTAAATGTATTTAACAACGGTTGGGTTGGGTGCTGAAGATATCCAGAGGCTTCCACTTTTGGCACTAGCCCCTAGATAGAATAATGCCCCCACGGCTTAATACACAACACTGCAGAATAATGCCCCCACGCCAAGCCGGTGTTATGTCTTATCCTGACATTCACCATGTCTTCCAGAAACTCCTTGTGGTCTTTATTACCCACGATGCCTTAGGCACCGTTTTGTGATAGCATACATGACATAAACAAAACTTTGAAAACTTAAAAAAGGTAGATAGAATAATGCCCCCACAACAGCAGAATAATGCCCCCACGCCAAGCCGCTTCAGAGCTATGCGCTCTGCTCGAAGATCAAAGGGGCTCGTGGCTGCCTGCAATGACAGGCAGCTGTTAGTGTTCCAAACTAAACAATAAAACGATGGAAAAGATCCTTGTACACTTTGAACATGACACAAGTCTTTGTTTGTCATCCCCGACAAACTCAACAGTCGCCGTGTCGTGTCATGGAAGATTTGGCCATGTAGCAGGCAGAAAAAGCAAAAGAATGTTGGGCCACCGACATGGACAGAAATCTCTCAAATCTCTTGAAGGTGCCAGACTACAACACCTTAACCACAGCTGTGTTGTCAACGCAAAATTCCACCTGTTTCGTCGTCCACGACTGATCACTAGCAAAATGGACGCTCTTAGTTGTCAACTCCTTTACGTTGCATTTAATGTCACTGTTCCTTGGTATCAACATAGTTAGCTTCTAACGCATAACGTAAGGCGCAATAGAACGAGACCACAGACGTATTGGTGTTTTTTGAGGGGAACACTGCCTTGCGACTGGTTAGCCTATGCGACTTCCGGATTGCGTGATATAGAACAACCTCAATTATCTCCCCAGCACTACGAGCTGATTGGTAAACAGCACATGCTGGATCGGACAAGAGTATTGGTCAGCGAGCAATGTACAAAGGCAAACGAGCCAACAAGCTTGGGGGAAGTCGCTGCACAGACTTAACCTTGCAGGAGTGACCCAATTTTAATGAAGGCAAAGCGATAAACCCAACCCATCTCCAAAGGGAAGGAGGGAGGGGAAAAACTTTAACAAATGCAAACAGCTAGTTGGTTTACTATAGAAGACAAACTGCCAAGTGAACCTTGGATGGCTAACTGAGGCTTTTATAGCTAGACTCTGACTATTAAAGTAGCCAGTTGTACAGCTGCTACTATGAGCAGGTACATGTAGGCATTACACGTGCTCTTTAACAGTTATGAATGAGGCCTTAACAGATTTGGCCAATGCAGTTGTACGTTACAAACTGAGATCTAGGAACAAAGTCTTTATGTCCTCATTTTATTTACAACAAGACTATTGATTTTATGACCTTGAACGACCAACTGCAAAGGACACGAAGATAACTTATGTGACATGAATAGCCCCTTTTGGTTCGGTCACATTCCATTAACCGTATTTTACTGATGGGGCAGTAAAATCTCATTTAATGTCACTGTTCCTTGGTATCAACATAGTTAGCTTCTAACGCATAACGTAAGGTGCCATAGATTAGAACGAGACAACAGACGTATTGGCGTTTTTTTAGGGGAACACTGCCTTGTGGCTGGTTAGCCTATGCGACTTCCGGATTGCGGGATATAGAACAACCTCACTTATCTCCCCAGCACTACGAGCTGATTGGTAAACAGCATGTGCTGGATCGGACAAGAGTATTGGTTAGCGAGCAATGTACAAAGGCAAATGAGCCAACAAGCTTGGGGGAAGTCACTGCGCAGACTTAACCACCGCAGATGCATGCAAGGCTCTGCATCCCCTCCCCCCCCCCCCCCTTCCCCCTCTTAGTCTTTAAATTGCATTTAAGTGTATTTAACAACGGTTGGGTGGGGTGCTGAAGATATCCAGAGGCTTCCACTTTTGGCAGCCAGCCCCTAGATAGAATAATGCCCTCACGACTGGCACAACACTGCAGAATAATGCCCCCACGCCAAGCCACTTCAGAGCTATGCACTCTGCTCTGAGATCAAAGGGGCTCATGGATGCCTGCAATGACAGGCAGCCGTTAGTGTTCCAAACTAAACAATGAAATAATGGAAATGATCCTTGTACACTTTGAACATGACACAAGTCTTTGTTTGTCATCCGCGACAAATTTACCAAGTCGAACTCAACAGTCGCAGTGTCGTGTCGTGGAAGATTTGGCCATGTGGCGGGCAGAAAATTAAAAGCAAAAGAATGTCGGGCCACCGACATGGACAGAATCTCTCAAATCTCTTGAAGTACACCACAATTCCTTAACCACAGCGGTGTTGTCAACACAAAATTCCATCGACCACTCAAGCTCCTTGCAGGCAATGGACAGTGATATCTGAGATGACAACCCATTCAGAACTTAAAATTATCCCATATCCAACAGATCCTTCAGCATCCAGAGAGACTTGAAGACCCACAACCAGAACCCACTGAGGAGATGAAAGAAAACTATGGCCATTCTGTGAGTTGAGAAATTCACGCCACCATGTAAGATCCAAGTAAAACTCTCGGTTGAGGCGTATGGTGTGGTTATCCCATTGAAAAGCGGTGAACAAATTGATCATAATTATGACACAGAAAAGTGCGACCAGGAGGAACCACCTTGCATGCATGCTGCAAGTTGCCAGTTTAAGACTCCCAACTCCTTACAAGAGCAATACTGTTTGGACGACCAAGAGTTCAGTAGTGCATTGATACATTCAAACTTTTCCGGGGAAAGGTGCACCTAAAACAGGAGAGAATCAAAATTAATTCTATACCCATGATGGTCAGATAGGTGGAGGGGCCCTCCAATTTATCTGGGTGGAGCAGAATGCCCCACTCCTTGACCATCTGGATACATGTACAGTATCTAAATTGCATTCACAAATCAGAGAATTAGGGGAACCCAGTGTATGAAAATCATCCAAATAGTGAAGGAAACTCACTTTGCAGTTCTCCCTAAGTATCCACTTCACTAGATCAGCAACAGACGAAAAGATATAAAGGGCTGAATTAATGTATATAAACAAAAAAATTCCCTATTTACTGCATGCTTAACAGGTAATGATCATCAGGATGTACCGGATCAATACTGTAGGCACTCTTCACGCCAAACTTTGCCAGTAATGCACCTTAGCCGAACGACATGATACCATCAACGATGTCATCATTCTCATATATTGCACCGAAAAGGGGTTGTTAACAACTCTGCGCACACTTTGATACACTTTATTTTACTTGACCATTCACTGAAAAGAAAACGGAGCACATACATGAGATTACAACGAAAGGTAGGAATACAAATGTTGATAACCAAAGGAAAGCGAATTCAGAAAAAAACGTGACACTTCTGATGATCTGTGCGGCTCTCCCGATTATAGAAACGGTTTTGTATACAACATGAAGAAACATATAATTATGCGGCACTAAACAATACCAGCAAAATAACACAAAGAACAATACGAGTCTTACAAGGGTGTTAACTAGGTACTGTGATTAAGGTAGACAAAAAAAGAGCAAGTCTTAATTATGGACTAGGAAAACTATAGTAGGGCAAACCTAAAAAGGAGAAAACAAACTAACGCAAATTAGGGTCCGTCTGAATTCCACCATTCACACTGTGTCCATCAGGAATGGAGAGTTCCAGAATCAAGTGCCATTTTCGTGGCTGATATTTCTTTGGGATGACCCGAAAAGGGCTGATATGAAGACTGGGTAACGGGGGTATGGAGAATGGGCCAGGGACCTGTCCTCTGGCTAGTTCATTATAAATATAGGTAGGCATCAATGACATATGGATGAAGACTAGCTTAGGGTATATTCTGCTGCTCTGATCTCAAGGAGACCCAAGTTGGGTTGAAACCAATACGGAACCTATTGTAAATCCTGGCCAACATGTACTCAACGCTGATCAGGATGTGTAGACACTCCATGAAGTCTGTCCACTGTAATTGGTGAAACAATTACCACTGACATCAATAACCACCTTTCTGTTGTCCTTAGGCGGACAAGTTGCTGTCTGATCTTATCCAATCAATGGAGAATAACCCTTAGATCTCGAAAAGTTAGTGGTGGATGCTGTAGCAAAAACTATGCCAGCAGTCCTAAGGAGCCTTTCAACCTCAGTGTCAGGTGAAATGAGCTCTTAAGACAGGAAGGAAGTGAGGAAGTCATCGACTGACATGCCCCCAGTTAGCTTTTACTGCTTTTATTTCAATGAACTGGAAACTAGTATCTCTAAGGACCTGTTATCCTTCACAACTGCGGCCTTCTCCAGGGCCCTGATGAAGAAGACAATATTCCTGTAAAGAGTTAATGACTTCGCACCCTCAAATTTAAGATACCAAGTCCTTCTTGGTGGCCAGTACTGTGGAGGCTGTCATGAAAGAAGGTATAAAGAAGCAACATGGTTACACCAAAGCAAAGGAGCTTTTTGCCTTTGATGGGGGGTAGCCAAATGCCAGTCTGCCTTCCTCGTGGTAGCTTGATCCATCCTGGCTACCTTGACAGCTATTGATGATACAGGGCGCTGAGAGTGCAGACTTGGATGCTGAGACAATCAAGGATCTTCTGGAGGATGCCCTTGTGCTTCTCGGTAATTCCAATTTCAGGTTGAATACCTGAAGGCAGAAACGTTTCTCAGAGTTCCTCACGGAAGCTGGTAAACACACACTGAAGGAATGTATCCCTGGCCAGCAGATATAAAGCACTTGTTTCCAGAAGAGTTTCATGCGAAAATTAACACCATGCAGCCATTTTGTTCAAACTATGGTCCTAGCAAGAACAGCCGAATTGGAGGCTAACAATGTTGTATGGCTCAAAATCCAGTCACCAGTCCCTTACATTGTAGTTATCCTAAACTCTCAGCTTCCTGGTGGCAGACCCAGTTCCAGCTGACTATCTTCTTCCACATCTTGAAACCCTCTATTGCCCCAACAACAGATCAGCAACTCATTTACAGTTTTTCATTTCGAATTGGGAAAAGTTAAGACAAGACCCAAAGACATTACAGACAGTTCAGGGAAAGTACTCCTTGTCAGCAGATTATCTTTCTAGGGGCATAGCTGGACTCCACGACAATGACACTTTCACTTCTTCAGCAGAAACTAATGAACATTCTGGACAGGTTTCATCCTGCTTTGCTTGCTCAAACAAGTGTTTTAGTGGAGAATGGACAGATGAGTTATGCCCCTCAAACAAGGATTCTTCTTCGCCCACTTCACTACAGGGCTCTTCAATTTGTACACCTGCAAGTAGTGCTGCAATAATTATGGTCACAGAAGGGAAGTATTAAATCCCTTAAAATCTCAAGCCTTGGACAACCTGAAGTGGATGTATTTTTGTTTTGTTTGGAGCACATTTTTCCATGTTTCATTGTAATAGTTCCCTTTTTTGGAGTTCTAGAATGTTGGATTTCCTTTCAAAACATCTGCAGTTATAAATATATTGCTTTATAAAGTTAAAAAGATAAGAAATAGGGATAGTCTCCCTTTTCTGGGAGTCCAGTAGATAACTGACGGGTATAACATCATTAAGAGTGATTTTTTGGTTAGAGAGGTGAACGTTGGTATTTTGGTCTTGATTAAACCAGGTCAGTGCTTCTGTGTATAAGGTTGTTGAGGTATTGCAGCTCAGAAATGCATGCTCAATTGAGTCAGCGGAAGGAGAAAATGTACAGTTTGCGTTGCTAACGAATCCAAACTTTTTAAGTTCTTTGTTGGATATGATTATGCTATGTAGCAGGAAAACTGCTTCAAGAGCAGCAGTCAGCTGAAAGTAGTGTAGATAATCTTGATCCTGAATTTACTTTGGAATTGGTAGACTGCCAAGAGGTTTCCATGGGGTTCAAAATTTCTTGAATAAAACAAATTCCACAATTTCCAAAATAAAGAATGGTTATCGATAGTTATTGCTTTATTATTTCAAAGTGTGCATTCACCATAAGGGAAGACGTTTATTTTACTTTTTACAATGTAGCTCCTGGAAGTATTGTAAACGTTCCCTGTAAAAGACTGGTAAACACTTGTTAATAAGATCCACTTTATAGTAACATCTAAATAGGAGGGATAAACCTACGTAATCTGAAAGATAGTAATTTGGGATTGCTTTCCACGTGTCTTCCGTATCCCTTAGTATCCTATTAGTCCAAGTGAGGCATAGAGACTTGATCATAATTGAAAAATCAACAAATTTGATTCCCCCTTTTTCAAAGGATTGTTGCATGACTTGCCTCTTATCTTATCTTTCTTATTGTGACACTGCCAGGGACTGAAAGCATAGACGCTAGGTGTACTAATTGCGAAACACCAAGAGTTTTAGGTGATAGTACTTTTCCATAAAGTGTAAGGTCTTTTGATAGCCATAAATTTAATTTCGTTTTCATTTTTCGGATTCTGGTGTGGAAGTTAGATTCCAAATTTGTTTCCATGTTGTAAGATAAAAAGGTTCCTAGAACTTTAATTGTGCCTGCTGAGCTCTCGAATTCCAATATCTTGAACCTTTTTTATTTTTCTCGGATCCCAACAACATCGCTTTTGTTTTTTTCTTGCTTAGTCTGAGTCCTGAGAGGCTCCCGAATTTTTCAAGAATAAGGAAGGCTACATTAATTTTTCTTCTTCTGCAGGAATGCCGTAAAATTTCTAAGTTGAATTATTGCTTTGGATGGAACTAGATGGACGCTGGAGTATCTTTGGCAGCACTTCATATTCTTGGCATTCAGACACAGCCTCCAGGGAGATAGAAACCAGAACGGAATGGACCATGGAAAAGAAGATCTTCGAATCCATCTGCCTTACATTTTACAAACCGGAGGTGGATCTCTTTGCGTCCCGCTTAAACCAACACGTCAGGTACACATGTCAAGTATGTTATTGGGGTAAGTGGACCTGTCTAATCGACCCCTTGTGGTCCCTCCTTGAATCCTGAAGAAGATCAGAGGTGACCAAGCAACTTGTCTCTTATTTGCACCGAATTGGGTCAGACAAGCAAGGTTCATGGAACTTCTTCAGATGCTTGTGGATACACCTCTACTGCTTCCCCAGCACCTGTTTCTGTTGTTCCTACCATTTCGTCCTGCAGCACTCTCTGTGGCAATCACTTCACCATGGCCCCTATCTGGTATCATTACAAAGCAACAGCCTTTTCAAAGGAAGTTATTGACATCTTATTGGCATGTTGGGGAACATCGACCCAGAAACTGTATGCAGGTCCCTAGAAGGCATGGTTTCGCTGGTGTTCTCCGTGTAGTGTCTGTCCCATTTCAACTCTTGCAGCTGATGTCCTCAAAGTTCTTGCATCTCTTGTTACACAAAAGAACTTGAAGTACAGAACTATTGCCCTTAACAAGTCCACTATCTCTTAGACTCACAACCCTATTGGCCCTATGTAGCTAGGGAGTCTCCCTGTTGTCCACTGGGAAAGTGGGCACTGCCCTGTCATTTTTTGAAGAAATGGAACCTCTGCAGGGACTTAAATTGAGGCAGTTATCCTACAAGACCATTCTTTTTTGTTGGCATTAACTTCAGCATCCAGAACCCACAAACTGCGTGCATTGGACTTGAGAGAATTCCTGTGAGTTCTTGCTCCCCACAAATGTCAAAACCTCCAGACCTGGTCACTCTGCATGGCCTTCTTTCCAAGATCTGCCAAGATCTGCGTGGTTTGTACCCTTGCTGCATATGTAGAAAGGACAAGGGACTTGTGTAAATCCTTTCAGCTACTTGTGTGCTTTATTTCTCCTGGACACGAAGCCATCTCAAGCCAATCAGTCTCTCGGTGGTTGATAAGACCCTTATGGATGGCAGGAATTGAATTTGGATGTTCTGGTCATTCAACCCAAGGAGCCTCAACATCTGCAGCTGCTGCTGGGGGACTGTCAGTTGATCTCATCCTAAAAGCTGCAGATTGGGCATCTGCACAGACCTTTGAGTGCTTTTTATGGGTGCAGAGCTGGCATGGTGGAGAGAGCACTTGCCTCCAACCAATGAGTCCTGGGTTCGATTCCCAGACTTGGCATCATATGTGGGTTGAGTTTGTTGGTTCTCTACGCTGCTCCGAGCGGTTTTTATCCAGGTACTGGGGTTTTCCTTCTCCTCAAAACCAACATTTGATTTGATTTGCATTAATTTGTCATGATTTCAGTTACATTGTACGATTCTTGACTCTCTTTTGCCAGACCTCCCATGCATTTGGTTATGTTATGGGTAATAGCATCATTTGACTTTGACATGACTGCCTTTGCATAGGCAATGCTGCTCAGTCATTGAACACTTTCTCGTATAGTTCTAGTGTGCTTTGTTACATCACAAGTAATTATATCTCACAGTCGTTTGCCTGTGTTTGGTTTTTATTTCAGCTTAGAGCATGTTGCTGTGGAGCTTGCATCAAATCTCATTTGGATTTATTAAATATTTAAGTTATGATATTCTGGCTTTTCCCTTTCAATTGGCAGTTTTGCTGTATAAATCTGCACCAGTATTGTGACTATCAGTCAGAGAGGGATGTAGGAGAAACAACATTTCCCTGGAGGGTTAATACTTACCTAAGAGGGAGATGTGGTTCCTGGACCCCTCGTAGACAGATATAAGCAATACGGGTTCCCAGACCATTTGAGTGAGTGCCTTCTCCCCACTGTTGAACTGCCAGTCGATACAGCCTCACTCTCCGCTTTTCAGAGGAAGTATGCCTGTGTTTTGATTCTTTTATACTGTGGTATTTATATATGTGAACTGGTTTTGCAGAGAAGTTCAAGGTAAAATACAACAGGACTAACTTTTCTTTGCGAGATACTCATGTCATACTCTTTGCCAGAAAGATTTTCAACAAAGGTTGTTAGGGCGGAGGTTACATCATTATCATCATCATCATCATCATCATCTTCATCATCATCATCAGTTTATTCAGCTTAGTCATTGCATCATCCTTGTTTTCAGTATTATTGTAATCATCAATACAATTCATTTTTTAGTATACACAGAGCTTTTCCCTCTCCTTTTGTAATGATGTACATCTTGAGAGACCTAACCTTGAAGATCAGAGAAATCAGCTGCTCGTACAAATGAACTCCAACAATAACTAGCGGAAAGCTATGGAAGCCAGGATCCTGAAAACCTTAAAATAAGGTGATAAAGGAAAAGAAAGGACTTAATTGAAGTGTCTAATCGTCTAGCGCTGGAGCACTAATTGGGGACACTGTAAATTGAAATTAATGAATCAACGCAAATCAGATGAAAGTTTGGTTTTTCAGGGGAGGTGAAAACTGGAATATCTGGAGAAAAACCTCTCGGAGCAGAGAAGAGAACCAACAAACTCTACCCACATGTGATTCTGAGTCTGGGAATCAAACCCGGGCTTCATTGGTGGGAGGCGAGTGCTTTCACCACTGAGGCCATCCATGCACCCCCAGAGCAACAATAATTCTTCTTAGTTGAAATTTAAAAAACTATCTCTGGCTGAAATGATTAAAAACTATGAGCTTTCGACAACCCGAACTGCAGTCTTCGACGGGTAAAATGAATGATAAGAAAGCGATGAGAAAATTTGCCCAGGTAACGGGCAAGAATATGCCACGCTTCTAATGTTTTTTCTTGTTCTAAAGGTGCCTTTGTCAATAATTGACGCGTTTTCAAAGTAAATGACGTGGTTGTTGGACCAGGCATGATTAGCAATTCTAGAACATTTGGCCGCAGTTTTGGTGCTTCTCAAATGCTCTTTTTTTTTCGGGTATTAAAAGCTCTGCCAGTTTCCCCGTAGTTTTTAATCATTTTAGCCAGAGATCGTTTTTTAAATTTCAATTGTTTCACCCTAGCTGCGGTCCTTCAATATTTTAAAATAATTATTCTTGTTTAAGACTGTAACCCCATCCCCCTCTTGCCAGTATAAATTAGGGGGAGGTGGTTAGTTAATGTGAAGTTATAACCCAACTGGCGCGTAAAGTCTGTGTGTTGTTCCCGGTATGAAATTGGCTCCTGTAATATTGCAGCCTCTAACATCTAATCATTTAAGAGTTACCAACTGAAGACTACACGGAAAAGACTCTAAAAGGACATGCTAACAGTGTACTCAACTGCCAATTGCATGGTTGAGTGGTGACGCTGAGCCGTTCCCTTGGGGAGTGGTGTGAAAGCAAATGAAACTCCTCCTTTTCGGAAAGCCTTTGAATCCAGGTTGGGGGGGTCAATTTGCCTTTAGTTAACAAGGGCTAGGTAGCTCAAAGTTTGCTTATTGCTTTTAACATTTTAAATACCGTGTGAATTGAGAGATTTTGATAATTACTTAACCAATGGTTAGCACCAACCACGCTTCTTAAGAGGAACTTGGCCTGGAAGTTGATATTGATTTTTTTAGCTTTATATCCCATCCATCCACTCTCCAGAACCCCCATTTGAAAGATGTTTGCACTGGTCTCACAATTCACCCAAAGAGTAATCCTTGATAGATAAATATTTTGGAAATATTAGTAATTAAAAATTATTGGTTTGTTTCCAAGTCACTTCAGGAGTTATCAGTTTGTGGTTAAAAGAGGCAGAAATGACTGAAGAGAAGATTACAATTGTGCATGAAAAGGACCATCCTGTGTACCACTTGTGAATCTGTCATGATCATGTGCTATGTAGTAGCGAGCATGGCTGAAGTCAACTCCATGTATCAAGTACTTCAAACAGGTAATAACAAATATCTTTCTAGAATATAATTGGCAACACAGGAACATACTCTCCAGTAACTTTCATTTGAATGGTCACGCTTTAAGATTCCACCCACAGACTCAAAAGTTAGAACTACCAGTACCTTGTACATTAAATTGAAAAGCATCACAGGAAAGTACTGCTCAGTAGCTTTCATTTAATTGGTCAAACTAGGATTTCATCCACCGGCCGACTCCAAATTGACCACTGGAAATATATGCATCTGCTACAAAACCTTATTCTTCTCAGGGCTCTGTACTAGCAATCATTTTTCTCATAATTATACCTTTCCATGGTCTCCTCTTCTTTCTTTATTTGCCTTAATTTATTCTTTTATGTTATCATTGATGACATCTCTGAAATATATAACACTTAGCAAGTTTTATTAGTAACATAGTTTCTCTGTCTTTATCAGTTGTGTTATTGCAATCATATTTTATGTTGGAGAAAGACAAGATTTTAATCAATAGAGAGCTTTTTGTTTTGGCTTTTTAGTTATTTATTACTCTATGTATTCTTGCACTACTGTTTTTGTGATCATACTTTGTCCCTGGCATTTGCTGAAGTGTCATTCAAGTGGTCACATTTCTGAATATCATACAAAAACTTGAAACATTATTTTTTCTGACTTAAACATGTTTTTGTTTTTGGCAGTTGTTCAATTCCTGCATTGAAAACAGCAAGAAGGCATATGACCTGGACAAGAGGCTTTAGATCCTTCTCACAAATTTCACCGACTTGGTGTTCATCAACTTGGCTCGGTAAGCTTAGCTCTATAAAGGGAGGAAGGGGTATTCTGAGGATCGTGGCTTGTCTGTCTACTTCCCAGGCCTGTGATGTTTTTGCACTTGTTTCAATCACTTTGAGTTGTTTTAGTAATCACTTAAATCTAGGTGGATCGTGATTTTGTAACTCTGGTAACTACCCTGAAGGTCTTAAAAATTCTTAAAACATTCTTCCTATTTTTTTTCACTTTTTTATCTTTTGTGAAGTTTTATGTGGCTTCTTCAAGAAGGCCATTTACTTCAGCTTCCTGGAAACTAATTCTCAAAGATTTTGTACTTTGTCTTTAAATTGGCTAGATTGAGCTTGGTTAAAAAAAGCCCATTTTGTTTTGGAGCCGGTGATTTTATAAGGACATGGATATATAGTTCTTGGATGACTGGTTCCTTTTTTTCTCACCTAAATATTACTGGGAAAGGAGCACTATTGATAAAACTTACAAGTTGTAATGCTATAAAGTTTAGATTACCTAGAGTGCTCCAAGAGCAGGGAGCTAACAAACACAGACGTTACAGGGCAATGGGATTTATCTCTTACTGTTGTTACTGTTGAGTTATTAAAAGTGTTATTACGTTGGCGACAAGGATCAACCAAACAAATTCCTCCATTTGACCCGCATGGCGAATTCAGTTCCATGACAAATTGCTGGCAAATATGGCTCAAAAGTTTCAATCTATTTGCCAATGCAGCTGGTTGCAAGAATGGCACAAAAATACAAATTATTCAGCTACATACTGCAGGTCCAGTCGTTCAAGACATCTTTTAGGGCCTGTTCACATGGAGGTTGGGGACCCTGCGTGGGTGAGGTACCCCCCCTCGGTGGGGTAACCAATCTCTCTATACAATTTCCCTTTTTTCTTGATTGTGTTCAACTGAGGGGTGGGGTACCTCAGTGAGGCAGGTTGCCTGGTCAACTAGGCCAGGTAACTCGCTTAGGTGGGGTGAGTTTTCTCCATATGAATGCTGAAGGTGGGGTACCCCTCCTGACTGGTGTGATGTTCATTTGGGCATTTATCTTTAGTTTGAATATTTAGAAATGTCACCCCGGGCTTTTAGTATTGCACCTGAAGGCTCACTTTTTTTAACTACGGGAGGGTGGGGTACCTCACCTACCTGGGGTCCCCTACTTCCATGTGAACAGGCCCTTACAAACTTATGGAAACAGGAGCCGACTACAAAACGCTACACGAATCAGGCCTTATTCTCAAACCACAGAACAGTGAGTTTAACAAACTCAGCATTGGGTTCTTTTGCCACATCTGCAAAGATGGTATAGGCCCAGCCCACATCAAAGTGCAAGCGCCTCAAGAGGCAGTCGAACTCAGAAACCAAAGTGAACTCCGCTTATTTTTTAACATGGCTCCATACAGTTCCCGATTCATCAAAGGATTTGCAGCATTGACCAAGCATCTACGCAGGCTGACAAGAAGCCAAACAACCTGGTCATGGGACGCACGGCAAGCAGAAGCATTCAAAAACGTCAAGAAAGCCCTCTCAGAAACAGCAATGCCTTACTTCTGGCCAGACAAAACCACTAAGATCTTAGTTAATTGGCCTTGGTGCAATACTCACTCAAGGTGACTCACCTATCGCATATGGTAGCTGCATTCTCAGCAACGTTGAGACTTGTTATTCGCAAACAGAACGCATTTACATGTGAGGCACACCCTTCCAAGTCCTAACATCACAAGCCACTTGGCCACATCTGGCAGAACCCTAACCTTCCATTATGCATTGCAAGATGGTGACTACGATTACAACCAGGGTTCTATCTAGGGTATTTGAGGGGTAGAAGCCTCAAAGTTGGTGACATCGTTCTTGTGAGACAGACCAAGACCAACAAGCTTTCAACCCCCTTAAATCTGCACCCTCTGCTTGTTGCAGATAAGAAAGGCTCATTGATCTCTGCTAAGAGGGTTGGTGAGGCCACCATCACATGGAACATGTCAATGTTTCATTGTTTGCCTTACGGTTTGCACAAGGAACCTGTCCTGTCTGATTTACAGGAGGATGTTCCTGTTACCACTCATCACAGTGGTGAAGAGAAACCTGACAAGTTGCCCCAGTCAGTTTCTGGAAGATCCAACCCAATAATATCAAAACCCAAGAGACTGATTGAAGAGCTTTGAGCTTGAACTGAACTTAAAAACTTTTAACTGTGCGTTCAAAGAACTTCGTTTCTTTATTTAAGAGACTTTACCCCCGCGCAATACTTCTAGTTAATCCTTATCCAAGGAGGAGAGGGATGTAATGATGTTATGGTTAGATTACCCAGTGCTCCAAGAGCAGGGAGCAAAAGAACACATGTTAGAAAGTGATGGCATTTATCACTTACTGCTGTTACCGTTGAGTTGAAGTGGTTTTTAATTGAGTGTCAAAAGTAATAAGGGAATTGCTTTGGTTTTGCACTACTTCACTCAGTGATTGGTTCAAAGTTCTCACATCATTTTTTCAACCAATCAGAAGTGAAACCAAAACCCATCCTGGCTCGTGCGTGCACATTTTCCCGTGCTTTGTGTCAGCTACGTGTAATTACTTCAAGTTTTGATTGGTTTACTGGATGGTCTCTGCCCTTTTTGTTGGCCAAAGCAATTACTTTGGTTTTGGTTTTACGATACTCGATTGAAACTCAAGTGGTATTACACAAGTGTACTTAAAAGGGTCTTAAATCACATTTCAAGGAAACGTCTATTTGATATTTCTGTTCTTCATTATCTTTAAAAACTGATGCACCTCACTCTTAGTGCCTTTCTTTGGAGCAATCCTTGGCTTGCACCAGACTTCATGGCAGCCATGTTGATGTACAGATCAACTACAAAAATGTCTTTTGGGAATTTGGCTCTATTATATATTATGCAAAACGCGAGCGACATTTTGCTTTTGTTTAGTACACCAACATGGCCGCCTAATCACGTGAGTGTAAACCAAGAATTGGAAGTAGACAAAACTGGCAGTTTTTTGCATGTGAGGGCTTTCTCGCTCTGTGATTGGGTAATGTCATTGTCTGTGTCTGATTGACCAATGCTGCATCTGTATTTTAGCATTTTATTGGTTTCTTTGTTATTCTAATGTTGTGCCTTTTTCCTTTAGGACTAGCTTCAGCTGGCTTGAAGGAGGAAATAGTCAGCGAGCCTGTCATTGTTAAGATAGGATTGATAGAGGTATGTTGTTCATGTGTTTGTTTTTGGTAATGGTTATTGTTGTTCTTGCTGCTGTTTTGGAGGATATTGTTTCAGTAATGAAGGGATCCTACCCTCATAGTCTTCAGCAAAGTTGTCTGAAATACATGTAGGCCATTTTCGAAATATCAATATTCAGCTTGATAGTGAAGCAGAGAGGACAAAAACAATAGAACCAAGTTGCAATGAATGTGAAAGATGATTAGCATATCATCCACTTTCCTTTGTCTTTGTCCTCTAAACTTCTCTTTCAAGCTAAATTTTAATATATTTAAAGTGGCCTATACTCCATTACTTTACCTGGGCCCGGTTGTTCGAAAGCTGATTAACTTAATCCAGGATTAGCGTAAACTTTTGTTTCATGTTTTCAACATTTTGGTGACAGTTTCTTTCGCTTCTCTTTGTTTTTCAAGATTAACTTATTCTAATGTAAAGTTTTGCCGAATATCAGCGTTGAACAGCATTTGAGAGCAGAGAAATAAACTCCTTGGTTAATTTTTAATCTGGGATTAGAGTTAATTGGCTTTTGAACAACTGGCCCTTGATCTGCTAAATAGCCTGGAAAATAACCTCCAATCCCAGACAAAAATTGTTGAGATAATGTTCAACTCAATGTTATTTAACCCTTTCACCCCCGTGGGGTTCCCCATTGACGAGTAAAATCGTCTGGCGTTAGACAGAGTTAAATCTATAAGTGGCACTCTTGGGAGTGAAAGGGTTAAGAAAAAAAATTACTCTTTCTTGTGAATTGAGTTTTATCATGTTTTCCAAACAATGATGAGACACGGGTGGGTTATTTGTGCTTGTTTGGGTGAAAAAAAGGGGTTAGATGAGCCAGGGAAGGGAGTATTGCTTGCCCTCTTTCAGTTTCGGAAAATTATTTGACAATTCTGGCGCTATTTCAAAGTGGTTGCAAAACACTAGCTGACATGAATAGAAGTAAAAAAGGAAGATGGCAAGAGACATCAGATCACTAAGATGAGCACTCTTTACAAGATATGGGAAAGGCATTGAAACACTGTACCACTTGGGGCAGAGCATGAGGGATGTCTATAAATGACCTATTCTCTGTTTTTGATCTCGTAGGTTTGCCCAAACCCTTCATTACTCTCTGAAAGCTTAGGTGATGGACGTACGAGAGCAACAAGCGAAAGTACAGAAGCAGCTGAGGAAGTTGAAGGTCTGCAAGTCAGTTTTGGCGAGCGTCTGACAAGTTTTCAGAGCGTGGTGTTTGTGAAGGCTTTCACAGAAGAGAAGGTAATGTTACTGTTGCTTGTGTCTTAAACCGATAACTGCGACGGTACATTTCCTATTTATTTTTTAGCATGCTAATTCACAGACCAAACAATTATTTTCCCACACAATCACATAGGAGCCTTGCCGGTCATTCCAGTAAGAAGTGGGACATTACTGTTAATGCCGGGCTATTTATTATGAATAATTAATTAATTAATCCAGGCCATGAATTTTGGTGGAAATGATGATCTAAAATCTGCCCGATCTGTGTAATGCTGGCATTCCAAACGTTAAAAGCTGCACCTTCCGGTTTATTCGTTCCTTCTGCTGCCCAAAGAACGAAGGGTTATTTGTGCACAATATTGTCTTGCGCAAATCTTAAAGTGCCCCTGTGATCAAAAAAACCACTTCCTTTTTTCCTTCAGATTTTGAAAGTGTGTTTGCTTAACACCTGACTGGCAAAAATTTTGAGCTTTGATTTTTATCAGAAACCCATAACGGTTGAAACGTGTAATGTGCGTTCACAGCTTCCGAATATTCAATGCCAACTGATTGGTTGAATGTTTCAGTGCTAAGTACCATATTTGGAAACCCCTCGCTCTTGTTGTTCCAAATATGGTACTTAGCAAATTCAATATTCAGAAGCTTGTTTCCCAGCACACAAGGGGCCGTTACACAATTCAACCCTTATGGGTTTCTGTTTTTATCCAAAGGCCGTTTACTTTGAGTGTAAGTTTTGGATTTCACGGTGCGCCATTACTCACGTTCAAAACTGACCTATTGGACCTCAGACGGTTGGATCCAGGGAAAAGTGACGTCAGAGGCTCACTAGCTTAAAATTTCAGCGTGTGAACGCAGCTTATTATATTTGCAAAGCGTGAGTTTAAAAGTCTGAAAGGCCAAAACCCCCTGCATATTAATTCTGCGGCGTACACACGTATTGCATTCTTAAACTAGTGAGCCTTTGACGTCATTTTCTCCTCGATCCAGCTCTCTCAAGAACATGGCATAGGAAAATTACAGTTGAAATAAAGAGGTGTCTTTTTGAAATCAAGGCTTAAGACGTGGGTCACTTAGTGTTTTGTTAACATAGTTTTGAAATCCAAAGAAAAATATGAATTGATTTTTTGGTCACAGGGGCACTTTAAGGAGGCTTGAAAGGGTTTCAACACTTAGAAGACAGATCGAATGACGCTACAACACTGTATCACGTATGGTACCATATGAAACACCGTTTATTTCCAAACAAGATGTGATCATTATTGTGATGTAATAAGTTACCTTGGCAATGGGAAAGCCCAGCAAAAACACCCTATATTTTGGATTTAGTTGCTCATATCTCAAAAACGAACTTTATAACCCCCTTTTTTATTGCTCAAAAGTGATTAGAAGGCCACGATGAAACTTCCGGTAAAGTTTTAAAAAATTCTGTCCAGCTGATTCAGAGCCAGCTTAAAAAATCACAGAATTAAGGGTAGAAGTTTTTTACACTTTGCAGAAAGTGTCATCTTGCCCTTCTGATTATTTTTCAGAAATAAAAAATGGGGTTCGTTTTTGAGATATAAACAACTAAAGGCAAAATAAAGGGTGTTTTTACAGGGCTTTCCCATTGCCACAGTGACATATTACGTCACAACAATGACTGTATCTTGCTCAGCAATGATTCGTGTTTCATTTGGTACCTTAATATTGCTAATACATGATACAACGTTGTGGTGCCGATCCTTCTAATAAGAGCGTCACTTGGAAGCGTTGAAACTGGTTTGAACCACCTTAATAACACCGGAGAGCAATATTGGGGGTCTGGAGAAGAAGCAACACAGTTTTTTTACCCTCCCTTGCCTAATCTTCTTCTCTTTGTCTTATTCTCAAGACTTATTCGCAGTCTTGTACAGGCTTTGTTTGGTTTGATTTTTGCCTTTCAACACTCAGTGGCTAGATAAAAAGTTGAAGGTGGTTTATTGAAATAATGGTTAGTTGAAAGTTGAACATACCGCATGCTACCTTGACGTCACAACAGCGTATTGTCCCGCGCTCTGAGGCAGGTGGATGCAGTTGCCTTTGATTGGCTTGTATTTCGTGTCAGAACAATAGGGCGACCGTAGCACGTCAGAGTTGTACAAATGGCGGTGCCCGGGAAAATTGATGACTTAAAAGCTCCCCCTTCTTAGGGTATCGGGGTTTTTAAGAAACGGGCCCCGTTGTGCTTGGTCAGGTCACCGTGACGAAGTTGTTGTTGTTGTTTCAATATTCTCCTTAAAGGAACCTCCACTTCAACAAAACAATAACTTGAAATCACAGGAAATAACTATTGCAGTCAGGTCAGTCTAAAGTATTTTCAAAGAAAGTGTTTGTATCTGAAATAAATGAGTTTTAGAATCGCCTACTTTGTTTTCAAATTTCGCGGGCGCCGCCATCTTTAATAATTGTGACGTGTTACAGTTGCCCAGTTGTTAAAAACTCTTTGTGTTAGAACAATAGGGCAACCGTAACACATCACAGATGGCTGTGTCCACGAAATTTGAAAGTAAAAATAAGCGATTTTAAATTTCTTTATCCTTGATATAAACACATTTCGAACAAATGTATTTGTAAACATAATGTCCTTCGGTTTAAACTTATTCTGTAGTAAGAGTGGAGGTTCCCGTTAAGTGAAACTATGTTCCTCGCAGTTATTAGCGCAATATTCTTGTTGTCGTTGTTGTTATTATTATTATTATTATTATTTTTTTTTTGTCCTTATCAGTATCATTATTATTATTATCATTATTAATTATAATTGATTTATTAATTAATTACAGATTTTGGCCCCAGAACAATCGCCATGCTGATACTGATCTGTTGTTCCTTTGATGTTCATTAAACAGTATGAGTTCAACGAATCGGATTGAGAGAGCACTCTGGACAATATAAAGATGTTCTTAGCAGATGGACAGATTGCTTGGGATGCTCTGACCTTTATCACTGGCCATATGAAAGGTTTGTTCTAAAAAATGGCAGTTGCAACTATTCTTGAGGAGACGAATAAAGTTGCGTTAACTCTACGGAGCAAAAATAGAACGGAACAGTTTCGATAATTTTTTGCTAAGAAACAGTGAGTTCCTATCTGCGTGGTAATGCATCCATGATTCCTTCACGGAATGTATGAAAAGTAACTGTTTCTTTTAAAAAATTATCGGAGTTTTTTAAAATCTGTTCTGTCCCGTTTTTTCTCTGTCGTGGAAACGCGCCTTTAAGGTGGCTGGAACCAGTGTCGTTCCTCTAAGAGGCCTTCTTATTAGAAGGGTTATAACTACAACGCTGTATCAAGTAACACCAATGTTATGGTACCATATGAAACACCAATTATTGCTTAACAAAATGCACCCACGATCGTGACGTAATAGGTTACCATGGCTACATGAAAGCTCTCCAAAAACACCCTATAGTTCGTGTTTACTTGCTTATATCTCCAAACTAAACTCGGTGACCCCGATTTGTTATTGTACGATAGCAATTAGCAATCTGAGGTAGAAGTTTTTTTTTCAAATTCATAGGAGCCAATTCAGAGGTACCTTAAAGTTTTTGAAAAGTTAAGGTATCTCTGAATTGGCTCCCATTAATTTTTTTAAACTTTACTGTTAGTTCTATCTCAGATTGCTAATTACTATTGTACAATAACAAATCAAGGCCACCAAGTTTTTGGAGAGCTTTCATGTAGCCATGGTAACCTATTACGTCACGATAGTGGGTGCATTTTGTTAAGCGATAATTGGTGTTTTGTATGGTACCATAACATTACTGTTACGTGATACAGTAAAGTAGTTATAACCCTTCTAATAAGGTGTCTCAAAAGTGGTAAACTGGTTCCAGCCACCATAAGGTGGCTTGCTACAGTTTTCCAAAGAAAGAAATCCAGATTTTGAAATCTGTGAAATTAAAGCAACAGGTTGTCTCTTCTGAAGTGTTAGTCACTGCAATATATGTAAAATTTACTTTATAAATAGATAAATTCAAATCAGTTAGGTAAAATTACATTTTACCTCAATTGCAGTGACTAACACTTCAGAAGACACATCCTGTTGCTTTAATTTCACAGATTTCAAAATCTTGATCTTTTTCTTTGGAAAACTGTACTAAGCCACCTTAAGGAGGCGCAAACCAGTTTCAGCACTTCAGGAAACTGTACCATTTAGATTGATTCTACACAACTGATTCACGTAACGGGAATATTATGGTACCATATAAATCACCAATAATTGCTTAACAAGATACGTTAGAAACGGGACGTATATGTTACCATAGCAACAAAAGAGTCATCTAAATACACCCTATTTCTTGTCTGTAAGTTCTTAGATCTCAAAACTCCCAATTTTTGTTGCTGGGAAGTTGCTAAGATAAAAATGCAAAGTTAAAAATATTCTCTGGAGGGGATTTAGAGCTACCTTCACAATTGGAAAATTTTAAGGTGGCTCTGAATCCACTCCAGAGAATTTTATTGACTTCTCAGAGGATTTCACCTTGCCTGGTCATCACTTCCCAATAACAAAACTTGGGAGTCACCGAGTTTGTTTTCGATGTATTTGGATGGCTCGTTAGTCGCAATGGTAACCTATAACGTCTTTTAGCCAAAATTGGTGTTTCATATGATACCATAACATTTCCGTTACGTGAAACGGTGTTGTAGGGGCAATCCTTCTAATAAGTAATTCCCTTAAAGTTGTTGAAACTGGTTTGAACATTTTTATTTTGCTTTGGATAGGGGATCCCCTCTCCAAAATGGCGGCCGAAAATTCAATTAAGTTGAAATTAAAAACGTTTAGCAGCGCTAAATAAAACGCCTTTTCTTTAGTAACCCTGCAAAGTTTCAGGGTATTAGGTATTATATCAGCCGAGAAAATGTAAGTTGAAAAATGAAAAATTTACAGACGTTTGTATGACTGGGGTTTCAACTTACATTTTTTCAGCTGATATAACAACACCTTATACGCTGAAACTTTGCAGGGTTACTAAACTAAAGGTGCTCTTTCTATTTCTGGTATCTGTTTTTCATTCAAATCCGTTGCCGCCATTTTTGGAGAAGGGTCTATTATATTTGGGGAGAAGATATCTGTGGAATTCCTATAAGGGCGACAACGGATTCTTGAATATCGTAGATGCGTCGTTGGGGAGAAGACGTTTAAGAAGGTCATGGCATCACGAGAATGCAATCAGTCTCATTTTCCTCTTTGACAGCGAAGTAAGAAGGCGATCCTCGCAAGGTGTGTGAGTGGAACACGTGAAAAACGTCGCAAGGATCGCTTCCTTGCGAGACGGTCAAAAAAGAGAAAGTAAGAGACTGCTTGCAGTATGGAATGAAGTCAAAAAAGTTGGACAAGCTTTAACACTGTTTTACAACTTTATTTGATATTTTTCAGTAATAGCAGATCAAGCACTATTAAAGCGAGATGTTACTTTAATGGTCAAGAGCTGGAACTCAGAGGTTCACACATATTTATTCTTTGTTTGATTTTCACAGATCACATATGGAGGACTAGTTACTGATGCTTGGGATCAGGGGTGCCTTACAACCATTCTTAGAAGATTCTTCTCGCCCGTGATTCTTGAAGTTGGTTACAAGTTTTCTAGCTCAGGTGAGAACATAAATTGTATCAATTTTTCCGTTCACCAAACTCTAAGGCTTAAAACTGCAGCCCGTATTCTGAAAAAGTCTGCAAGCTTATGAAAACTGTGAATTTGTTTCTAAGGGAGAGTCCACCTTAAAGTTCCTTTAACCCCAAAATATTTCTTTCGCTAAAATGAATCTTTGCACCTGTTCGAGACGCATTTTTCTAACAAATCCTGCCATTTTATAGAAAAGGAAAAAATGGGCGGAATGCGTCTCAAACAGGTGCAGAGATTCATTTTAGCGAAAAACATATTTTGGGGTTAGGGGCACTTTAAATTGTAGGATTTAATCGATCTGTTTGTACACTTACTCCTAATCTTCTCCTGGAGCTTCTGTCTCTTTAAGCACATCAACGAACGGCTTTCACTTTTCTCACTTGATCAAACTTATACAAGTTGCTTTCCTTTTTTCTCAAAAATAGCCCTGACTTTTAATATTTCCTCCATTGCAATAGGCCATTTCCGAGTTTGTGCCTGCCTCCTCTTCAAAGCGAGTCTAAGTGCAAAGTTTTTGTTATGAAAATTATTTTTCATTCATATGTAAAGTAGAACTAATTAGCATCACAAAAACTTCGCACTTACACTCGCTTTGAAGAGAAGGCAGACGTGAACTCGGAAATGGCTTATTAACTCCTGATTTGCCTGTCACTATAGCTCATATTAAGAATATTTGAATGTGACAAGGTAACACCATGCATTTTTGAGATATAATTAAGCCTCAATTTGAGAAAGTACGCCATACATTGCTTTGTATTTTAAAGCTTTTTATTATATAGATATTGATGAAATACCAGGATTTCTCCTTTTACTAAAAAATCATATCTTCACCGCGCGCAGTTCGCTTCGCTCACTCGTGAGAGATACTCGCAGCACTCGAAGATAAAATTCGTATCCCCGCGCGCCCATGTAATATCCTCTATTTACAAATATTATCCATCACTAGACCTTTCTGCAGATACGGCGGCCATTTTGATTTCTATTGTTTCGAATAGCTATTATGGGATGCTCAGGGGGCAAATACATATGGGCATCCCATAATAGCAATTCGAAACAATAGAAATCAAAATGGCCGCCGCATCGGTAAAAAGGTCTATTATCTTTGAAAAATGCGTGGTTACCCCCAATTTTCATTTTGGGTTCCAATAACACTTGTTAAGATCTACATTTTCTACATAATCATAAACCGGGGCAAAAATACGTTTTGAATTAGTAGGCACCATCCTTAGTAATCTCTCAGTTGGTACAGTAAAAAAAACTTTAACAGTGAGGAGAAATTACTTCCTGATAATGGAAAATAGTAGTGTGAAGTTGTGTTTAACCCTTGTTGTATGCTGTCTCTAGGTACGGTTTCCCTCCTTGATATGATGGCCTCCCAAACTACAGGGATTGTGTTGATAATCTACCAATTGTTGACGAGCCACAGATATTTGGAATGCATAACAACGCAAACATTGCTTTGCAGGTGAGAGAGGTAATGGACTACTAAAATTTGTATTAATAGATGGTTTTCACCTGACGTCACAGCAGCCATGTTGGTACATAGAACAATAGAGAAAAAAAGTCTTCCGGGAATTTGATTCTATCATAATGCAAAACATGAGCCATAATTTGCTATTGTTTTGTGCCCCAACATGGCCGTCTCATCACGCGAATGAAACCATCCATTGGGTTGACAAAGTCAGTTGGCCACAGGTTTGGGATGCAAATATTTTTCGTCGGCAGTTTAGAAGGGCAGAGATGACACTGGAATGTCGGAATGTTTTTTTTGTAATTATTCGTTTACCTTGTTAGCTTCTTTTCAATTGTCGCCAAGATGACAACAATTTTATCCATTGTCATTTTCATTCTGCTATTGTAATATATTGTTTTCTTGGGATGCCTGTGAAACCCTTAGTTCATACACATCGTAGCTCATCTTTGAGTTCTCAGAGTCTCCTGTTGTGATGAATGTCAATACGTTCAAGGAAAAAGAAGAAACGAAAGGCGCACAGTAGTTTCGATATTGCGTTGTATTATTCCAGAACTAACAATAAAGACTTCATTAGATTTCAAGTTCCTGATCACCCAATGGCCCGTTTGCTTATCTTGCAAAACGATCCAATCAAGATTGGCATGGATGTACACAACTGTTTTTTTTCTCAAGTGTTCCCCAATAGATTTGTTGTAAAACATTGGAACCATTAACACCCAAGTTGATAAACCCATTTCATTTCCCCAACGACTGTCCAGCACTGCAGGACATAAGTCCGGTTTTGAATCTATGACGCGACATCACATTCTCACTAATTGTTCAGGAATGATTTTTCCTCCTGGGGCAATACAGCTGCTGTCGGAAGGTACAATATGATTGGCTTTCTATCATGGACCTTTCTATCCAAACTAAAATGAAGATTTAACATACCTTACACTGGCACACTGTAACCTGATTCAATACCAAGTACTACCGCCTTATCAGAGATGCCAAACTACCCTTTATCACTTTGAACTTCCATCCAGTTATTTTCAACGGTGTTATAGGCCCATTTTCACCAAATGACATTGCGCACTTTGTGTTGAATTTCGCACAGACGGAAAATCCGAAAATCATCGGCGAGTACCATTTGGCAACCAATCCAACACAAGCAAGCAATGTCTTTTGGGTGAACATGGACCTTAAACATTATCAACACTGTGTTGTCAACTTGTCATTACATAGGCTCAATACCTTCGTAAATAATCAACTAATACGAGCTTTTGTTTTTTTGCAGACTCAAGAAAACTAATGCCCTGATAAGTGCAGTGTTAAGAGGTGCAACCGCGCGTGGAGGAAGCGGTAAAACAAGCGATGAGATTTGTGTACGAGGTTGCTGAAAGCATCCTTTCTAAATTGCATGCTGCACTGCTGGTATCAAGAAGGCAGACAAAGCTATGTTTGAGGTAAGACTAAATGGTCGTGGGTCACAAGATCTTTCAAATCAATATGAGAGGACAAGGTCAATCGTTCAATATAGAAAAAAAATGGAAGCTGACTTTAGTTGCTAAGGTTTTAAGTAGTTTTGTAAAGAGAGGAAGCTTTCTAATTGGTGTTAACTGTCAGTGTGCATCCACGTAGAGTCCTCAGTTCTCCGACTCTCTTTAATTGAGGATATACGGTCAAATCTTTCTGGTATTTTGCTAGCATTGAACTCGTGATCATTTTTACCTCAATCCCTCATTCTTGGTGGGTAATATCTTAACAGTTTTAGAAATAAACAAAATTGTTAGAGTGATGTAGATGAGTTAATTGTAAAATGTATCTTTGTATTTTTAGGTCATTCCACATTTTTCGTTGCTGATCTACCACCCAACTTCTGGACTGAAAAAGAAACACAGATCTGTTGTGTCTTCTGGTCGAATAAAAGACTGCAAAAAAAAAAAGAACTTCACTTGTCGCCTTAGCTTTTAGAGTTATTTGGACTTCCATTTCTTTTTTATGTGAAATCAACTCATTTATCATCGTTGATAGTTGAAGGGAACGTTAATGACAACACATTCTCTTCTCGATTTCATTGTTAACATTTAAGGCGTAAGTGTTTGAGAATAAATGCAGTTTTCTTCCATAAATAGCTTTTCAAGACGACAATTCGTTTTGAATTCTTGTCATTCGCCATTTCTGAATGTGCGAAGTTGGAAGAGTCTTGTACAGTTTACGTTTGATATTTTTATGAATAAAATGATGAACTTTAGAAGTGAGACTTATATTTTGTAGAGGCTCAAACTCCCTATGACTGATGTTCCTTTTTTGTAATTTGTTCTCGTTACATTTGTGCTGGAGTGATCATATTAAAAGCATTGACAAAAATTGCAAGGTTGTTCAATAAGCAAAAACCTTTCACTTCAGACTTAAGGCTTATGAGGCATTAGCACGAATGGAAAGAATTGATGAATATGCATGAAATGAGCAGAAATTGATGAATATGCATGATATCGTTCAATATGCATGAAATGAGCAGTAATCGATGAATATTTATGAAGATCGATGAATATGCATGAAATGAGCAGAAATCATTAAATATGCATGAAATGAGTAGAAATTTATGAATATGCATGAATGAGCAGAAATTGATGAATATACATGAAATGAACAGGAATTGATGAATATGAAGATCGTTGAATATGCATGAAATGAACAGGAATTGATGAATATGCATGAAATGAACAGGAATTGATGAATATTGATGAAAAGTAATTAATATTCATCAAAGTAATCAATATTCATGAAATGAGTAGGAATTTACGAATATGCATGAAATTGTTCAATATGCATGAAAAGAGCAGAAATTGATGAATATGCATGAAATCGGTCGATGCATTAAATGAAAAGGAATTGATGAATATGCATGAAGTGAACAAGGATTTATTAATATTCATGAAATGAACAGAAATTGCATAAAAGCAATGAATATGCATGATATCGTTCAATATTCATGAAAAGAACAGGAATTGATCAATATGCATGAAATCGTTCGATGCATTAAATGAACAGGAATTGATGAATATGCATGTAATGAGCAGGAATTGATGAATATGCATGAAAAGCAATGAATATGCATGAAATGAACAGGGATTGATTAATATTCATGAAAAGCACTTAATATGCATCAAATGAGTAGGAATTTATGAATATGCATGAAATGAGCAGGAATTGATGAATCTGCATGAAATCGTTCAATATTCATGAAAAGAACAGGAATTGATGAATATGCATGAAATGAACAGGAATTTATGAATATGCATGAAATGAGCAGGAATTGATGAATCTGCATGAAATCGTTCAATATTCATGAAAAGAACAGGAATTGATGAATATGCATGAGGTATATTGACGAATATGCATGAAATGAGCAGGAATTGATTAATATTCATGAAAAGTAATTAATATGCATGAAATGAGTAGGAATTGATGAATATGCATGAAAAGCACTTAATATGCATGAAATGAGTAGGAATTTATGAATATGCATGAAATTGATGAACATGCATGAAGATCGATGAATATGCATGAAATGAGCAGAAATTGTTAAATATGCCTGAAATGGAAAGGAATTGATGAATATGCATGAAGTGGACCCGAATTGCTTGATATGTATAAAATGAGCTCAAACAATGAATGTATGAAAATTGATGAATATGCATCAATGCATGAATATGCACGGGAATGAGCGGGAATTGATGGGTATGCATGAAATGGACGAGAACTGATGATCACTGAATCACTCTGTTTTTACCAGGTTACCTCTGTAGTCAAATGTCGCCTTTTGTTCAATCAAGCCCCTAGACACCTGGATCAAAGACTCGTTTCTTAGATGTATGCTTATCGCGGTATGGAGAGTTCTAGTCTGTCAGGTCATAGAGCAGCTGATATCCAATTTGATTAGCTTGCTATCAAAACAAAAAAAAAAAAATTTAATGGATAAAAGATACCTGGGAATAACTGTCATACATGGTTTGTTCTCTCTCCTTTCCCTTACTCGTTCGTTGCAAACTTAAAAATTCTGTCCACTGTGGCTACATATAATGAAATGAAGATCTAAAAAAAAAGAGAAAAAAAAGATGTGTTGGTGTTCACTATAGAAAAAGAGTATTTCAAAGAAAATGAGGGTAAAGCACATTTTTCACTAGTGGTAGACATGTATACGTTTAAGAGACAAACGGATTAAAGCTATTTTGTATTTAAAAATTACTTTTAAGGTTGCTGAGATGGAAGCGTTTCCATAAAATCATTTAGTTACCATAAAGAATTATTTATGCACGAAAATAAACTGCGACTTTTACTAAAAAGTTGCACTAATGAGTATGCATTTAAATGAAAACGTGTCTTTAAAATATTGAGTTTGCTTGTCTTTTAATCATTGGTAGGTTTGAAGGTATTGTATCTTATTTTTATGATTTAGATATCTGAAGTATCAGGAAGTATTCTACCAAAGAAAAGAGGAATCAAGGGATTTAGAGAAAATGGAAATGTAATGGTCTCATGTACAAAAGATAAAGCTGCTGTGCAAGGAGGGAGTGGTCAGGGAAGGGGAAGAGGGTCCATTAGAATTACATGTCCTCATGAAAACATGATGATTTTCATGTAAATTAATGAATTGACTGGCGTTCATTTAAATACATATTTCTTGAAGGGAAAACTGTTCTCAAAATTCTCGTTTACACCGAGTTGCTATTACTTATTTGTCGAGAGATTAAAACAAACGTTCTCGTTTTTCTTCGTAGCACTGTTAGGGAATGTGTTGTTTATTAGGGTTAGGGGAGGGGAGGGGAGGAATGGCAGGGGGTGGGGACGGTCAGAGAACTGAGCAGAGTGTGGTGGGGAAAGGGGGAGTGAGCTCTAATTGTCTTGTCTTTAAATCTAACAGTTGTGTTCAATATTTTAGTTTATTTTATACGTGTTACTTGCTAAATTGTATTTCATGATGTGCGTTGTACTATCTATCCAATGTTTAATTTTAGTTTTGGGCGTTCACTTGAAAGAATAGTTTATTTAGATTTGTTTAACATTTTAAAATACGAAACATTTATTATAAAAAACATTTTTTTAAACGTTATCGTAAAAAATGAAAAGAAAATAGAACCGAAAATTTGACTGTTTTATAAGGTCGTAGTCAACAGGTGTTATAATTAACGAAAAAAGGCAGAAACGATTTAGGGATAGACGTTAACAAAATAATCTGATGTAGCGATCGATAGGAAGTTGTACTTACAGTCTGATTCCTACTACTCGGCTTTTCGAGTCTTGATTTTCCACTGGTTTTATTTTGCTTGAAATTCTGTTTGAAGTTTACGAGAGTGAGTAAGATGGAAGTACTTTAAGGAATGTAAAAACGCATTTACCCTTAAAAGATGTTTGTGGTATAATTGCTTGCTTGAGTCATGGGGGATTGATGTTAATAAAGTTGAATCTTCAGGATTCACAATCTCTTCCTGCAACGAGATAAAAAAAAAAATTAGTTAACAATTGGCTCCGTAACTCTGTTATGTTTGTGTATCCATTTTTTTTGTAGGGGCTGTGCATGTTTTAATTTAAGGTAAAAAAAAAATTGACTCGCATCGTTTCCAAGATATGCGCATGCTAAACAATACGAGGTGATGAAATTTGAAATGTCACTAAAATAAAGGGATATGTTTTAAAAATTATGGAAGGTTATTTAAATGAGACGAAAATATTTATATACGCCATATGCAGTTTAAACTACAAGGCCAAAGGATCGGAGTGTGAAATCGTGGGTGAAAAATCAAATGATTACTGACTTGGCCGAGGTTTAGGGGTCATTAGAAAAAGGCTGAGGAAAAATGGAAAAATCTGTTGCTATAAAAGAAGAGATTCATAACGACAAGGAAAAGAAGAGATTGATACATTTTAGACAAATGGTAAAGTTATGAGACTTTACTACTCTGGAATGACAATAGTGTGATTTATGCATTTATATTTTAAAAGTGTGTGAAAGGATACATTCACTGGTTATTGAAAAAAAAAGTGCGTTAAAAGTAAACGCCATTGTTATGAAATTATATTGCATTCCAGAACAATGGAGATGAGGCTTACATAATTTTAAGTCGCTTAATTAAAGTGGCATTGTAACTTTTTTTTTTTTACGAGTCCTGAAAAACTCAGTATTAATCAATTTTTAGCAGAAGTTTTTTGTCCCTTCACTTTTTAAAAATTAATTACTTAATTTACTTATTTGTAATCTTCACGTAGCAAATTAGTATTTTTAAAAAAAAAAGGTCTTATTTTTAAAAGCAGCAAACTTACACATCATGACTGAAGGTGTGTAGAGAGAAGGAAGGGAAGGTGATGAAAAAAAAATCCAGGTAATGAACTCATGTACTCATGTACGGGTGCTGAGGGAGGGGGGGGTAACTGTGGGGAGGGTGAATAGTCAAGTGTGGAAGAGAGGGCTTCTTAAAATTACATGTCCTTATGATGCCATGGGGTTTTTCAAATTATCCTGCAAAATTTGTCAAACATGGGTATACTTCAAGGCTAATACTCGAAAGTGGACGATAAAAAAAAATGGCCAGCCTCTTTGCATCAAGTAACTCTCACGATTTGTTAAAAAGTACTTTCACGAGGAACAATTGCAACGCTTTGTCATTGCGTTGTTCTTGCCTGTTTTTACAAAGGAAGTTGATGGAAAAAATTATATTTTTTTGGCCGAAACCTTGTTTAAATGAACTGCTCGTGTTTTGGGGATTTGCGAAGAACGCAGTTTGTTTGCATGATAATTAAAAAGCCGCGTTGGGTTCATGATATCGTTGTAGGGTTAGGGTGGGAGGAGTGGCAGGGGCGGGGTATGAACATTTAGGCAACTGAGCGGGGAGGGGTGGAAGAATAGTGGTTTGAGGTTAACGAAATCTGTGCAGAGTGTTTAAATTTCACAACTGGTTTTAAAAAGGTGAATTTTTAATGCATTTTTTTGTTCCGGCTGCTAATGTACTAAACCTTTAATTTTTTTAAAAAGGAATAGTCGTTTTAAAAGTAATTATGAATAGGTTTAAGTGGTTTACTTTAACATCGGCATAAAAGAAAATTGTTAAATTTATCGTGAAACAAGGAGAAAAAGGACGGATAAGTTCGGCTAAAGACTGTCATTTGGAATTTCATGATGTCATAGAAAAGAAATCTGGATGTTAGTGTAGAAGAAATAATTTAGCGCTAGTATTAGCTGCTGTTGTCAACGGTGTGTCGTCTGTGAACGAAAAGAGCAAATTTAATGTCGGGAAAAATAATATTAATTAACAATAATAATAAAAAATAAAATAAAAAAAAAGAAAGGACCAAAAACTTTGAGAGTGCGATGTACTTACAATCCGAATGTTAAACAGGTTTGAAAAGGTCTTGATTTCCCATTTGTTGTTATCTGTTTTGCATGTTTACAGCTGAAAAAAAAAAGTGCTTAAAATAAATATAAAATTTTGCTGATATAAATTAGTTGTTTTGAATACTATATTTAAAAAAGTTTAATGTAAGAAAGGTTTGAAAGGTGCTTACTTTCGTTAAATGTGGTGCTAACTGGGATCACAATTGTTAGCACCCATTAATGTCAGCTGGAGATTAGAACGTCTCCGACAAGAAATGTTTTATGCGTTAGAACAACTGGCAACTGGCAATTGTACTTACGATTTTAAATTGCGATGTCCGACTTCTAGGTGTATGCCAGCTGCAAATTAACTTGCTACCACCTCAAAAAGATCTGCTCAAAAATGGGTTTAATTGTGTTAGAAAATCAAATTTCATAATTGCATTTGCCTTGCGAGATGAATATTTTTTTTTAATGAAAAAAGTTTAAGGATTGTACTTACGTTGGTCAATTGACGATTACTTTCTGGCTGCTATGTTGCAAGAAACCTGGGTCGCCTATATCAAAACTAAAATAAAGTATAAATTTCATTAAAGGAACAAGTCGGAAAACAAGACTGACTGAATGAGAATTAAAAAAAAAAAAAAAGCACTTACGGTTGGCTATAATCGTCCGTGTATATTGCCATGAAAACCTGCTTTTAAAATGGGATAAATTAGGTTAGGTAATGGTATTCAAGGCATCACCGATCTCGAAGATTTTAAAACAATCTTAGTTAATTTTATAAATTATTGTTTGAAGTAATCATTACCTGGACTTGAAAGTTCTGCTCTTTCCCTGCGTCGGTCGTGATCTGCTTCACCTAAACAGTTCTGGGCGTAGTGTGTAAAGTACATGTATAAATGAGTATGGGTCATATTAAATGATCTTAAATGTCTTGTTCAATGACGCTTACTGTGATTCGAGATTAGATGTAATGTTGATATCACCAAAGCCGTTCAAGTTAGTTTGGAGAATAAGGTTAGGACTTACTTGCATGATAAAGAATGATAAAGAACACAGGTCATCCATTGGTCTCGTTTAAGTCCCTGATTCTTGAATTGATGCGATGTGTGAGGAAGAGATGAGGGCCATGTAGTTAAGAGTTGAAAATATAACAAACACGAGTAAAAATGAACGTTTCATTTGACAAAAAGGTTTACTTACACGCTTAGTAAAACAGATAGAGGAACGTGTCTTATAAATGAGGCGAAGATTATAGACTACCATTCTCCGAAATGTTTTTCCCGCAAAGGAACAGTGGGATTTTTTTCTGAGCATTTTGAATGATCATTTCAAAAGAGATTTATTCTAAATACTTTTGTTCTTGGGCCATCGTAGTTTGATCAAAAATGAGACAAAACAGCATGATAAACATATTGAACTTGTTCATTTTGATTATGACTTGACGTTTCGTATGTGCTCTAAATACATTTTTCAAATGTAACCATTGAAATTTAAAACAGCTATTTATATATAACAAAGCGGATGAGGGGACTGGAAGCTAGATAAGCAAATACTTAACAGTAATAGAATATAAATAATAATAATAATATAATATATAATAATAATAATAAATAATAATAATAATAATAATAGAAAGATTTATAAAGCATCAGCTTTTCACTTCCGACCGTTGACGTTGAAAGCTGGCTCAAGTTCTTGATAAAAAGGTCTCTTTTATTTTACAATGATAGTCAGGTTTTGCCCTTCGCTAAAATATCAAAAGATCCCACTTGATGTATGTCCAGTGGGCCTTGACGTGGTCCAGCAATGGCTGGAAGTATTGTCATTTTTAGCTAGGGCCTTGAAAATTGTTCGGTTTTTTCGCTATCGTGAAGCCGCGTTCCGAGATTTATTCTACATCAGTTCTGTGTGAAAAGGGTCTTTCGTATTTAAATTGTAGGAGTGAAATCGCTAGTTATACGGGCAGAATCGAC
Organism: Montipora capricornis; assembly: GCF_036669925.1. Classification (NCBI taxonomy): domain Eukaryota; kingdom Metazoa; phylum Cnidaria; class Anthozoa; order Scleractinia; family Acroporidae; genus Montipora; species Montipora capricornis. The sequence continues at coordinate 2,757,114 of NC_090895.1, read as the reverse complement.
TCTGAGGCGGTAAGAGTTTTCCGTTATTGTTAGAATTAAGAGTTTCCTGAAGGTACTTATGGGGGTTGACGTTGTTGAAAGTGCATTGTAGATAAATTTAATGCAAGAATTAAGTGGGTCTTTTGAACCGAAAATTAATATTTAGATTTTAGAATTGCTATTGCATGATAAAATTTTGAAAAAGGAGTTGTGTCTGGTTAAAAGATCTGCCTCGTGTGTTGTCGGGAATTTGGCGCTAGATCTAGTTCGGAATTGGGATTGGGGTGAAATTGGGGGGGGGGAGGGGGGGGGGGGAGGGGGGGATGTATGTATGTACAATTCAGTGTTGTTTACAGGGGAACGGAAAACTCGGATTTGATGTAAAAAATAAATTACTACGAGATGAAATGAAAGGTAAGCATATATTATTTAAGGTAGTGTATGATGGAGTATTTTTGCGAAAATTGGGCCGAATCGGAAAATACCATACAAATTCAATCGTTTTTCTCCGAAAAATTTTGAATAAAGCCTTGTTTGTATTCTTTTTTGGGCTTATTTAAAGTTAAAAAACTTACTTGCCATGCTTATGCGAAAATTTTGCCGGAGGAGTAGAAAAGAGTATTATGGTACTTATCCGACTCGCCAAATTGGGGACTAATTGAAAGTAAAAGGTTTGGGTGAGCAATAATTTTGAGACGGAGGGTGGGGGGGGGTGGGATGAGTGGGGTGGTTGAGAAGGGCATTTTAGTGAAATGTCCTCATGAATAAAATTGAAAGGGAATTGAGTTTCCACCAAAAGTATAACGTCTTAGTTTGAGAGAGTATGTGGGATGTAGCAAGGGATAATTATGTTCTGAAATCATGGTGTTAGGATATTCAAGGTAAGAAGTGGGGTTGGGATAGGTTATGAAAGAAATATCATAAAAAGGGTTTCAATGATTTTAAACACGACGATGACTAAAATGAGCGTGATTTACTCACCAAAAGAAGACGAACAAAAAATTTAATGTTTCGCGAAGAAGAAAACTAATGAGAGGTCATAATTATGGTCTGTCGTTACAGGCCTGACAGCGCTTATTTAGCGGTGTCTTAGCACCATCCTCGTGCTATTTGAGATGGCCCGTCAGAAAGATTTTACGTGGTGCCGAGAAGCATAAATAATGCTAATGACTGTGTGTTTGTTCTTTTTTTGTCACGGTAAAAGAAATGTTTTATCAAATTGTAATGGTTTTGAAGGTTATCAATTTCTTGTAGAATTCACATTGATCGGATCTGTCGATGTAACGTAAAATCACGTGAAAACATGGTGAGCAGTAGGATATTTTAAGGGAAGATACGTGGTGTATTTTGTCATTTAGAGGTTATCTATTGGACAAAATTATCTAAACACGGTAAAACCTTCAGGGTTAGGATTAGCGTTAGGGTTAGCGTTTGTCCTTAAGAAATGATTGTTGGGTTAAATAAAAAGTCGCGAAGGATGTACTTACGTTCTGTAGACTTCCGTCTGGTTCTCTATTAGAAGTCCGCACTCAGCGAGTTACCTCTTTTTTTAAATGGATTTCTAATATACAAGAAATATCTGAATTTGTCAGTTGACATGTTCTGATCGTAGTTGCCATGTGAACTTTATGAAACCTCAAATCTTTCCATGATTGTCTTGTGGCAGTAGATGTGTTTGAAAACGTAATGGGAACGCGCGACGGATGCCGACGTTAACGGACCTAGGAAGGACGGAAGGGGGATGCAATACATGATCCACTTTGCAAATGGTATGAAATCCGTGTACTTACGGTTTGGGGATCTTGAATTGACACTCAGTTTTGTTACAAGTTTCTTCGGAAGGTTGTAAACTGTAATGATAAGTGATGTAGTTTTTCAGAAATGTCCACTAAAATCAGTGACTAACAAAGTAACAAAAATAAATAAATAAAGTAGTTTGCTAAATTTCTAATGATCCAGGATGCAATAACAGCTAAAACTGGGTTGGTTAAGGTTATACGTCTTTCTATACTTGGCCAAGAATAAAATGAATTAGTTGACGGGGGTTCGGTGGCGGAGGTGTTATGAAAATGAGATATAATAGCGTAGCAGCCGACTGAAAAAGGCGAGGAAGATTAAACGATGTGATAAGTAGTCTTTTAATTGGTTTAACAGTTTATCATTTATTGTTATATTTATTCATTGTTTTAAAATTTGTATGGAGTGGACGTTGTCCGGAGAAAAGGAAGAGAAGACAAAGAGAGATGAGAAAGATTTGCAAATCATTTTAAAATAAAGTTATATTATCGTGTGAAACTTCGTGGGGAAAAAAAAAAATCGATGGTCTGTTGTGCTGTTGGCTAGAAATAAACACTAAATTACGATAGGTTTACCGATCTCTTGGTCGTTGTGTGCAAGGTTCCCTGAGTTTTTGGAGGCAGTTGTATAAAGTAAAAAAATGAAACTAGATAGGGCTAACATTATAAAACATGATAAAGTACTATTATCGAACTCTACGAGTAATTTAAGTATGTAAAAGCTATGATACTTACGCTTTGGAGATCTCTAAAGGCAATTTCTCAGTTTTGTTGCAAGCTGCAAGTTATGGTAACATAGCTATAACGAAAAGGTCTATTAGTGATCTGGGATATTGGACCTGGTGTAAGTGTCTGATGATATATGGTGCAATACTGCGGGAGCTAGAATTGGGTTTGTTCAGGTGAATTCTAACTATATTTAGGAAATCGAGCTTTGAATCGGGATTCGACTATTGTTGTCAGTTATTTAAAAGAAATTGGTCAAGAATGTAATGTATTTAAATGACTGTGGTTGGGGGAGAGATATTGAAAAAAGAATATCAAAGTAATAAAGAGACAAGAGAAAAAGCCAGTGAACAAGGATTTGATAAAGTCAATTTAAATTTTTTCAAAATTATTTTTATGGTTTACTAATTTACTTTCACGTTTGTTTATTTATTTATTTTTGTTTATTTATCATTTAGTTAATGGTGTGAGGAATAAATGTTTTGCAATGTTGAAATTACCGAGTGAAATTTCGTAAAAGTGGGTGGCTTGTTGCGCTTTTCAATAGTGTGTGATGGTTGTGTTTAAAAAAAGGTCTACTGAGCAGTATTAAGGGTTCTAATTAGGGTGTTCCGAGCGGTTGGTTCACCTGCATAGGTACAGGTGAATGAAATTGTCAGTTTATGGGCCGCGGAAGCACAGAAAAATACGGGTGAGTGATGCTATGAAAGCTCCTTATTTTTAGTAGTGGAAAAGGGCATTGACTGTTCTCTGGGAACAAGACGTACCTGATAATGATTTGAATAACAGGATTCATTTTGCCATATTTTGCGGATGAATAGTGTCACAAAAGTACTTACGGTTTGATGTTGGCAGTCAGCAATATCGGCGTAGTATTTGAATTTCTTGCAGTGTGCCTCCAACCTACTGACAAAAGGAAAAGAATTCAGTGTGGATATTATACAAGGCATATTTTTTAATCAGTAATGTAAACGAAAGGCAGAGTACTTACAGTTTCCGTGGCACTTATGAGCGTTTTAGTTGTCTATGTACTGGTTTTAAAGTAAATACGGCTAAAAGTTCAAAATAAAGGAGGTGTGACCATTCTTTATCTAACTGCAAGTGTTTTTTTTAAGTACATTGAAATGATGTGATAAAGTAATTTTTTTAAATTCTTCTAAATCGGTTTTATTTTTACAAAGAATGAGACGGAAATCGAAAATGGTTGTAAAAATGGAGTCCTTGAAATTAAGCAAGGCTGTTAAAAAGAACTTACAGTTCTATGTCTCCAGTAAAAAGGTGTGGAATTAGAAGTTCTTGTAAAATTCTTCCAGCTACAATTAAAAATAAAGAAGTTCAGTGTGAATATTAATATGGTATTAATTAAAGCTAGTATACACCAAAAAGAGTACTTACGGTTTCCAAGGCAATTACTGGTATTTCAGTAGTCCATATACTGGTTTGTAGATGGGGGAAAGGGGTTAAAACTTGGAAATAAAGAGGACTGATAATATCAAAATGGAAAAGTAATCTACGAGTTATTTAACAGAAAACGCACAAAGAGTACAAACATTTCTCGATATTGTACATTTGTCTGAACCATTTGTTGTTGTACAGTTGCAGAGTTACTTCTTTCTTTCTTTTTTTTTTTTTTTTTTTTTTTTTTTTCCACCAGGCGGGTCGCACAAAAATTTTCACACTATAGGGAATAACCTTTCCTTTCGATAAATTTCTCTGATGATTCACGCGGTCTTTTACTCGTTGTAATGGGGAAGGAAAATTAGTTAAAATACTACGCGAAACTTGCACAAAAAACAGATAATACGTTAGATATGGTCAGGTAAGGTGTACTGCATTCTCCATGATTTTTATATTGCTTAGTGGTGAGATGGACAGATACCGTTGGTGGAAAGTATAGAAATATCGAGGCCATTTGCATTACGGACAATTCAAATACAATGATTATTTTTACGGGATAAGGAAAGTCCTTACGCTTCGAGTTCTGTAAATCTAAAATGTGTGTGGGAAGATGTTTCAAATGGATTACATAGCACATAACGAATTCAGCTTTAGTTCAGTTTAAAGTATTCATGGTTTGCTCCAAAGATGAAGCGATAGTTGATGCGTTATCTAATCGAAAGATATATCGGAGTACTCAAGGCCCTTTGGTACCAATTGGCTGGTCCTATATCAGGGATCGGAGATGGCTTAAAAGGAGGCCCAATAAATGAATACTGGAATTAAATAGTATAGTTCGCTCATGATACTAAAGCTAAAGTCACAGACCGGTTCGAGAAAGGGTATACAGGTTTTGCACGGCAGCCATGTTGCATGACAGGAACAATGGATTATTTTTCCTATGGGAACAAATGTTCTTTCTAATGCAAAACATTTTCATTGTTCCTGCCATGCAAAACCTCTATATCAAGACTATTTTTGCCAAATTCCAATTTGAGGAATTGTGAGTGCCTTATTAACAGGCAATCTAAATTTAACTAAGGGGGAGGGATTAGACATGACCTCATGAAAACAATCGGTGTACATGACAGGAGCCGCAGTGCAAGGGAATTACATGACCTCATGAAGCCTTATTGATAAGGATACTTTTTTTAGGGTAAAAAAAGTAAATTGCAAGGTTGTCATGACGATTATGAATAGGACAATCGCATGACTTTTGGAGGGCATATAGTTTATTTTTGGCCCGAGTAGCATCATTTGCGCCCGAGCGGAGCGAGGGTGCAAATGATGCTACGAGGGACACAAACTATATGCCCGACAAAAGTCATTTGATTATCATTATTATCAATACACAAGGCCAAATCGTACCAATTTATTTAATAAGAAACTTGTTTAACAGAGATTGTAGCATGAAACTATGGTACGGAAATGTCCATCAATGTATACAAACAAAAAGGTTGCGAGAATGAAAGGAATGAATATATTTCAAGTGCGGGTTTTAAACCAAATGTAGAAGTTATCCTCGCACTAAAATAGGACAATCTCATTGGCCGAGCGAAGTTGTTTGACATCTCTGCAGCCAATCAGTATCAGGGCGGCAAATGTATTTTCAGCCCGCATATTTCCCGTTTGGCCCGCAAAAAGGCACGTTTTACAGAGGGTAGTTTGTCATTTGGCCGCGCGTATTGATAATAATAAAATATGTGGACTCGTTGAGGAAAGGAAAAATAGAAAAGGGGAGGAAAACGGCTGTGTGGGTGAAATAGGAATAAGACAAGAGGAAACCAGGGAGGGGAGGGGAAGGTGACGATGTTCTTAGGTAATTCAGGGGCGTGGTGACTGGGTGGAGGCTCATGCGTTAAATGGATATTATATTGTCATATGTCCGTAGGCCTTATTTGCCTTCACTCTTTCATTCGCGTACCTAATGATGGAGACTTGGACAAAGACATCGCAAAATGAGGAGTTTCCAAGCGCTTTTTGAAGATGGATTTTAACTCAATGCAACGTGTCACACCTCAAAATTTGGAGTATAAACATTTCTGCATTTGAAGTAATTGAAAGGAGTGCGAAACAAAAGTTCAAATTGAAAGTCTTGGTTATTGTAATAGATTACAACTACGACGTTTCCGAACGTTATCCTAGGATTTGGTTTGTCCGCCGAACTCAGAGTGGGTAAGACCGGACTTTATCTGTTTGCAATCTGGCTGCAGGCGATATTTTAGGGAATATATGAATGAGGGACATCAATTGTATCAACGAAAATGTGACAAGCTTGTACACTTTTAAATTACTACAAAGAAAGTAATAACATGAACTTTGGAGTCAATATCCACCGCGTTCAATCTTTGAGAAACGAGATGAAACGAAGTGTAAAGAATTTTTCCATGACTGCAAGATCTAAGTCGCTTGATCCACCGCGGCTCACTCAAGCTGTGCGGAGAGAAGTTGTTTGCTAGTTTGAAAAGCGCAACGACAATAGACCTTATTCATAAATGGCGGTCACATCTATAATTCTTTTGTCCACGTGCAAATTAGCCTACCAAGCCTCATTTTAGAGCAAGAATTCTTTTCAATTCACTGTATGGTATCGAGGCTTGGTAGGCTAATTTCCACTTCGACAAAAGAATGATAAATTGGCCGCCATTTATGAATAAGGTCTATTATACATGTTTGTCCGCTGCGTCTGTTATCGATGACATTCGCTTTATTCTCGTAAAAAAACCTGCTTAGAAATTTGGAAAGTAGTATTTTGGAACTTTTTAAACAAGTACTTTGGTTGCCAAGATTTGAGGGTTTCTTTTTAGAAGACATTGTAGATAATGGAGAGCTATGAAGGCATATAATATAGACTGAAATTAGAAAACTTCGACCCTTCCACGGCAAAATTCACTTAACCATAGCTAATTCTCAAGAGAAGTGCATTAGAAAAGAAAACAGGTGTCCCACTAAGTGTGATAACTTTATGCACCGCGCCCTTGTTTTTGCACGCACATACTTCACCTTTACTGTGGTCCGTAGTTTTACTTGTCTTCTCCGAAGTCGTCCTTGTGCCTGGAACGCAGCGTCATATTCGTCAAGATCACTTCTTCCTCCAGCAACGATACCTCGATAAACTTCCTCGGCAAAGGCAACAAGCTGTTTGCCCGAAGGCGAAGCGATGACTCTCCAAATTGCGCTTCAATTTATTTCGTCCACGAAGCTCGCTGATTGGCCAGAAGGCATGAATTCCAATGACCCATCGAAGTGACAACAAAGTGTGCCACGACTAACCTCATGTTTGCAACATCTACACGAGGAAAATCAGTGCTATTGTTGCTAATTTGGCGTCCCTTCAAAATCTCCTCGTCTGAATGCAAATTGTAATAGGGCGTCGACAATATTATTTTATGATTTTTCAGGCAAGGATAATGCAGGATTATAACGGGAAAGAATCTTTTTGTCGAGTGTTTTTGTAATTGGAATTGTAACAAAAACACCGCAAAAAAACGCTTTAAAAATGCGCTGCACGCTTCACGTGCGCGTTGTGCTTTTTAGCAAAAGTCCGTGCAGAAGACAAGCGCGAAATTATCAAATGCTCGGATTTCGTGAAAATTGCTGAGATTTCAAGATGAAATGCTTATTTTTAAAAAATACAAAACAAGACCCTACATCTGACATTCTCTTTAGTCATTGTTCTTTTTTTGCAAAGGCAACTGAATATTACTAAAAACTTGAGCCTACTTGTTCGTCAGGCTAAGATCTTTAATAAAGTGATTTCAAATTGCTCGATCTTGCAAAGAAATTGTGAGAAAATTTGACAGCTGCGTCATCACCTCACACCCAAGTGTCTGGCTCCAAATGCAGTTTCACGTCATTTTTGTATAAATACTACAACTTCTACTATCCAACTTTTTTTTCTCCTTTTTCCTCCTATTACGAGTACATAACACCATTAAAAGGAAGGGGGGGGGGGGGAGAGCGGTGGGGGGAATCAAAGTGCTTGCTCAGGAGAAAATAGCCATTCCTTGACAGATTTCGCTTGGCGTCAATGAAAATCCGCCATTTTATCAATGTACGCGAGCTAAAGCGCGCGCCAATGACGTAATAAATTATGCGCAGTAGGGTCGCGCAATGCAGAACACCTTAACAAGGGTTTATACACCGCTACCAGTGACTTCATGCTTTTGAAGCGAAACTAAGTCATTGAATTCTTTTTTCCATTTCATCTCTTGTCTATACCCTTTGTATGCTTTGAATAGAATTTCCAAGCCATAGTATGCAGAAAACCGCATATATAGGCGGGGTTTAATTTCAGGTTACGTCATCAGCACCATGTTGGTGGACGAAAACAAAAGATCTCTCATTGGCTTCCTTTGCTCGTCCACGCCGTTGTCACCTCTGTCTCAAGAAAGGCAAAAAACCTATTGGACTTCTTAATTAAAATAGGTCCATACTCTGAGACTAAAAAATGAAAGCGATGATGACGATTAGCCAGCTAATTACTTTCCAGCAATAAAAATTGGGGGTGACCAAGTTCGTTATTTTGTCGGAGGGCTGCTTCAAATACTGTGATCGTGTGCTCCAACGAAAGGATGCTTTTGGGGTAAAATGTATGTATTTTCAATTGTGACAACGTTTCCTTGCGCATGCTCATTGACACAGGTATTCTTCACATTAAGGGCCCCCTCTGGGTGTAAGGAATCACGAACGTTGGCAGCAATCAGCAGAACGTTCAACTTACTTTCCTGGTAAGTTGGACTACTTGATTTACATTTACATATCCCACAATAATTCCAACGTAGGAATGTTACGAACCATTGCGTTTGATTAAAAACGTTCTCCGACGTGTATTGATCCCAAGGACTTTCTCCACAAAAAACCGCTCGACCCTTCGCGGTAAAAAGGCTTCATAACGATGGAGCAAATTTTCTCATTCCGCTGGTCCGGCCCTTATTCGGCGGAGGTGTCCCTTTAAAATAAACGCTATGTCGACGTCGAATTCGAAGAACGCGGTGTCTTCTTTCAGCACCCAACCCATAAGAAACGAGAATGAGCCGTTTAAGACTATTCAATAACAATTCAAAACACAAATTTATTTTAACATCAAAAGAGCTTTATTTGTTTTTCATCCTACTCTCCTCTTCATAATACAGGCACGAATTGCGGACCTACAGTGTAGCCCTTCGCGCTGACTAAACATCAGCTCACAAATCTTTGTTATGGTGTTCAATTTACCTTTTCCAGCTCGTTGGATAAAACCAAATTTCTGCAAATCACATCCGTCATTGTTTTAAGATTCGCTTGATGAAGCATGCGCAAATCTTGACATAATTGTCGGCGATTGGTTCCTAGCAACTAATTCATTGTTCTCAAACATTCTTTGACCTAGGTCATTTGAGTTTCAATAAGAATAAAACACAAAATAATGTTTGCAACCGCGGTTTGTGTTTTATTCTTAACCATTATTCATTACAAATTTTGTTTACCGCGTGTGTAATTTAAACGCCGTATTTTTTCTGGCGGGAACATTTTGTCAAGGTCAACCAAGGTCATACCAATCTTTGTCGCCGTAGATTAATATCACAAAATATTTACAACAAATGTCATGAGATCAACTCTAATCCTTGGTTGCACATTATTTGTTGGAAGAAAAATTGCTTTTTTAAGTCATGTAACAGAAATTACTACATCATAAGGGAATGCACGACAAATTTTCTTTAACACTAAGATCTACCAGTTCACAGACATTTGTTGTAAGAAAGGAGGATTCCTATAAAGAACACAATACCCCTGAAATGTTTTCGTACTTACTTAAGTTCTTAAAGTCAGTGTTAATCTGCGCAAAAAAAAAATACGATTTAGCAAAATTCTCAAATTACTCTGACCTTCTGAAGCAGAAAAATGCTGAGCCCGTTTGGTTCACGACCAAGCAAGTGACATGCATAGGTCCATTCCTCACTTGGAATCACAAATGAATTTGAAGACACGACGTCAATTTGTGACATCAAATATAAAACAGACTTAAACTTACCACTGTACGTGCAAATGAACCAAACTTTGGCCAGTGTTTTGATTCTTCAGAAGGTCAAGGACAATCGATAATTTTACCAAAAAGAGTCTTTGGCGTTGCCAAAGCACTTGAATCTGTAACAGAGAAAAATAACGCACACAAGCGCGTTGAAATCTATTGAGCATTCTGTAAAATTAAAGAACGATGCGAGGCACGTGAGCAGTAAATATTTAGATAAGTTTTAGTACAGTAACTGGCTGATATTAACAGTGCAACCCAGATATAGCAAAAAGTACTTGAACTTTAAAAAGATTACAAATGTTAAAAAATTAAACACAAAAAGGAATGGAGAAGGGCACAATATTATGAAACTCATTAATAATTCATGATGGGAAAACAAAATAAATGTCTACCAATCAAATCCTCTGATTAGATTATGCACAACAAATTTGCAAACCTGTGCAAAGTGAAAAAAACGATTGTGCACTGTCACAGTCAATTCAACATCGATTGTGACAACATTTTTCTCGTTTTTGAAGGTTTTAAGGTTTCATAACCGAGTCCCCCGATCAACTATAAGTAACTCCCTAGATTAACTATAATTCACTCAATATCTGTACATACAAATCTGATACAGATTTCTCTTCATTTACGTTAACATTTCTTTCTATTTCCCTGTTAAAATGTCTTTAATCACCAAAAATACTTAGTGTACATTGACACTTTTAAAAATGCTGACATTATTTTAATAGGTCATATACAACATTTCCATCAAATCTGTATCACATTTACAAACTCTTGGCTTTGCCTCACATTTGTAAATGTGACACAGATCTGCTACTCCTATTGTATATATCACTTGTGTGCCCCTGCCTCAGGATGAATGTAAGAACTCTTGTCTGCCTGTGCCTCAATGTCTGTATGTACTCAGACTTGTGTGCCTGTGCCTTAGTTTTTGTATCTACTCTTGTGTGCCTGTACCGTGGTGTTTGTATCTACTCTTGTGTGCCTGTGCCTTGGTGTTTGTATGTACTCTTCTGTGCCTGTGCCTTGGTGATTGTATCTACTCTTGTGTGCCTGTACCGTGGTGTTTGTATGTACTCTTGTGTGCCTGTACCGTGGTGTTTGTATGTACTCTTGTGTGCCTGTGCCTTGGTGTTTGTATGTACTCTTCTGTGCCTGTACCGTGGTGTTTGTATGTACTCTTGTGTGCCTGTACCGTGGTGTTTGTATCTACTCTTGTGTGCCTGTACCGTGGTGTTTGTATCTACTCTTGTGTGCCTGTGCCTTGGTGTTTGTATGTACTCTTCTGTGCCTGTGCCTTGGTGATTGTATCTACTCTTGTGTGCCTGTACCGTGGTGTTTGTATGTACTCTTGTGTGCCTGTACCGTGGTGTTTGTATGTACTCTTGTGTGCCTGTGCCTTGGTGTTTGTATCTACTCTTGTGTGCCTGTGCCTTGGTGTTTGTATGTACTCTTGTGTGCCTGTGCCTTGGTGATTGTATCTACTCTTGTGTGCCTGTACCGTGGTGTTTGTATGTACTCTTGTGTGCCTGTACCGTGGTGTTTGTATGTACTCTTGTGTGCCTGTGCCTTGGTGTTTGTATGTACTCTTGTGTGCCTGTGCCTTGGTGTTTGTATGTACTCTTCTGTGCCTGTACCGTGGTGTTTGTATGTACTCTTGTGTGCCTGTACCGTGGTGTTTGTATCTACTCTTGTGTGCCTGTACCGTGGTGTTTGTATCTACTCTTGTGTGCCTGTGCCTTGGTGTTTGTATGTACTCTTCTGTGCCTGTGCCTTGGTGATTGTATCTACTCTTGTGTGCCTGTACCGTGGTGTTTGTAGGTACTCTTGTGTGCCTGTACCGTGGTGTTTGTATGTACTCTTGTGTGCCTGTACCGTGGTGTTTGTATCTACTCTTGTGTGCCTGTACCGTGGTGTTTGTATCTACTCTTGTGTGCCTGTGCCTTGGTGTTTGTATGTACTCTTGTGTGCCTGTGCCTTGGTGATTGTATGTACTCTTGTGTGCCTGTACCGTGGTGTTTGTATGTACTCTTGTGTGCCTGTACCGTGGTGTTTGTATGTACTCTTGTGTGCCTGTACCGTGGTGTTTGTATGGTCTCTTGTGTGCCTTTACCGTGGTGTTTGTATGTACTCTTGTGTGCCTGTGCCTTGGTGTTTGTATGTACTCTTGTGTGCCTGTGCCTTGGTGTTTGTATGTACTCTTCTGTGCCTGTACCGTGGTGTTTGTATGTACTCTTGTGTGCCTGTACCGTGGTGTTTGTATCTACTCTTGTGTGCCTGTACCGTGGTGTTTGTATCTACTCTTGTGTGCCTGTGCCTTGGTGTTTGTATGTACTCTTCTGTGCCTGTGCCTTGGTGATTGTATCTACTCTTGTGTGCCTGTACCGTGGTGTTTGTAGGTACTCTTGTGTGCCTGTACCGTGGTGTTTGTATGTACTCTTGTGTGCCTGTACCGTGGTGTTTGTATCTACTCTTGTGTGCCTGTACCGTGGTGTTTGTATCTACTCTTGTGTGCCTGTGCCTTGGTGTTTGTATGTACTCTTGTGTGCCTGTGCCTTGGTGATTGTATGTACTCTTGTGTGCCTGTACCGTGGTGTTTGTATGTACTCTTGTGTGCCTGTACCGTGGTGTTTGTATGTACTCTTGTGTGCCTGTACCGTGGTGTTTGTATGTTCTCTTGTGTGCCTTTACCGTGGTGTTTGTATGTACTCTTGTGTGCCTGTGCCTTGGTGTTTGTATGTACTCTTGTGTGCCTGTGCCTTGGTGTTTGTATGTACTCGTGTGTGTCTGTGCCTTGGTGTTTGTAGCTACTCTTGTGTACCTGTGCCTTGGTGTTTGTATCTACTCTTGTGTACCTGTGCCTCAGTGTTTGTTTCTACTCTTATGTACCTGTGTCTCAGTGTTTGCATGAACTCTGCAGTGTTTGAATGTACAGGAACATGTACTCTTGTGTTCTTGTGTCTCAGCGTTTCCATGTACGCTTATGTGCCTTGCAAGGTGACAAAAAAGAATCTACTTCCACAGGTTGAAATGAATTACTCTTTTGTTGCTATGGTAACTGGTGTGAATAGAAAACTTATGAGAAACAAATATTGACAAGTGGATAAATCAAAGATCGCTGTTGTCCAAACTTTCTTTTTTTTTTTGGTTAATCATGATGTCTTCCTTTAATGTTCATCTGTGCCATGTCTCCATTCTCATGGTGCTCATGATGCCGTCTCATGGATTATTAATTTGACTCTTAACTAATAGTGCATCTCTCTTGACAACACACGAAATTTCATGGTGTCTTGAACTCTCAGTGAATGTAAAGTGTATGAAAATACAACTTGCATAGTCGAAGCATGTGCCAGCCTGTGTATCAACTCTATTTATTTATTGACCTTATCTACCTAACTAGTAATGCTTACTGCTCTCCAAACTGTAAACTGTCTACTTCCCCTAGTCTGAAAGGTTATTTTATCTTTCTTGTCTTGAGTTGATATCAGAGGTTTCCTTTTTTCAATACACCACCCTGACTTCTGAATTAAAATGAAAGAAAACATCTTTGAAAGCAGACAATAATACAGATCACTGTGTTAATTTACTCATATTTGCTCGGAAAGGATCAAAAATTCATGTTGCTCACTCATAATAAATGTAACCGTTTTGGAAGATCCTATACAACTTGAGCTTCCGAAAGTAGGCCACTGTTTTGGTGGGGTATAGTAGTGAAAATACTCAGCTACTAGTACAGCTTGAAAGCAGACAATAATACAGATCACTGTGTTAATTTACTCGTATTTGCTGGGAAAGGATCAAACATTCATGTTGCTCACTCATAATAAATGTAAACGTTTTGGAAGATCCTATACAACTTGAGCTTCAGAAAGTAGGCCACTGTTTTGGTGGGGTATAGTAGTGAAAATACTCAGCTACTAGTACAGTTTGATAATTAATGTCTAATAATCGTTAACCAAAACTAAATTTGGCCACTTTTCCACTTTTGGATACCCAATTATTTTTCTTTTTTTAACAGGGATGGCACTGTGGAGAGAGCACTCACCTCCCACCAATGTGGCCCAGGTTCGATTACCAGACTTGGCATCACACGTGGGTTGAGTTTGTTGGTTCTCTACTCTGCTCCGAGAGGTTTTTTCTCTGGGTACTCCGGTTTTCCCTTCTCCTGAAAAACCAACCTACAGTTTGAAATAAGTTAATTTGATTTCTTTTCAGTGTCCCCAATTAGTGCAGCACTAAGTGCACTTAACACTTACAATGCACCAAAACCCAAATATTTTTTGTTCCTAATATAAATCTTCCCATCCAAAGCAAACATATGTCACCACTATTACCCAGAATTTTCGCTCTTTTTGTACAGTGCAAGCCACTTACCGGTAGATGTAAACTTGGCAGAACTAGCAGTAATTTTGACCCAGGACTGTGATGAGAGAGGCAAGGGTCTATTCTGGATTTTACGTCACAAACTGCTTTGCATTCCTGTTTTCAAAGAAATTTTGCATTGCAAAGCAGTTTTTGATGTAAAATCGAGAATTGACCCATGCTTCTGACATCACAGTCGTGGGTCCAAATTTCGGCTGGTTTTGATAACTTTGCGCATCTAGCCCAGCAGATAAAAAGCAAAATTTTGAGTTAAGAATGGTCAAATATGTTTTCTTTGGGTGGGGAGATCAGCATTGTAGATAAAAAAAATTTGAGTTTAGGTGGACTTTAAATAAAGTTCACTATTATGATTATTGCTACTATTATGCAGTTTATTGAAACAAATGGCTGGTTTTTTTCACAGGTCACAGATCATTGTTTGACCCATACAGAAAGGATCCTAAACGTTCTTGATGCAAACCTCACATGGGGCAGTCATATCGAAAAATTGGATAAACAAGACAGGCGGTGAAAAATAAATATCTAGAATCTTAAAAGCAACAAGTAATGGTCTTCGACAACAATTGCGTTTTTCGCCGTTAAATCATTGGACACTGAAACCAAATGGCAAATTCTGTATGGGTTGAACAAACATAGAAGGAATTAAATGCCTTGAAGGCATCTGTGTTTATTGAAGTAGCATTTCAGTTCAGTCTGGCTGTTTACATTTATTTTGCAATCAACTCTGCACAGTCTTCATGTAAAAAAAACAAGTGGAAATGTCACAGTGAAGAATATTATTTGAAAGAAAGCTTGATGTCTGATTTGTGCCACATTATTCACGGAAAAGGTTCTTCAGAAAA
>NC_090895.1:2731935-2736935 GCF_036669925.1 Montipora capricornis | reverse complement strand
AAGCCCGGTTCTCGTACACGTGTTTAGTTAGATGTGCTTAGAAAAGGCATATTCACAGTCACGTGAACAAATACCGGTTGAAATAATCGGCTAGTGACCCCCGGATCCTTCCTTTGAAGTACTTGGGAAAGGGGAATGTACTGACACATTCACACTTGGATATGCGATAGTGGAGTTGGTACATTTTCAACAGGACTTTTAAAAAGTTGTGTCAAAGTAGGATGTTACATGTTGCTTCGGTGTGGGTCAGATCCCTTTTTAAAAGCGGCCAGGAAAAGGAATGTTGTTGTAAGAGGCTTCAGAGGTCTGCTGTGTGTCCAGTGCCACAATGTTAGCGCTCATCGTCCTGTATTTTTCCTGACCATTTAATGTTGAACAGTGCATGGTAGTAATAATAACTGCCATGTCCCTCTTTCCCGGCACCTGGTTCCTATTTATTTATTTATTATTTGTTTTTTTTTGCATAACATGGTCAGCAGTTTGTGGAGCCATCAATCGACAATTCTCGCGCTTTAATTAAGAACGAAACCACAAACATGTGTTGGCCCTACCATCCACGTATGCTATGAGAATGGTAAGCCTTATTTGGGTATGTTGTGGTTTATTGTCTCTCGTTTTAAAAACCAACGTCAACGATCTGACATTTTAGTAAAACAGAACAAAGGAATCAACATATCCCCATGATAAAGAAACGAAGCAATCAACAGATCAACAAAGTGATCAACATATGTGAGCGGTTTAACATATGGTATGAATGGTAAGCGTTATTCGAATTCGCGAGTCTTGCCGTTTATTGTCGTCCGTGTGCTTTAATTAAAAATTGACCTTTCAGTAAAACAAGACGAACATATACTTATGCTTAAGAAACGAAACAGTCCCATATCTTCGCGGTTTAAAATTCAAGCGATCAACATATGTAAGCGGCTTGACATGTGGTATGAATGGTAGTTGTTTATATATTCGGGTACCATATTGAAGTTTGTTGTCACGCGCTTTAAGAACAAACATCATCATCCACCTGCCTCTTGAGTAAAACAAATCGTCACCATTCATTAAGATATTGAATTAAGGCAAGTAAAGTCGCATATCGTTTACCGGAAGCTCGGACCTTTATTAAGACGTGATATATGGCCCGTACGGCGCCGCGCGCGCTTTCATTGCAAAACTATTGAGAAATTGAAACCCCTTATGAAGGCAGTGCATTAGCGCGAGAAGGGCCGCAAAAGCAGTACGGCCTTGTTAGGAACACGTACTGCTCTGTTTGATGCGATTTTAGGTGATTTCGTCGCTTGTAAACATACAACTTATTTACAGCCAGAAAATCAAATGCAAACAACGTATTAGATAAATTTCTTGTGCAACCTCGTAACTTTTTTGTCCAAACTTCATCTTCTGAGTACTCATAACTGGTTTAAAGAATCCATGTGATAAAATGCTTTTTGACTGAGTTTAGGTCGGGCGGGACAGGAAAATATTTGGCCTTCGGTCGTGGTCGGGGCCGCCTGGCCCTCCCACTCAGTCAATAAGTACATAAGAATTCAATTTAATTAAGAACCCAGAAATCGAACATATGTGAGCGCGACATAATTATGGTAAAATGGTAAGCGTTATTTGGCCGTATTGTATCTCTCGCTTTAAGAACGAACATCAAAGACCTGACTCTTAAGTGAAACAGAACCAAACAATCAACTTATCTTAGAACTTTAAACTCTACGGCAAGTAAAGTCGAATCCTGTTTGATTAGAGCTCAGACTTCACGACGCGATATCAGGTAAGAGCAGTTTACTTCGGATCCCACTCAGTTTGTCAAGGTTTGAATTGACAAGCATCAGTTCACTACCGGATAAATTTTCGATTGTGATCATTCACCTTCATCGCTAAATTAAGAACCATAAACCACCATAAAAGTCATCCAATTTATTACTTTTCTAATAAAGCTAACGAGTGAACTTAATAAAGTGAAGGGTTCTTTTTCTTTTCTGCATATCCAAATCGCACCTTATTTAGTAACTTGTGAACAATCTGGCAAGAACGTATCAAATTTAGTCGTCCTTTCATACTTGATCTGATGTTTACAATATGTCGGATGTTTTTTCCAGGTTATATTTGTTCATAGTGGCCGTTCATGTTATTGATAATCGCTTGAAAAACAGTTGCATACTTTGGAACTTCCAGTTTGGCTGATGAACAAGAACAACTCATTTTACTCCAAAAAGTTAAAAGAGGCCAACCCTTTGAGAAGGAAGTTGTATAACGCATAATAGTTTATATTGTTAGGTCCAAGTATGAAATGCTGTTGCCTTTTTATTCTCAACTGGCTAATGGTTTCAGTGCTGTTGCTGGTTTTTCTTGAAAATAATACAGAGGCTCAACAAGGTGAGTTTTATTTGAACAAAGTCTTACAAGTAAAAAAAAAAAAAAATTCTGATTACATGCGTTGCAGACCAGTACACCTGCAGCCACTGTACATTAATTTATGAAACTTCGCAAGTTATCTTGCATTTGAAATAAACATGCTATGTTGAAGTGAGTGGCCAAATGGTTAAAACACTTTGAACTATGGGTACAAATATGTAAAAAAAACATGTGGATACCAGCGACTGAGCAAGCGTGGAACGCATGGGCGTGCCAAACATGTTTGATACGGCTGGCCAAACGAACAAAAGTTCGCCTATCAAACACGAGAACAAAAGTAATGTTTTAAGTTGTTTGATGGCCTTTCAAATTTTATCAAACACAACCAAACACGATCAAACAGCACCAAACAAGGTGGCCAAGTGGTAAAATGTTTGGTCACCAAACAATAAACACTTAATGACTGGTCCCGAGGGAAACAGTTCATTTTGTTTCCCGAGAATCTCAATGTTTCCCCGAGGCGTAGTCGGGGGAAACACTGAAATTCGAGGGAAACAAAATGAACTGTTTCCATCTGGACGAGTCATTAAGCTATAGCGATATTTCTTGTTTACAAACATTGACGTCACATTTCTTTTGATATTCAAATTTGCCAACCACGGAACAAAAGAAGTCACTGCTTCAACAGCCAATTAGGTTCTGGTTGGCATATTAATAACAATAGATTACGTCACGAGAAACATCGCTATATAACAATGTTTGATGTTGTTTGGCCAGTCCCTTACCCTCTTTGACTCTTTGCAGCGCAAGTGGCCGGGAAATTAACCTGGGTTTCATTTGGCAAATAGGGAGCTTAATTAATGAAGCGACTACGCCATCGCCACAAAACAAACTGCTTTAATTAGTATGGGTAATCAAATGGTGACGAATGAAACTTAGGAATAATTTCACGCGCGTTTTATACTAAATCAAATAATTTCCCGATCCTGTTAGGCTCGGGAAATTATTTGATTTAGGACGATTTATAACAAGTGGAATTATAGCAATACAATTTTGGAATTGTATTGCTATAATTCAATGGAAAGATGGAATTATAGCAGTACAATTATAACACGTGGAATTTAGTTTCACTCGTGAAAGGTTACCGTTCATAGTTCGCTGATGAAAGACAAAGATTACGAATATTCGCCAAGCGGTGAAGTGTCCCATCGCGCAACGAAACGTTGACATGCAATAAACAACATACATACATACATACGTTTATTGTAACTCCCAATTTGGGCTTTTCGGTTACAATGTCTAAAAATATATATAAATTGAAAAGAGAAAAAGGAATAATATAATAAACGTTACATTTAAAAGCTAGAATCAGTTACAAAAGACCTCTGAATATAATTTACAAGTTAACTGAACACAAATGTCCTC
The DNA here is from genome assembly GCF_036669925.1 of Montipora capricornis. NCBI lineage: Eukaryota > Metazoa > Cnidaria > Anthozoa > Scleractinia > Acroporidae > Montipora > Montipora capricornis. The sequence continues at coordinate 2,733,155 of NC_090895.1, read as the reverse complement.
CACTTAATAGCTTCTGCGCTAAACGGCGCCTGAAGCAGTTTACACTTTCCGCAGCTTTCAAATCATTACAAATACTGTTCCAAAGTTTACATCCACGATATGTAAACGAACGTTGTCCATATGACAGACGACATAAAGGGATGTGTAAAAGATTACATGATCGCGTAGCCCTAGTATGAATTTGAGAGCGAGATACAAATATATTAGCCAGATATTTTGGGACTAAATTATTAAGACATTTATATACCATTACAGCATCGTTGAGAAGGAGTCTGTCCTTAACAGTGAGCCAGTTGAGGGATCTTATGCCGTCTGAGATGTGGTCATATTTCCTGAGACCTAACACGATACGCGCAGCAAAATTCTGTACTAATTGGAGTTTCTTCACATTACTTTGAGATGTGTTAGCCCATACAGTTGAGCAATAAAAGAGTTTACTAAAAACAAAAGCGTTCATCACTAATAAAAGAGAATTTCTGTCCAGAAGGTGTTTAATTCTACTGATCTGTTTTAACTTAAATAGACAATTAGAGGTAGTTTTAGCAACATGATCGTTGTAAGTTAAGGACTGGTCGATGAGGACACCGAGGTCCTTAGCCACAGAAACTGGTGTTATTTCCTTCCCTAAAAGTGAGATCGACACTGGAGGCAATTTACGCAGTAATTGAGGCACTCCCACGAGTAAGACTTTGGTTTTCTCCGGATTAATTAGTAAGGAATTTTGGCAGCACCATCTACAAATTTCTCTTAGGTCTTCATTCAAACAGCGGAATGCATAGCTTATGTCAGTTGAGCGGAAAGAAAGGTAAAGTTTACTGTCATCAACGTAACACACAGACTTACAATGGCCTGGAACAGCCAGGAGTTCGTTTACATAGATGGTAAATAGTACAGGTCCCAATATAGAACCTTGTGGAACTCCATATTTTAGGGGAAGAGAGGCTGAAACAGCATCCACAATCCGTACTCTTTGGCTACGACCAAACAACTGACTAACCTCACTTTCTCGGGACCCTCTGTCGTTTTTGTACTAGCCTGCACACTGGCTTTCCGTGCGTCGAATGGAGCGCGATCAACAGCTGGGGAGTTGGAGCGAGCGGGGAAAAGGAGCTCCAATCCCCTCCCATGCAGCTGTTAACCGCGCGCCATTCGACGCACGGAGAGCCTTTGTGCAGTTGCTGCGCTAGGTCCGTACTGCCACTAGACTTTCAAAAGTCCTT
>NC_090895.1:2691935-2726935 GCF_036669925.1 Montipora capricornis | reverse complement strand
ATCTCAAGCCAAGACGAGATTGGACATACAGAGGCACAAAGGTATGTCATGTTAAATTAAAACCGAAATATTTTGAGCCAGATTTCACCCCTTTCCAACTTAACTTAAAGTTGTGTATTGCTTCTCGTCAAGAGAACCGTTATTTTCTCATGTTCTCATTTTATCACAGGCTAAATTTCATCATTATTTCCTCAGATTTTCTTTCACTTTACACATCAAGGTGCAGTCGTACGTGGGATGTGAAACTTACTAGGGTACTCACGAATATTGCACCAAAACTTCGAAATGACACATGGTAACGATAACGATAACGATAACGATTTGATCAATATCTTAATCTACCACTGTGATGGGAAACGGTGGGCTATATGCCAAAAGGAGGGAAAATGTACTACAAATACCTCGTTAATAATAAATTTTAGTCACCGTGCCTGGTGATCTGAAGTTGATATATTCAGTTATCTTGCCTCATCAGAATCCTTGCTGTTACAATCCATGCTTCAACAATGGAAAGTGTCTTCTGGGATACACTGAGAAGAACTATGCCTGTGAGTGTCCACAGGGATTTACAGGAGAAAACTGCGAAAGAGGTAAAGGCAGGAAAACGTCATCACCTTTTTTGTTGCTTTCCAAAGAACATACAACGTTCAAGCGTGGCAGCTACTAAGTTAAAGAAGGAAAGAAAGGGTTCTGAGAAAGGAGAAATACATTTTAAAAATGGACGGTCATGTTTCGTTCAAAACCAGTTGTGTTCTCGCTTTTATCCGTATTGGAAATACCCGCCTCGGAGTTCGTTTTGTTCTGCGCCCTCATAGGCCAAGGTTCGTTAGAATCATCAACAGTCATATGAAATAGAATGGTCTTGCTTTCGCCATATTCAGGAACATTACACAGTTGATGATAGTTGATGATAGTGAACGAAGATCAAAGTGCATAATTCGATATTTTTTTCAAAGTTTCAAATTGTTAATTCAGTACCTGTGTCCTTTCTTGCTGTTTAGATGTCGACGAATGCAGCATCGGAATCCATGATTGCGATGAAAATGCAGTTTGTGCAAATACGGCTGGAAACTTCAACTGCACATGCAAGACAGGCTTTACTGGTGATGGACGATCATGTTCGGGTAAAATTGAAATCAGTAGTTTTGCTCGCTTTTATATCCGTACTGGTTCTATGACTAGTGCGTTTTGAATCGCGGTTTTTTAGCTGAAGGTTCGTCAGAAGCATCAACTCTCATAAGTCAAATTGGTCGTTTGTCCTATTCGTGGTCTATTGATGATAGTGAATGATAATTTGTGTCTAAAGGCTCCGTTCGTGATAGCTGGAACAATCATCAACAATCCTCAGTTATCACGACGCCTAAATGGGGTTTGACTCCTGAATAGAAAACGCACGCACCATTACAGGACAATGCATATAACAATTAACTTGTGCTTACAGTAGACCAACTTTTCGCAGCGTGTGATTTAAGCTATTTCCTACTTTCTAGTCTGATAGACCCATGCCTCTCAAAAGTGTATTGGAGGGGTTAATGGGTTATACTGTCAACTTAACGCTCCTTGCTAGGACCGTTAGGCCCGTTTTAAACGTCGCATTTTACATGTGCCGAATCTAATGCAAATGATAAATATCTGTTGTTTTCGCTCATTTGCATTAGATTCGGCACATGTAAAATGCGACGTTTAAAACGGGCCTTAGAAGCGAAAGCACAAGGAGATAAAGTGCCCCTGACCCCAAAATATTTTTTTCGCTAAAATGAATCGTTGTACCTGTTCGAAACGCATTGAGGCCATTTTCTCCTTTTTCTAACAAATCCTGCCATTTTATAGGCTTCAAAACTTGCGAAAAACCAAGCATCTTTTGTTCACAACCTAGTCAGAAGGGGAGTGGGTCTACTCCTGATTTGACGTCACAATTTACTTTGCATGCATGTTTACAGAGTTAATGCAATGTAAATTAGTTTGTGACGTCAAATCAAGAATAGACCCACTCCCCTTCTGACTCGGTCGTGAACAGAAGATGATTGGTTTTTCACAAGCTTTGAAGCCTCTAAAATGGCAGGATTTGTTAGAAAAAGGAAAAAAATGGCCGCAATGCGTTGCGAAAAGGGGCAAAGATTCATTTTAGCGAAAAAACAATTTTGGGTTAGGTTAGGGTTATTATACAATTACTGAAGGTTTTACCTTGTTTTAAAAAAAAATTAAACAATAGGAAAAAGTAAACCAAGTACCTACCCAGTGCCGATGTGAAACTGCGTTCGAGGAAACGCTGCCTGAAACTCACCTTGTAATCTGGCCCCTAATTAGGCATTTATTTATACAAAGAATTTAATATGTCGCTTAGAGCGGTTTTCAAATGATTGTTGTAAAACCAAAACCAAAGCAATTACTTTCGCCAATCAAAAAGGACGGAGACAATCCAGTAAACCAATAAAAACCCGAAGTAATTCCCCGACACAAAGCGCGGGAAAATGTGCACGCGCGTGCCACGATTGGTTTTGGTTTCACTTCTGATTGGTTGAAAAAGTGGCGCGAGAACTTTGAACCAATCAGTGAGTGAAGTAATGCAAAACCAAAGTAATTCGCTAATTACTTTCGACACTCAATTGAAAACCGCTCTAACGTTATCTTAATTAGCATATTGCCGGAGGGAGTGTCAATAAAGTTTTATATTTGTGCTCAAATGCTAAAAACTCAAACATTAAACAGATTTGAAGCAAGGTAAGGCCATCCCCTTACCGTCGAATGCGTTTCCTGATATTGGGTAGGTCGGTTCGGGCCTAACCTAAAAGATGTTACAAGTCTCGGAATAGGAGGCCTGGTACTCCAGCATCATTGCTTTGGAGCCTGGAAACAACAAGACATGAACTCAAAATCAATATTGCGGAAAAGTCGGTGGATGTCAATAGACACCTTAAGATACCCCAATTTTCACGCACGGGTACGGCTAGCGCCATTTTGAATTCATTAAATGGTCGCGTGATCACGTCTTTCCCGTAAAAACTACACGTTTTCCCGGTGTAGGTCTAAGTTGGCGATCAGCCGGATGACGTCAAAAGTTGATATTTACATATTTGGATGAACAAAATGCACAATATTCTGTAAAAATGTTCCTGTTTTTGTTCCTGCTTTTTCTGTGTTGTTACTATGCTCATTTTTCAGATTAAAAGAGCTATTTAAAGTAAAAATGGTTTAACTACGTAATTCCATTTTTTTTTTGAAAATACTAAAAAAAGGGGGCGGTCGGACGACGGTAAACGAAAAAAAGAAGGGGATGGCCTAATAACTTTCATCGAACGCAGTTTTTATTAGCGCAAATTCATTTAATTTCATATTATCATGTCTATTTAATATTGTAAGGGTAATGCCATATTCTTTCTTGATCAAGATTGTACAGGCAAATTGAATAACTTCAAAAAATATCAAGACCTGCCAACACAGTCAGCCCAGAATGTTGAAATGTTCACCATTGATGGAAGTTTGTTTATTGCCTTCGCTCAGGATGATGACAGTAATCGTGATTACAAGGTGGGTTCTAGCATCTACAAATTAAACGAGTCGGCCGGAAATTTTATCCTTCACCAGACCATAGACACCATTGGAGCATGGGACATCGAATACTTTACGATCGCTGATAAACATTACATTGCTATCGCCAATCGTCAGGTTGGAAATATTTACAATCTAAATTCTTCCGTTTTCCAGTGGAATGGACACAGTTTCGAGCTTTGGCAGAACATTTCAACTTCCGGAGCAAGCAGTTTGAACTTCTTTAAAATACATTCGGAACTGTTCCTTGTAGTCACGAATTCTTTCGATGGAATTTCTAAAAGTATAAACTCATCCATCTACAAGTGGAAGGACAAGACGTTTGAGAAGTTTCAGGAAATAAGAACACACGACGTGGAGGCAAGTACAGTGTTAACAATAGACAACGAAACATTTATTGTTTTTGCAAACGGGTACAATTCGGATTCTTCCCATTCTTCAGACGTGATCAAATGGTCGGGGAAGAAATTTGTCGACCCGAAATTCCCTCAGATCTTTGGCCTTAACGTCTGGGATCTCAAGTCCTACACAATCGACGATACTGTATTCCTTGCATTTGCGGCATGGTCTGGTGGAATTGTGATTTACAAGTGGAATGGTGAAAAGTTTGTTAATATGAATGAAACTATTTCAAAGCCACGTTACGTCTCGACCTTGCATACATTTACGATGTGTGGTCAAACGTTCCTGTGTGCGGCCGAACATTATCGGTTAGTTTTGTATGTGCACTCGGAATCTGAGTTTATGTATCAAGAGCTTCCACAGCACGAACGACCATCAGGTGTCAAGTCATTCGAGTATAAAGGTCACACTTACCTAGCAGTAGCAAACCGATTCGGGGGCAACAGCATCGTGTATAAGTCAGGTCTCAAGTGGTTCTAAGATAAACTGAATGGAATGCAGGTGCGTCGAGCACTGGCATATCCTATCTAAACAGGACATCAAGACAGTCAAGTATTTCTTGTAAAAGGTCTTTAACCGACTGCTAATTTCTTTCCGTTACTAAAATCTTAAACGTTACTTTCCGTTGGTTTAAAATTTAAAAAACAATTCTTCCCCGTTGTAGAATAAAGATTTCATCCGACCAGCACAGGGGATCAGTCCGACGCAAAACAGATATCTGCGGATGTGAACAAGACGCATCTCGTAAATATAAAGGGGCTATGTCGCACAAAATGATGTAATTTTATTACACCCAAAATGCCCAAAAAGTAGAATGAACCATTGCAATAACCACTTAAATCTGTTGAACAACATAAAAGAAATACAGCAAAAGGAAAGAGAAGCACGGATGGACACAAATGGACAAGATTCAAAAGGATTGCATTTGGTTAATCTTGAAAAAAGTCGGCCCGACGTTTTTCAAGTTTATGGCAAATCGAATGGATAAAGGTCTTTTTTGCTCAGAATCATCTTGTTTGTGATTTAACGATAATATTATCAATAAAGGGATTCCGCATGCATTACCATTTTTGAGTTTTAAATTCGTGATTACGTAAAGACTTGCCCTAAACACCCTAGAATAACGTGCCATAGCCCCTTCAAAATCGCTAAGAAAGAAAACTGAAGGCGATTATGAACCGCTCCACGGCAACTGCACTTTTCCATATTTTTACAAATTGATCATGTGTTGCAGGAAAGACACACAAAGCACCGTTAAGTCCGTTGAGTTAAACAAAATTTTTATTAGATTTTTTGTCTTTACATATATTATTCACCTCAACTTTTTCTCTGTTTGAAATACACCTTCATGAGTTAAAACAAACAAGACGCCTACAAGAGCGTATCCGTGGGATGTACAAACAGTTAACACAAATTGTCCAGTTGCAGTGAACAACAACCACGGTTAAACTTCGGAAATGGGGAGAGATTAGCATAAAGTTAAATCAAAATTCGTGTGTTGTCACAGCCGTGTTTCCATACTTTCCCCTAAACACAGCTATTGACCAATGAGTGTGCGTGTACTATCCTAATTATTTTATAAAAACAGTTGCCCTTCAAAGACCATTTGGACAGTTACCTTAAAATCATAATGTAGAAGTTCTTCCATGTTAGCTTTATAGTAGTTTCCCTTCCAAAACCCAGTAGAAGACAAATATTTAAAGTGCAAAATAAAGGACTAATTACACCACTTCCTTTGTCCACTTCTTGCCTTCGAGGAAGGAAACTGCTCCTTGCTTAGGCTTGTCTACAGACATACATGTTCTTGAAAAACTTAGTTAGAGATATATTTACACAAAAAATTTAAAAACTGGCTGAATTTCTTAACATGCAGTTCTATCTAAATGGTTTTTTCCTGTTGACATTCTATAATAAAAGATAATTAAAAAGTACAAAAAACTAAAAGATATAAAGATATAAGATAAACCATATCAATAATCATTAGCATACGTTATACACCTTATTCCAAAATGGCCACCATTCTAGTATTCTTTTGTTTGCTTGCAAAGCAGCAGTTCAAGTTTAAGAACAAGGCAGAAAGGGCGTAATTTGCAAGGAAACAAAAGAATACTAAAATGGCTACCATTTTGGAATAAGGTGTATACGTCAGTCCTTTTGTGACACAAAAGGTCTAAAAAACAAAAATAGGTTTCAAGCATAAAAATATCAGACACACTGCAGAGATACAGAAAGCAGAATATCATCACAGGCGTCCCAAGCTCAGTGTGAGTGAAAGCCAACATGGCCGACAAAAATAGAAGGATTTGTATGGGAATCCGATAAAAGGCGTAAAGCTTGATTGATACGTACGACGCAGACACAAGAAATGGAAAATTTTTCATTTTCTTGCGTTTCCACTTCTTACGTTTGAACCAGTGTAACGCAAACGCAAGGTGATAAATACTCGTTCCATGCCTCTAGGGTTGACTTTGTCAGCTTGGGATACTCAATTGCGCGTGCGTATTTCCATGTGCTTGCGTTCGCATTTGCATCGTACTTGTGAACCAGACAGGCTTAAGAAGATTATTATATGAAAAAATGGTTCAAATTGTGTTGGATCTGGAAAAGAGGGAGTTTAACGGCTATGGCTATGGATACGAAAACGCCACAAAACAGTAATATGATTGGTTAAAAGAGGAAAAAGAATCGTGCTGCACGTGCGGCACGCATTTCATTACTACACTTTGCATAAAAACAACGTGATATCCCCCAATTTGAGGTTTAACGACAACGTGAATGTACAAATGCGAATCTTTCATTCCATATTTTTAATCTGAAACTGCTCGTATAAATTCAATTTTAGGATAATTCGCCCACATTGTACGAAGTGAACGAAATTAAATAACCGCGAAAGACTTAAGATTGTGCAAAGTTACATTTTAAAGTGACGTTTTCGTCGCTGTTGCCGCTTGTAGATCTAAAAACCACACAGGAAGGAAGCTACCCACAATGGCAACTGAAGGAAAAGGAAAGGAAAGGAAAGAACTTTATTTAAGTGTCTAATTTTTTAGCGCAGTAGAGCACTAATCGGGGACACTGTAAATTGAAATTAACAATTTAACGCAAATGAAATCAAATTTTGATCTTTGAGGAGAGGGGAAAACCGGAATACCCGGAGAAAAACCTCTCGGTGCGGAGCAGAGAACCAACAAACTCAACCCACATATGACGCCGAGTCTGGGAATCGAACCCGGGCCACATTGGTGGGAGGCGAGTGCTCTCACCACTGCGCCATCCCTGCACTCCCTGCCCTGCAACTAAGGATTTTAAATTAAGAATTTTCTCGTGTAATTATCTTCTCAAGCCTTTTATCCGGATTCACATACAAATCCTTCTATTTTTGTCCGCCATGTTGGCTTCCCTCACACTGAGCTTGGGGCGTCTGTGATATCATCAGCCAGTAATTCAAGAAGACATCAGGTACATTTTGAACACTAGCCTTCAAGGAAACGTCAAAAGAATCCCTTATTCATGTTCGAGGCAAGGAAAATTAGAGTGTTTTTAATGTGTCAGAAAGTGTCAAAAGGAATTTTGCGATTGTTATGGTTTGTATTGTCACGCTTGGTGCCCTTGAAACCTATGCTTACTGCCGCAGTTGCTTCCATTTGCCCTGTGATTGGCCTATTTAACTTTCTGCATCTGCTGCTTAGATTGAAAGAACTACTTTGCTCTGTGTTTTAGGGCAACACATTGAAAACCACTTTAAAATGTTTGGTGTTACTTCTCAGTATCAGCACAAATGGCGGGCCAGTTCCCTAAGATCTGCCAGACTGCGCCTAGCAGCATCATTTATCTCAAAAGGCCTCCCTTCACGTTTTACAAAAGTTGCTTTGTAATCTGCACTATATAAATTACCCTCAATAGAATGATTTCTTTGAGTATACCTAAATTCACCTCTTTTAAATTTCCCTATAGAAACAAAAATTATTTTTTTAACTTTACAGGAAACTAAAAGATTCCCGAGTGTTTCAAATGTTTGTCCATTTGTTAGGTAGTCGTCAAAAACACAAACAACTCTACCTTTCAACTTATCGTTGTAAGCATCACTCACACATATAGATCGGAAGTGTTTCTGGGTATAATCATCCTCCTGTCTTTCACTTGCCTTATCATACCTGGATTTTTGGGTTGGCGTGTGCCTCTTGAAAACTGCATCACTTTTCTTACCATTCATCATATAGCGAACACGGTCCTTTAACTCGGTCAATATTTCATTAGGCTTCGGGGAAGAAGATGGGGCAACTGCCCAGTCTTGCACCTCCCGGAAGTCTTTGTCATGTGCGATAGCTGATGAAGAATTTGTAATACTCCTGTCAGTGGTTTCCCTCTGGGGTGGGGTGAGTTGGGGGAAGGACGTTTCATGCATACATAAGAAGTTTGACAAAATTGCTTTCCCTTGGTCCTCAGTGAGGAATTTGACAAGTTTATGTAACTTGCCCAGGGCCAGGAACATCTAATTTGGTGATAGGTACATTTGAAATACAAATAATTATTAATTATCTTACATAAAATGAGTTAGCCAGAGGTTTTGCTCTATTTTTGAAGTTGATAGTGGCTTCATTTTTTGTGCCACCTCACAATAATATTATTAACACTGATTTTGCCAGTCATGCACTGTTAACTGCTGAAAAACTAGATATGATGTGATAAAACAATCACACAATATGAAAAAACAGTATTGCTATGACATGTTTATGCATCAATGGCCGTATTTATACTAGAGGACGTCTAAGACGTCCAGACGCATTAAACGTCTGGCCGTAATTGCAACTAATATAAATACGGGACGCACTTAACTTTGACGGCTAGAAATCAAATTCATGATTTTCTTTAAAGCATACCAAGGAGACTGTGTGCACTTCATTGCTAAGTGCGTCCCAGTTTAGTGCGTCTCGTCTTTATACTAGACGGCTTAGACGTCTGAGACGACTATTAAGGACGTTCGCGCCCATTGCTACTGCGCATCCTTACAGCGACGCAAATTCACATGTCAGGTCATGCATCGAGCGCGCGCGCTAAGTACTAAAATGAACAATGATAGATCAATGTCGGAAAATTTTCGCGCGAACGTCCTTAAGACGTCTGTTAAGTGCGTCGTTTGAACGCACTTAACTTGAGACGTTTAATTCTCATTGCTGCGCAACTCGCAAAATAATCGCGCGTATTATATGTTAAACCATCGAATAAGATGTACTTGTATGTATTGGCACTTAACACAATTTTTGTATATGATATATGAATTATTAAATCAAATCATGGCCAAATTTCAACCAGTTAAAGAGCACTTACCTTCTGCAAAGAACTATCTTACATTTCCACAAAAAAAGTAAGCAAAAATAATGAAAACAAACCAAAATAATTTTTGTTTATGGAAAAAAAGTCGCTTGCAATGGTTTTGTGTAGTACTGCCCTTTAACTGGAAGGGAATGTGTTTCAATTTTTCAAATGACAAATTGTAAGCTTAGAGAGTGGACTAGAAATCTCACCCTCCAGGTTCCATTTCCAACACAACCGCAAGAACTATTATATACATGGAATACCTGTTAATGTCAAACCAGTTCCTATTGCTTCATACAGTAACCTTAATACTTCTTAAAATTGCAAATTACATGTAATTGCTATGATCAGTATTATTTTATACCCATGCAGTTAATATAAATGTACAGCAGTGTTGTTTATTCATATTTTTAGTGCAAATTATTCCTGGATTAAGCCACTGGGGGTTGCATTTATTTGCAAGGGTATTATTATACAGTAGGAGGGGTTTTGTGCTTCAAATTCTTAAGACAGAGGAGCACAGGACTGCTATTTGAAGGGATTAATGTTTTTAAAAATTTGAGGGCTCAATAGGTATACAACTCTTCAAAACCCATTTTCAATTTGATAGCAATGCATCAAGTGCAGTCAAACAATAAAAACGGGTTGAAGTGAACAAGAGAGGTATCATCATCTGTCGGCTTTTTCTGTCCCTTAAGCCTCCCTTTGAAGCAGAGTTCTAAGTTACTGAAACTGTTCTATTATCACCACCAAAAAAGATTTTACTCATCATTACCTGCCATCAGATGACACAATAGTGCCTCATTGACACAGGGATTTTCAGCTCCATCTTTCAAGACGTCCTCAAATGCTTCAGCCATTTTTTTTTCATCTTCACTGACTGAACTACCGGTATCCGTGTTTGCACAACATAGGGAAACCACTTTCGTCGGTACTGGATCAACAAATGAGCACAAATAATACCAACTTGCCTGGTTGACCACTATGTTGAGTATTGCTCTCATTTTCTTAGGTGTTGGTGCTGGCACACCATAGCAGCGCACAATCTCTTTAGCATCTACCCAAAGGGCAGCGAGGAGAAATGACTTTGTATTTGCAGCCACATATAGATCCTCATCCACAGCACCACAGATAATAACTACATCACCCGCCTCCCATCTTTGCTTGATAAAATCTCTCAGCGGTTTACCTCGGAGTTGGAAGGCAATGCTACAAATAATCAATTAACCAAATACATGTGAGAAGAAAGCAAAACGTTTCCAGAAAAATTTCAATGTTTCCCCACAACTTCAAAAATCGATTGTTAATGGAAGCCTTTGCCAGTGGTTCAAAGGTATTTATTTACATATCCGCCAGAGACTAGTAAACAGACAAGAGGGCCTCATGACCAGACTCCAACTACGCCCATAATATATAAGATTATTTAAGGCTATCTTCCCATTAACCTACATCATAAAACAATAATTTATTATATAAACACCAATGAAATACCAAGACTTAGTGAGCTTTCATGCGAAAACATATCATCACACATGAAGATAACATGTTATCTTCACACATGAAAAGATCACTGTTGCCATGGTTACATATGAAGATCGCACCTTTTGATACCTTTCGTGAAATGATTTAGTATTTCATTGGTGTTTATATAATAAATAAAATATTACATGGCCACTTGGAGATAGGAAAATTCTCTTCTTGTGTTGAAAAACATTTCACAAGTGAGCACAGTGAACGAGCGAAGTATTTTTCAAAACTCGAAGAGAAATTACGTATCTACACAGTCATGAAATATCCTCTATTTTTCAAATTGTGACTGGATGAAACTTAAGGAAAATATGACTTGTTGCCCCACATTACTCAGTTGATCTGCCCCACATTCAGAGCTACCCATAAGACCTGGCTCCGGCAACACAGGAGCTCCTGCGGGTGCATGCAATACAGCAATCATCTTATTTGCACAATGCTTCTACTATCTGTACTATTTTTACTGGGTTGCCGTATGGCAATCCCAGTTCGAAAATGGGTAGAATTTCTCCGTTTTATTTTTTTATTTTTTTCCGTGTCGGTAAAAGTCTTGCCTGTCACTCCCCCGGTAAGTGGTGTCTTTGTGCATAGAGCCTTCTGCGCGTATTTTCTTAGGATCGAGAGGGTAGTGGAAATGCGTACATTTCTCTGGTGGACACAGTAGAATCATTAACTTAACCGGTAATGGCGTCGAAAGTCATGTAACGCGAATGGCGTTTTAGTGGATCTTTGAACAAAATCCTTATGAAGCTCAAAAATGGCAAATCAATTGGATACTGAACAAGACAGGCGACAACATTGACAACAATCTGTCGCCCGTCGAGCCGTCTTTTAGCAAGTGTGCTGTTATGTAGAACATTGAAGATTCGCAGGGCAGCGATAATAGTGAATTCAAAGACTAGACAAGGTGGATTGAATGGAATTTCAAGCGTTAAAATCGCTGAAAAGGTAAGATTATTGTCGAAGCGATGTCGCAATTGCGTGTCTTCACCACATGTTCCTTTGATCTCACATTATTGTGTTTTCCGTCAAAATATTCGCTTGTTTTCGCTTTCGCTCAAACATATCTACCTTTATTACATGTCCAGTGAATAGTTTTATCCTCTGGGATGAATTTTCCGTCGAAAAATCGGTTATTTGGGCGGTCAGTGTAAAACGCAGACTGCAGACTGCAGACCGGGGGTAAAATGCAGACTGAGGGTAAAATAAATATTAATAATAAAAAAACGAGTCATAAGGATAAAATAAAGATTGTTAGAAAGACAATCCTGTTTTACATCTATCAACAACTCACATTATTATGACTGCAGGTCGCTGCACCTTTTGGGGATGCGATCGTACGCGTTGAAATCACCTGTGCTTTGTTTTTGCGCTTCCAGATGCATTGCAATGTTCCAAATTATTTGTCACACCGGTACATCGAGGGAAATCGATCGAAAAACCAACAATTATTACTTCGAATACCTGAATAATCTCGGTTGTCTTTTTTCGGTGCAACGAAATGCACAAAGAATTTCATGTATTCCGAGCAATTAGGACGCGGGGATTCCATTGGTTAAGCTATGCGTGATAACCCCTAGGGAGAGGTTATAATTGAAAATTACATCTTCCAGATGCAAAACAAACGAGCTTGTGAACTAAAGGATAAACATAACGTACACGAAAGCGAATGAAAGAATCCTAATAAGAAATTTTTACACCTCAGTCATACTGGCTTAAGCCGACTGAATTGAAGCGTTAAATGGTTGCAAAATCCACGTTATCTCTGTCTTTTTTAATTGGTACTGTAGCCATGCGTGTCAAAATAAATTGAGTTATTGGGGAATTACTCGATTACTTTGTTCAGTGCAGCAAAATGGACAGTTGAATTACGGGGTGGTGACTTCCTTACCTAAAAGCAACTCACTTAACGAAACTGTCCTCTTTCCAACAACAACAAGGATTCAAACAGCTTCAATTCTTACAGAGTTCGATAAAAATCGGGATTTAAAACATGCGGTGGGGCAACCAAAGCGATGGGAGCTGTGTTGGGGTTTCAGTGTGAAAGTACAAACGGCTACTAACACTCTTATAACTCTTTTTTCATTATTATTTTATTGACCCGCAGTCTGCAGTCTGCAGTCTGCATTTTACCCTCAGTATGCATTTTATCCCTTGTCTGCAGTCTGCAGTCTGCAGTCTGCGTTTTACACTGACCGGTTATTTGGGTGGTTTTTGGCAACAGAGGTTAATTATTCGTAATGCGATCGCTTCCGTTGCCGTTAGCAATGGGTCGCAAATTTGACACTTTTATCGCATTATCACATTACGCATTGAACCACGTTATCTATTATTCCTAAAAATCTAAAAATATTCGTGCCTTATCAGTTTTCGGTCGAATTTATGTCCAAGAAAGCAGATAAATTGCAGAAAATATTAGTTTTGCATCCAAAAATTCGTAATCAACGCTAAAATGACCAAATTTTGCCTAGAAAACATATTTTACTGTTATTTTTCTTAAATTTTTTCGTTCAACTTTCGCTTTTATAAAATGTTTCAGTTGTCTGTAAATAAGTTATATGCTGTTGGAAAGCTTATTTTCTTAGCTTTAAAATGATGTATTTTTCCCCCTAACTTTAAATATTTTTTGAGAAAAAAAAACATTTTTTGGCGATGGCTGATTTACCGCGGTTTTCTCGCGGTTGGGAAAGTAGGAAAAAGAGTTAGGCCAGTAGCCAAGTTTTTAACCTCAGAAAAGGATCTGTTTCGTCGTACGAACGTGTGAGGACCTGTGAGCCAAAGGGCCTCTGCTGGTATGACTTCTGGGTGACCCCTTAATAACTTCTTACTAACCGAGCGCGAGGGCCGTACTGCCAGGGAAATATTGGCCCGAGGTCGTGGCAGTACGGACCGAGCGCAGCGAGGTCCGTACAAAAACGACCCAGGGCCAATATTCCCCAGTACGGCTCGAGCTAGCTCGGTTAGTAAGTATTTTATTATATGGTTTTTTAATTACCTTTTGCTTTGTTTTTGCAAGCCCGTAATCGGCCCGTGGGCCAGTCACAATTTGCCTGGACGCTGCACGTACCACAGGCAACCCAGTGTACCCTCACGGAGGGTCTAGTTCCTCATAATTCAACAAAGTGTTTTGATGGTTTTAGTCTCTTATGAGAAATGTATGTTAGAAAAGGTAACCATGCAAAGAACTCGACAATTTGCAGATTTTTCTGTTATTGGAAGAACCCAGTTAAATGCAAGCATGCGTAGTAAGTTTAAAAATTGTGATTGAATGCGGAATAGCTTTCTCAGAAATACACCTATTTCTCGAGAACCACTCGTTAGAATACTTTAGAAAATAAGTAACTGGAAGATTGAAAAAAACTGGAACTTTAACAGAGGAAATTCTAGATACTCCAGAGAACCTACAAGGGATAATTAAAGATATCTCTGTCAATTATTATTAAAATAGTGTTACCGGTAACTTGTAAGTGTTGTTACAAGCTTGTTGCACGCAAATTATAAAGAAAATCTAACAACCAGATTTTCTGCAAATATATGAAACCCATTTTAAAGGCCTGCTTATATTTATTCATGTTGCCATGGCAACAGCATATACGTCAGCTTAACTATCAAATAAACCGAAGTTTGTGTTGTTAACTTGCTTGCTACCATTTTTGGCGACCAGAGGATCAAGGGTTTTACAGAAAAAGGTAAATAAAACATACAGGTATCAAAAACTGTGTTCAGCCACCTTAAAGTGAGTCCTGGTGCACAACCATTCAAATGGAAAAGAGTGGTGTATTTTCATGGAAATCAAACTCATTATCATTTAAAAGGTTGAGCACCAAGGCTCATTTTAAACCAGAGACAAACAGCAACTCGGAAATGGCCTATTACACACACAAACCATCGTTAAAGAGCCTATGAAGTAAAAAATACCTTTGCTTCCTTTAAAGACCTTTCAAGATGATGAAGAATGGTGTTTTCTATTTTGGAATATCTTCTCTTGTTCCAGAGAAATTCAAGTTTTTGTTCAAAAATTGATGACCTCGCAAACCATACACATGACTAATAAATCACAAAATTGAGAATATCTCCGATAACATTGCATGGGTGTTGTTAAACTAGGCAGCAGTAATCTACGTCAAGGCACAAAACGATACTCTTTGCTGTTGCCATGGCAACCATTTTATTTATGCTGCTGGGTCAATTTCACACAGGATCGATTTAGACATGTTCACTCTCGGTATACTTATAAAGAGAAGTGAAGCATTATGGGCAGCACATGCATTTCAAGTCTGACCATCTGCTTGTACTTATCTGTTCAAAATCCAAGATATTTGCAAGGCTGTGCCCTAAGGTAAATTTCAGGCAGCCCTTTCGGGCTCCCAAGCATTTCAGCTGGGGTGCCCAGCCCTCCAAGTTGGTCGCCCGAATTAATTAATTATTTATTTATTTATTTAATTATTTGAGATAAACAATGCAGCAAGATCTTCATCCATCTCACTCTCTCAGCAAAACATTGCTGCTACTGCTCTGGTGATTGTCAAACTCGCTAGTGCAAGAAAAACGCGAGACCTGTCAAATTTTTCATGCCATACTTGAGAAAGACGAGAAAGGTGGCAATAGGGCCATTTATATGAGAGAAAATAAGTACATAATACGCGAGTATAAATTCCCTGGCGAGGATAAGCCGCGGCTTGGGAAAGCTGTGAATGTAGATTTTGTACCATTTATAAGAGGTGTTCGTGTCTTATGTAAGCCGCAGCCAGAGTAAGCCGCGGCTTAGTTACTATCGTATAAACCGCCCTAATGTCACCGATGTTTTTAAGGTTTAAAATTGAAAAAGTAAAGATCGATTGAGGCAAGTTTATGTAAAAACGTTTGGGTCTAATACAGGTTAAGCTTTCTACTGGTTAGTTGGGTTGAAAATAAATTTTCAAAACGTGAATCAATGCCGCTTGATTCCAGTGGAGCTTTTGTGAAAACTGCCTTGAAACAGCAAAACCACCGCAGCTCAAAAGCTAGCAATTTTGTTTTGAGCAAGTCATCTTGATCTGGACGAAAATCATCACTACAGGACAGAACTAAACTATTTTTTCCTTATATTATCAGTAAAATGTTTAGTGGAATGAGCTTTTTGTGGATTCAGTCGGAGTGCCAGTCACAGCGTTATTTGTTTAGGGCACACAATGATTTGTTATGAACCAAAGACAACGCAGGATTGCTCTGTTTCTAAAACAACAATAAATAACATGATATTTTTCCCTTTTTTTATTTTGTTATTTCATATACAGGGGAAAAACAACCATAAGCTAAATGCATTTTAGCAAAGAAGGCGCAGCGCGAAAAATCGTAAAAATATTAAATTTGCATAAACTGCGATTCACGGGTTCACACAAAAGTAAATTGCACCACTTTGCCAGCCGAGCTTTGCCACTGTCAGAGCAGAACTAACAACTCTTTTTTAAAATTATAACCAGGAAATCCCAAACTCCACGTTCCAAATTTAATGCTATGGAAATTCGTGCGGCCACCGGCCGTCACGTACAAAGTCACGGATTATGTTACATGTGAAATCAAGTGGAACGGCCTTTGAACCGATTGTTTCGTACTAGGAATAAACATTTTCTGAGAGGTTTCGTAAACTGTAACCACCAGCATATTAAAGTTTTTAGCAGCCTTATCTGCTAGAAATACAATAAGCCAGAGTGCACAGCCGGGCGACCGGGTAATTTTTCTTGCTCGCCGGAAGACAAATGTTAGTCACCTCAGGCAACCGGGTGCCGTTAGAGCACAGCCTTGTATTTGATTCATTGCAGAGAGGAGCTAAAAATGAAAGTATTGCCATGGCAACATCTTAATGGGTCTCACTTTGTGCCTTATCTGAACAACTGTTTGAACAACACCCATCCAATGCGCTTTTTTCGATATCAGGGATCCACATTCACAGTCATCCAGTCGTCCCAGACAACTAAAAACCCGCCCGGACAAGTATAAGAACTGCAAAGGTTGTCTGTTGGACGAGTGATGTTTTAATAAATATCTTTTCATGAATGCCATCAAATGTAATACTGTAGTATAGAATGTACTTTAGTTCTGATCGCTTTTTGTTAAATGCAAACTTCCAGAAAATAAGAGTCACATAAATGTGCAGCTTTTCTCAGCAATGAAATCGCAAGTTTAGGTGCTATCTTTGACCACGTGGTATTTTCCATGAAACGATTGCAGGCTCAATTTCCATGTATCTCACCACCGACATGGTTGTTGGCAAGTGGTTTAGCAAAGAGCAATGGGTAACTTGTGGTCTCAGCTGATAATGTTGTGTTAGTTACAAGGTGTTTCGCCACTTTCGGCAAAAAGGAAAACAGGAAAAACACAAAATCTTGATAGCATATAAAAGGAAGACACTAGACAGGAGCGTTGAAACTTTGGGTCTTTGAATCATACCTTTGTAAGCTGCATTCAAGTACATTTTGCCGTGGCAGATATGGACCACTGTAAATCGGGTTCCCACAGTGTAATTTCTGATGAGAGTGTGAAATGAATGCTCAAGTTACTTGTAATTTTATCGACCATTTTCTATACTTCCACATTTTTCCTTGGGCAACCTAAAACTTGTCTGGGCAAGTATACCATAAGACGTACTTGCCCGGCTGACAACTTTGATAAATATGGATCCCTGCAATATATTAAAATTCAGCTTGAAAGAGAGGTTTAGAGGACAAAGACAAAGGGAAGTGGATGATATGCAACTTTTTTCACATTCATTACAGCGTGTTTCTATTGTTTTTGTCCTCACTGCCTAAGTATCAAGCTAAATATCTCGTATTTCGAAAATGGCTTATATTTTCGGAAATACTCTCAATTTTGTGATTTATTACAGTCATGTGTACAGTTTATGACGTCATAAACTTTTTAACAAAACTTAAACTTAAATACCTTGGAAACGAGAGAAAATATACCAAAATAGAAAAAAACATTCTTCATCATTTTCAAAGTCTATAAAACAAGCAAGAGATTTTTTTACTTCAGAGGCACTTTACATTACAGCAAGCATACTTGAACAGCTCCCTTACTGTCGGCAGCACTTCTACCATTTAGGTGAACTACAATCATGGACAAAAGTGTTGGGAAGGTAGCATCACTTTAGAGATAACCCCCCTCCCTGTTATCAATGTTGGATTTTCCATGAAAAAAATGGTGACTTTTCTTAGAATATGGGGGAGGGAGCCCACAAGAGCTTGGTATTTCCCAAATAGTACAGCCAATAGTTAGACTAATCGAATTAGATGTGAAGTGAAGTGATGTGCGCAACTTTCACAACAACTTTTGACCACGATTGTAGTTAGATGGCCTCGACCAAGGCAGCGTTTTCATTTGTAACTGCATCAATTTTGATGTGGTTACACCTGTTTACTCGACGCTGAACGAGAGTGTTATCGAAACCGTGTCGATTTGAAACCGGTGCCAAAACTGGAGCGTTTTCAAAACCATGCGGTTTCATCTGTCGTGTAAACAGCGAAACCGCATCGATTGGAATACGATTACTGTTTTGGCGCGAAATTTGCATTGTTGATTTCAAAATACTGAATTTAGCACGAAGTGCAGGCCTCGCTTATACCATCGTGACTTGGATTTTCTGGCGAAAACGGTTCCGTGTAAAGACTTCCAAACCGCATCGATTTTGACGCGGTTTCGAAGTCATGAAACCGCGTTCGTGTAAACTCTGCCCAAGGCTCTTGTGGCGCAGATCGACTAAGGGGAGGTACCAACATAAACCTCGGAAGTGGCTGTAATAAACCTACCCTTCAGGAATTGCTCCAAGCATTTGACTCGTAGGATTCTGATGCGACGTAAAATGTAATTCAAAGTTGCCGTTTTGTGACAGTGCACGAATTTCCTCGTTCATTTCCTGTTGACGTTTTTCACTTGATAAAAACAGGCAACTCCCACTAAAGATTACAACGTGCTTTCCCTTGAATGCTTCAGCCATCTTAAAAGTTTATATTGAAACAATACAGTTTAAAACATATTTTGGAGAGAGAAAATTGTCACTCTCTATCGAAAGGCAAAAAAAGTGGAAGGCTATTGTTTGCGCATGCGCGAAACACGAGTGGTGCAGTGGGACGTGCAGTCGTGCAGTGGGACACCGCGGCAAAATGAGTGCGCATGCTCTGCTTCGAACACATTTGATTCATTAGATTCGAGCTTTTGAGCTCTTTGTTTTTGGAGTTTACTCGGTGGTGAAGGAAAAGTTCTTTTGGACGTTTTGATAATCAAGATCTCACGCTCAACATGGACTCGACAGAACAACTAAACAGTAGTTCCGAGTTGTTTCCAACAAGAAAGTCAAAAGAGGTAAGCTTATTTTAGGCATCAAATATTTATTTGTTTATGTCGTTTCCATGAAAGTTATCTTCGCCAAACCATGTTTGCTCGTGTTTCGGTCACACCGTTGAAGACCTAAAAGTTGTAAATTTCAAACTGACAACATTTTTCGTTTACCGTATTTTGCTTAACGGCAATTCCTCTAAAATCGCTGAGGGCTTCGACACAACAGAAGTTTTAACCTCTGACATGTGATACGAGAGCCATGGATTCTTCTGTGACCTGGTTGTCCACAGCAAGAACAATGGTTTGTCTGGTAGATGTTGGTGCTCTCTCTTTCCCAGCTCTGTGTTGCTTTGCAGGTCACACTAGCTTGTGGTATGATTAAATTTAATTATTGATCTCTAGATTTCTGTTGATTTCATTGTCCCAGTCGTCTGACCTGAAGACATCTTGTGGAAAGTGTTGATATCTGGCTGGCGGTCATTTTGACTGTCATTAATTTTAAGATGTGAGCAACTGTTTTTATCTGCATTGCTAGACAAAACCTCTTATTAAGGGAGTCATTTAAGTTGTTTAGTTTTTTTTTAGAAAGGGATCTTTAGAAATAGGGCACAAATTTCCATGTTTTTTCAAGTATCTCAAGTGACATCTTCACATGAAAATGAGCAAGTGTTAATAATATTGTTGTTTAACTTTGACCAGTTTCCTTTTGTTTCTTAAACATGTCATTTATTCTGATTCCAGTGCTGAAGTTAAAAACTCTTCCTGCTGTGTGTGCTGATCTGGTCAAACCGTGCATGGCAAGCAACATTCAAGGTTGTTTTCAGAGATTGTGATGAGGAGTTCAGCGTTGAATATTTTATTGGTTTTGTGACGAAAAAAAGCCAGTGTTGCTTTTCATCTCTCATTTTTTTCCTGCATGAGATCCTGCATGATGACAACAGTATTACTGTAAATTAAACATCACAGATGCGAGCATGTCAGTGATTAATACAAGATGATTTCCAAACAGCTCTTCAAAATTGTCTAGAAAAGGGACAATAATTATTTACTTGCCACACCCTTCTAATTCAATGTTTGACCAAGCAAATATAATTTAATTTTTTTTATTCAAGTAAACTGTCTTAATTTCATTAATACAGCTGTATGTTATTCTAGTCTTTCTCTTGCTGAGCATGGGTTTTGATATTAATTTCTGAGAATTGTAATAGTGTTCATAATGAATATACGGTACTTACAACCATAAAATTAGAGAGATATTTGAGTTACTGTATATTGTGTTTTGCGGTAACACATACCATAGTAGTTGCTGTTGAAAATGAATTGGATAGAGTCATTGTGGGTCCAGATAGAGCCACTGTGGGTATATCATTGGGTAGTGAAACTGGATCAGTTGTGCAGAATAAAATCTTAGAGTATCATATGAAGCAGAATGCCTCTCATCTTGCAGGATGTATGATTACATTCCTCTCTCAGTATCTTTACACACAGTGCAAAATTTAGGCTGGATTTTTGCTGGTGCGATGCATGCAAAAGTGAAATGAGTATTTTCCAAACACATGCAGGTGAATGTTTTGTATGTTTCATGATCATGATTCTCATGTCTCCCCACCCTCATCCCAGCAAGGCTCTACAAGATGATCGACAAAGCTGGAAAAAATCACAGTTACCAGCCAGGTAAAAAAGTAGCTCAAAGTGGTGTCATAGCTGCAGGAAAAATGCTGAAAAAAATATTTGCAAAGATGGACCATTACCAAACGCCAAGTAAAAGGGAAACATCAAGTAGCATTGGAGTCAAATTTATACTTAGTTTCAAAACGTTTTTGCGATCCTCTCTTAAAATTAAGACTTCTTTTCTTTATTTTATTGCCTCGCTCTTGGAAAAGTAACTAGTGTTGTAAAATATGAGAATTAAGGGCAGGGAAGTGACTTATCCAAGTTGCCGAATGAGTGGGATGCGGGCATGAAAAGAATTTATTTCTCGCTTTCAAATGATTCCAATGAAACAAGCAGACAATTTCCTCGTTCAACAGAAGCAACAGAAGCCATCTTCGCAGTAGAAATTATCATTGTGCCCTTGCAAAGATGTTTACCCCGCGTTTTCCCTCTCAGTGCACAGTTTTCCCCCCAGAAGTTTACCAACACAGAGACCATTGCGCCTAATAAAATTACGAACTTCGTCCTTTTGCTCTAGCGCTCGAATGCAAGGTAAAAATTCTCCTGCTTTGAACTATAGTTTAAATCAAATATCTCTCTAATTTTATTGTAACAGTTGTAAGTACCGCATATTCATTATTAAGACTATCACAAGTAGGAGCATTCTCAGAAGTTAATATCCAAACCCATACTCAGCAAGAGAAAGACTAGAATAACATACAGCTGTATTAATGAAAGCAAGACAGTTTACTTGAATAAAAAAACCAAATTATATTTGCTTGGTCAAACATTGAGTTAGAAGGTGTGGCAAGTAAATAATTATCGTCCCTTTTCTAGACAATTTTGAAGAGCTGTTTGGAAATCATCTTGTATTAATCACCGACATGCTCACATCTGTGATGTTTAATTTGCAGTAATACTGTTGTCATTATGCAGGATCTCATGCAGGAAAAAATGAGAGATGAATAACAACCCTGGCCTTTTTCATCACAAAACCAATAAAATATTCAATGCCGAACTCCTCATCACAATCTCTGAAAACAATCTGGAATGTTGCTTGCCACGCATGGTTTGACCAGATCAGCACACACACACCAGGAAGAGTTTTAGACTTAAGCACTGGAATAAGAATAAATGACATGTTTAAGAAACAACAGGAAACTGATCAAAGTAAAACAATAATATTATTATCACTTGATCATTTTCATGCACAGATTTCACTTAAGATACTTGAAAAAAACATGGAAATCTGTGCCCTATTTGTAAAGATCCCTTTATAAAAAAAACAAAATTTAACTGACTCCCTTAATAAGAGGTTTTGGTCACAGTAGTTGTGGTGGTCATGGTGGTCACAGTGGTCGTGGTGGTCACAGTAGTTGTGGTGGTTATGGTGGTGACCGTGATCATATTGGTCACAAGAGCTGTGGTGGTCGTAGTGGTCACAGTAGTTGTGGTGGTGACCGTGATCGTATTGGTCACAACAGCTGTGGTGGTCACAGTAGTTGTGGTGGTCGTAGTGGTCACATTAGTTGTGTAGGTTATGATGGTGACGGTAATTGTAGTGGTCACAGTAGTTCCGGTGGGTCATGGTGGTCACAGTGGTCATAGTGGTCACAGTAGTTGTGGTGGTCATGGTGATCACAGTAGTTGTGGTGGTGACAGTGATCGTATTGATCACAATAGCTGTGGTGGTCACGGTGGTCGTGGTGGTCACAGTAGTTGTGGTGGTCATGGTGGTTACAGTGGTGGTGGTGGTCACAGTAGTTGTGGTGGTTATGGTGGTGACCGCGATCCTATTGGTCACAATAGCTGTGCTGGTCACAGTAGTTGTGGTGGTCATGGTGGTCACAGTAGTTGTGGTGGTCGTGGTGGTCACAGTAAATGTGGTGGTCATGGTGGTCACAGTAGTTGTGGTGGTCATGGTGGTCACAGTAGTTGTGGTGGTTATGGTGATCACAGTAGTTGTGGTGGTCATGGTGGTCACAGTAGTTGTGGTGGTTATGGTGGTCACAGTAGTTGTGGTGGTTATGGTGGTCACAGTAGTTGTGGTGGTCGTGGTGGTCACAGTAGTTGTGGTGGTCATGGTGGTCACACTAGTTGTGGTGGTTATGGTGGTGACCATGATCGTATTGGTCACAAAAGCTGTGGTGGTCACAGAAGTTGTGGTGGTCGTAGTGGTCACAGTAGTTGTGGTGGTTATGGTGGTGACCGTGATTGTATTGGTCACAATAGCTGTGGCGGTCACAGTAGTTGTGGTGGTCGTAGTGATCACAGTAGTTGTGGTGGTTATGGTGGTGACAGTGATTGTAGTGGTCATGGTGGTCACAGTGGTCATAGTGGTCACAGTAGTTGTGGTGGTTATGGTGGTGACAGTGATCGTATTGGTCACAATAGCTGTGGTGGTCACAGTAGTTGTGGTGTTCATGATGGTCACAGTAGTTGTGGTGGTTATGGTGGTCACAGTAGTTGTGGTGATCGTGGTGGTCACAGTAGTTGTGGTGGTCATGGTGGTCACAGTAGTTGTGGTGGTCATGGTGGTCACAGTAGTTGTGGTGGTTATGGTGGTCACAAAAGTTGTGGTGGTGATGGTGGTCACAGTAGTTGTGGTGGTCATGGTGGTCACAGTAGTTGTGGTGGTTATGGTGGTCACAGTAGTTGTGGTGGTAGTGGTGGTCACAACAGTTTTGGTGGTCATGGTGGTCACAGTGGTCGTGGTGGTCACAGTAGTGGTAGTGACCATGATCGGATTGGTCACAAAAGCTGTGGTGGTCACAGAAGTTGTGGTGGTCGTAGTGGTCACAGTAGTTGTGGTGGTTATGGTGGTGACAGTGATTGTAGTGGTCATGGTGGTCACAGTGGTCATAGTGGTCATAGTAGTTGTGGTGGTTATGGTGGTCACAGTAGTTGTGGTGATCGTGGTGGTCACAGAAGTTGTGGTGGTCATGGTGGTCACAGTAGTTGTGGTGATCATGGTGGTCACAGTAGTTGTGGTGGTTATGGTGGTCACGGTAGTTGTGGTAATGATGGTGGTCACAGTAGTTGTGGTGGTCATGGTGGTCACAGTAGTTGTGGTGGTTATGGTGGACACAGTAGTTGTGGTGGTCGTGGTGGTCACAACAGTTTTGGTGGTCATGGTGGTCACAGTAGTGGTAGTGACCATGATCGGATTGGTCACAAAAGCTGTGGTGGTCACAGAAGTTGTGGTGGTCGTAGTGGTCACAGTAGTTGTGGTGGTTATGGTGGTGACAGTGATTGTAGTGGTCATGGTGGTCACAGTGGTCATAGTGGTCATAGTAGTTGTTTTGGTTATGGTGGTCACAGTAGTTGTGGTGATCGTGGTGGTCACAGAAGTTGTGGTGGTCATGGTGGTCACAGTAGTTGTGGTGATCATGGTGGTCACAGTAGTTGTGGTGGTTATGGTGGTCACGGTAGTTGTGGTAATGATGGTGGTCACAGTAGTTGTGGTGGTCATGGTGGTCACAGTAGTTGTGGTGGTTATGGTGGACACAGTAGTTGTGGTGGTCGTGGTGGTCACAACAGTTTTGGTGGTCATGGTGGTCACAGTAGTGGTAGTGACCATGATCGGATTGGTCACAAAAGCTGTCGTGGTCACAGAAGTTGTGGTGGTCGTAGTGGTCACAGTAGTTGTGGTGGTTATGGTGGTGACAGTGATTGTAGTGGTCATGGTGGTCACAGTGGTCATAGTGGTCATAGTAGTTGTGGTGGTTATGGTGGTCACAGTAGTTGTGGTGATCGTGGTGGTCACAGAAGTTGTGGTGGTCATGGTGGTCACAGTAGTTGTGGTGATCATGGTGGTCACAGTAGTTGTGGTGGTTATGGTGGACACAGTAGTTGTGGTGGTCGTGGTGGTCACAGTAGTTGTGGTGGTCATGGTGGTCACAGTGGTCGTGGTGGTCACAGTAGTGGTGGTGGTTATGGTGGTGACCATGATCGTATTGGTCACAAAAGCTGTGGTGGTCACAGAAGTTGTGGTGGTCGTAGTGGTCACAGTAGTTGTGGTGGTTCTGGTGGTGACCGTGATCGTATTGGTCACAATAGCTGTGGCGGTCACAGTAGTTGTGGTGGTCGTAGTGGTCACAGTAGTTGTGGTGGTTATGATGGTGACAGTGATTGTAGTGAGCATGCTGGTCACAGTGGTCATAGTGGTCACAGTAGTTGTGGTGGTTATGGTGGTGACAGTGATCGTATTGGTGACAATAGCTGTGTTGGTCACAGTAGTTGTGGTGATCGTGGTGGTCACAGTAGTTGTGGTGGTCATGGTGGTCACAGTAGTTGTGGTTGTCATGGTGGTCACAGTAGTTGTGGTGGTTATGGTGGTCACAGTAGTTGTGGTGGTCGTGGTGGTCACAGTAGTTGTGGTGGTCATGGTGGTCACAGTGGTCGTGGTGGTCACAGTAGTGGTGGTGGTTATGGTGGTGACCATGATCGTATTGGTCACAAAAGCTGTGGTGGTCAAAGAAGTTGTGGTGGTCGTAGTGGTCACAGTAGTTGTGGTGGTTATGGTGGTTACCGTGATCGTATTGGTCACAATAGCTGTGGCAGTCACAGTAGTTGTGGTGGTCGTAGTGGTCACAGTAGTTGTGGTGGTTATGGTGGTGACAGTGATTGTATTGGTCATGGTGGTTACAGTGATCATAGCGTTCACAGTAGTTGTGATGGTTATTGTGGTGACAGTGATCGTATTGGTCACAATAGCTGTGGTTGTCACAGTAGTTGTGGTGGTCATGATGATCACAGTAGTTGTGCTGGTTATGGTGGTCACAGTAGTTGTGGTGATCGTGGTGGTCACAGTAGTTGTGGTGGTCATGGTGGTCACAGTAGTTGTGGTTGTCATGGTGGTCACAGTAGTTGTGGTGGTTATGGTGGTCACAGTAGTTGTGGTGGTCGTGGTGGTCACAGTAGTTGTGGTGGTCATGGTGGTCACAGTGGTCGTGGTGGTCACAGTAGTGGTGGTGGTTATGGTGGTGACCATGATCGTATTGGTCACAAAAGCTGTGGTGGTCAAAGAAGTTGTGGTGGTCGTAGTGGTCACAGTAGTTGTGGTGGTTATGGTGGTTACCGTGATCGTATTGGTCACAATAGCTGTGGCAGTCACAGTAGTTGTGGTGGTCGTAGTGGTCACAGTAGTTGTGGTGGTTATGGTGGTGACAGTGATTGTATTGGTCATGGTGGTTACAGTGATCATAGCGTTCACAGTAGTTGTGATGGTTATTGTGGTGACAGTGATCGTATTGGTCACAATAGCTGTGGTTGTCACAGTAGTTGTGGTGGTTATGATGATCACAGTAGTTGTGCTGGTTATGGTGGTCACAGTAGTTGTGGTGATCGTGGTGGTCACAGTAGTTGTGGTGGTCATGGTGGTCACAGTAGTTGTGGTGGTCATGGTGGTCACAGTAGTTGTGGTGGTTATGGTGGTCACAGTAGTTGTGGTGGTTATGGTGGTGACAGTGATTGTAGTGGTCATGGTGGTCACAGTGGTCATAGTGGTCACAGTAGTTGTGGTGGTTATGGTGGTGACAGTGATCGTATTGGTCACAATAGCTGTGGTGGTCACAGTAGTTTTGTGGTGGTCATGATGGTCACAGTAGTTGTAGTGGTTATGGTGGTCACAGTAATTGTGGTGATCGTGGTGGTCACAGTAGTTGTGGTGGTCATGGTGGTCACAGTAGTTTTGGTGGTTATGGTGGTCACAGTAGTTGTGGTGGTCATGGTGGTCACAGTAGTTGTGGTGGTCATGGTGGTCACAGTAGTTGTGGTGGTTAGGGTGGTCACAGTAGTTGTGGTGGTGGTGGTGGTCACAGTAGTTGTGGTGGTTATGGTGGTGACAGTGATCGTATTGGTCACAATAGCTGTGGTGGTCACAGTAGTTGTGGTGGTCATGGTGGTCATAATAGTTGTGGTGGTTATGGTGGTCACAGTAGTTGTAGTGGTCGTGGTGGTCACAGTAGTTGTGGTGGTTATGGTGGTGACAGTGATCGTATTGGTCACAATAGCTGTGGTGGTCACAGTAGTTGAGGTGGTCATGGTGGTCACAGTAGTTGTGGTGGTCATGGTGGTCACAGTAGTTGTGGTGGTCGTGGTGGTCACAGTAGTTGTGGTGGTTATGGTGGTGACAGTGATCATATTGGTCACAATAGCTGTGGTGGTCACAGTAGTTGTGGTGGTCATGGTGGTCACAGTAGTTGTGGTGGTTATGGTGGTCACAGTAGTTGTGGTGGTCGTGGTGGTCACAGTAGTTGTGGTGGTCATGGTGGTCACAGTGGTCGTGGTGGTCACAGTAGTTGTAGTGGTTATGGTGGTGACCATGATCGTATTGGTCACAAAAGCTGTGGTGATCACAGAAGTTGTGGTGGTCGTAGTGGTCACAGTAGTTGTGGTGGTTATGGTGGTGACCGTGATCGTATTGGTGACAATAGCTGTGGCGGTCACAGTAGTTGTGGTGGTCGTAGTGGTCAGAGTAGTTGTGTTGATTTTGGTGGTGACAGTAATTGTAGTGAGCATGCTGGTCACAGTGGTCATAGTGGTCACAGTAGTTGTGGTGGTTATGGTGGTGACAGTGATCGTATTGGTCACAATAGCTGTGTTGGTCACAGTAGTTGTGGTGATCGTGGTGGTCATAGTAGTTGTGGTGGTCATGGTAGTCACAGTAGTTTTTGTGGTCATGTTGGTCACAGTAGTTGTGGTGGTTATGGTGGTCACAGTAGTTGTGGTGGTTATGGTGATGACAGTGATCGTATTGGTCACAATAGCTGTGGTGGTCACAGTAGTTGTGGTGGTCATGGTGGTCACAGTAGTTGTGGTGGTTATGGTGGTCACAGTAGTTGTGGTGGTCACAGTAGTTTTGGTGGTCATGGTGGTCACAGTAGTTGTGGTGGTTATGGTGGTCACAGTAGTTGTGATGGTCATGGTGGTCACAGTAGTTGTGGTGGTCATGGTGGTCACAGTATTTGTGGTGGTCGTGGTGGTCACAGTAGTTGTGGTGGTTATGGTGGTGACAATGATCGATTTTGTCACAATAGCTGTGGTGGTCACAGTAGTTGTGGTGGTCGTGGTGGTCAAAGTAGTTGTGGTGGTTATGGTGGTCACAGTAGTTGTGGTGGTCATGGTGGTCACAGTAGTTGTGGTGGTTATGGTGGTCACAGTAATTGTGGTGGTCGTGGTGGTCACAGTAGTTGTGATGGTCATGGTGGTCACAGTGGTCGTGGTGGTCACAGTAGTTGTTGTGGTTATGTTGGTGACCATGATCGTATTGGTCACAAAAGCTGTGGTGGTCACAGAAGTTGTGGTGTTCGTAGTGGTCACAGTAGTTGTGGTGGTTATGGTGGTGACCGTGATCATATTGGTCACAGTAGTTGTGGTGGTTATGGTAGTGACAGTGATTGTAGTGGTCATGGTGGTCACAGTGGTCATAGTGGTCACAGTAGTTGTGGTTGTTATGGTGGTGACAATGATCGTATTGGTCACAATAGCTGTGGTTGTCATGGTGGTCGTGCTGGTCACAGTAGTTGTGGTGGTCATGGTGGTTACAGTGGTCGTGGTGGTCACAGTAGTTGTGGTGGTTATGGTGCTCACCGTGATCGTATTGGTCACAATAGCTGTGGTGGTCACAGTAGTTGTGGTGGTGACCGTGATCGTATTGGTCACAATAGCTGTGGTGTTCACAGCAGTTGTGGTGGTCGTAGTGGTCACAGTTGTTGTGGTGGTTATGGTGGTGACCGTGATCGTATTGGTCACAATAGCTGTGGTGGTCACAGCACTTGTGGTGGTCGTAGTGGTCACAGTAGTTGTGGTGGTGACTGTGATCGTATTGGTCACAATAGCTGTGGTGGTCACAGTAGTTGTGGTGGTCGTAGTGGTCACAGTAGTTGTTGTGGTTATAGTGGTGACAGTGATTGTAGTGGTCACAGTAGTTGCGGTGGTCATGGTGGTCACAGTGGTCGCAGTGGTCACAGTTGGTTTGTTGGTTTACGAGGTGACAGTGATTGTAGTGGTCACAGTAATTGTGGTGGTTATGGTGGTGACAGTGATCGTATTGGTCACAATAGCTGTGGTGGTCATGGTGGTCACAGTAGTTGTGGTGGTCATGGTGGTCACAGTGGTCGTGGTGGTCACAGTAGTTGTGGTCGTTATGGTGGTGACCGCGATCGTATTGGTCACAATAGCTGTGGTGGTCACAGTAGTTGTGGTGGTCGTAGTGGTCACAGTAGTTGTGGTTGTTATGGTGGTTACAGTGATTGTAGTGGTCACAGTAGTTGTGGTGGTCATGGTGGTCACAGTAGTTGTGGTGGTTATGGTGGTGACAGTGATCATATTGTTCACATTAGCTGTGGTGGTCATGCTTGTCACAGTAGTTGTGGTGGTCGTAGTGGTCACAGTAGTTGTGGTGGTCGTGGTGGTCATAGTAGTTGTGGTGGTCGTGGTGGTCATAGTAGTTAAGGTGGTTATGGTGGTGACAGTGATCGTATTGGTCACAATAGCTGTGGTGGTCATGGTGGTCACAGTAGTTGTGGTGGTCAGTGGTGACAGTGATCGTATTGGTCACAATTGCTGTGGTGGTCATGGTGGTCGTGGTGGTCACAGTAGTTGTGGTGTTTATGGTGGTGACAGTAGTTGTGGTGGTCGTAGTAGTCACAGTAGTTGTGGTGGTTATGGTGGTGACAGTGATTGTAGTGGTCACAGGAATTGTGGTGGTCATGGTGGTCACAGTAGTTGTGGTGGTTATGGTGGTGACAGTGATCGTATTGGTCACAATAGCTGTGATGGTCGTAGTGGTCACAGTAGTTGTGGTGGTCATGGTGGTCACATTGGTCGTGGTGGTCACAGTAATTGTGGTGATAAGTCGGGAAGAGGAAAGACGACTCTGCCAGCCGCCTCGACATTCTTTGATTTGCGCTCATCCAAAGAAATGGATTATTCAGCCCAGTTGCGACTTGTCAAATCTTTTTTTGCGCATGATCAATCTCCATGATAAATATTTTTAAACCGGCGTGGCAATTTTAAACTTTCTAATTAAATTAATTAATTAGAATTGTAATTATGATTATTTTATCTATTTATCTGTTTGTTTCCGACTTTAAATTGTACATTAACTATGAACTGAGCAAATAAAATCATATTGTATTCTATTCTCAATCACATACGTCATTAATTAGGAGATCTAAAAATAGAAATATATGGAATGGGTTGACCCAAGGGTACAATACAGATGGAAGCTCCGGGTAATGGACTCCTGGTTCCATTTATTATCTGGCTCTCCCTCGTGAAATACCTTTTAGCTAATTTTCTAAGCTGACTGATAGGAGTCGTTTACGAGTAACCATTCTTGTTGGCCTTTTTCCTTGACTGATACAAATGTTGCACTGTTTGTCATTAGAGGCAGCTGCAAAAATCTTAGCTCTAATTAAACAGCTTTAAACTGATGGTTAGCCTTGATTTTCAGCCGCCTCCTCCACTCGCTAAGTCACTCGGGGAGAGAGGCGACTGAAATTTAGGCTAACTCATGGGTAGCCTGGGAACATTTTTTTGGCATAAAAATTCACTGGTAGGGATCACTTTTTCCACACCGAAAAGAAACTACAAACCTACAATAGTAACAAATAACAACAACAAATGGTCAGATGTCACTTAAGATACTTGAAAAAAACATGGAAATCTGTGCCCTATTTGTAAGGATTGTAAAAAAAAATAAACTTAACTAACTCCCTTAATTAGAGGTTTTGTCAAACAGTGCAGATAAAAACAGTTGCTCACATCTTGAAAGTAATGACAGTCAAAATGACAGCCAGCCAGATATCAACACTTTCCACAAGATTTCT
Organism: Montipora capricornis; assembly: GCF_036669925.1. Lineage (NCBI taxonomy): Eukaryota > Metazoa > Cnidaria > Anthozoa > Scleractinia > Acroporidae > Montipora > Montipora capricornis. The sequence continues at coordinate 2,696,336 of NC_090895.1, read as the reverse complement.
TCAGGTCAGATGACTGGGACAATGAAATCAACAGACCACAACCTAGTGTGTCCTGAAAAGCAACACAGAGCTGGAAAAGAAAGAGCATCGCCATCTACCAGACAAACCATTGCTCTTGCTGTGGACAACCAGGTCACAGAAAAATCCATCATTGGCTCTCGCATCGCATGTCAGAGGTTAAAACTTCTCTTGTGTCAAAACCCTCCGCGTTTTTAGAGGAATTGCCCTTAAGCGAAAAACAGTAAACGAAAAATGTTATCAGTTTAAAATTTACAACTTTTAGGTCTTCAACGGTGTGACCGAAACACGAGCAAACATGCTTGGCAAAAATCACTCATGGAAACGACATAAACAAATAAATTCATGCCTAAAATGAGCTTACCTCTTTTGACTTTCTCGTTGGAAACAACTCGGAACTACTGTTTAGTTTTTCTGTCGAGTCCATGTTGAGCGTGAGATCTTGATCATCAAAAGGTACAAAAGAACTTTTACTTCACCGCCAAATAAACTCAAAGACAAAGAGCTCAAAAGCTCGAATCAAATGATCAAATGTGTTCGAAGCAGAGCATGCGCACTCATTTTGCCGCGGTGTCGTGCAGTGGTGGAGTGGCACTAGGGGTTTCATCGCCTTCAGTCTTACACGAAGTACTATCCTTACTGCTGCCGTTAACAACATGGCGGGCATACAACAGTGTTGGAGTTATGATGATTTTGATCTTGATGACGATGTTTTCTTGAAGAAGCCATAAGAAAACAAGAAGAAAACTACTTCGGTAACCCGAAGCATTATATGCTATTTTCTGGAGCTGCAATGGGAAGTGATACCTATTGGCAAAAATTAGGCGCCAAATACGGGGTTCGCGTGAAGGCATTTTCCTTGAAGACTCATAACAGGAAAGCTTGTGGTAGAGTTGTTCTCTCCGATGAGCAATTGCAACAGGCTGATGACTTCTTACACATGGCAAACAAAACTTTAAAACGACGTTTTCCGACTGGGAAACCCTTCGTAAATAATTTACTTCGAAGGAACTGGCACCAAGTCAAGGATACCAGTGCTGTGTTTGCAGTTGGAAAAATTAGCGTCCACGGGAATGTAGTTGAGGGCGGCACTGGGTGGGCTGTACAGATGGCTGTGGACGCCAGGAAACCCGTTTACGTGTTTGACATTGTCAGCAGTGGGTGGAAAATATATGACTATGGCCAGAATAAGTTTTTAAGTTTTAAGACTGTGCCGAGACTGTCCTTAAATTTTACTGGAATCGGCACAAGAGCATTGCCTGAGAATGGGAAAGCTGCGATTGAAAAAGTATTCCAAGAAACGTTTGGGAAGTTGCCAAGATAGGAGTTACAAATTATATAGTGTTACCTACATGTAGTAATGTATATAATCCCTCACTTATAATTACAATGATATGAGTGTGCTAATCAGCAAGTTTAGTTTGCAGGTCAAATCACAGGTCACTGTTTTTCCAGTTTGTAACCAACCCTAATGCGTTTGTAGTTCTAACATGAGGACTAAAAGCTATATTGAGATAAAGTTTAGGCCAAAGATTAGCATTAGGAAAGTGTTAGCCAAGGGTTCTTTCAGTATTGGTGAAACAATACTTGTGATTGGACCTGTGAAATACACTTACTTTTGATTCTAGAAGACAGTTATAGGGTAGTGTCCACTGAGATCCCCAAGTGCTCTCCTTCCACCTCACCCACTCGGTCTGAATAACATTGCTTCTTGCAAATCCAGCATAACGATTGCCCTGAAACTACTTTTTCACAATATTCTTGTCATTCTGAGAATGAAAATGTGATTGAGGGCCACTCCATGGAGTACCCTAAAATAGTTTAGAAGGAAGAAAAATATAAATGAATCATTTTTTGAAGTTTAATGTCCTTTAGTTGTACATACCTTGAATGAGTTCAAACTTCCACCTGTGCTGGTCTCGTAGTGGACAGCCGCCATTTTGTAAAAAGATAATCATTCTGCTTGCCACTACCCAGAAAAGTAAATGTGCTTTGTCAAACATCAGACATGGAAGGAGAGAGGCAGGTTTTATAATGACTGAAATGTTTGCTTCACGAATTGGACAACCTTTGTTTGGAAGTTCAACTTTGAAAAATGATTTTTTTATTTACTTCTTAACAAGTTTTAGGGATTCTCCATTTGGTTACTCCGTAGTGCGGTACTCCGTGCTTTATCCTCAACCTGAAGATGTTTCCCTTTATCAATTTCTAACTTCTGATAGAATGCTTCCACTTAAAAAATCTGCTAAAAAAATCACAAACCATTAATGGTGTTTTGTTGATATTTTGTCATTTGTATGTATACTTATGATTGTAGGCAAGTGACTTTTATGCATTAAAACAAGTTTCTGACCACTTTCAATAAATTCATGTTCTTTTATGTGCAAAAGCTATCCATTTAGAACCTGAGGATGGCTCTATTTTTCTTCATTTTTTACTGCTGATCAGCACAACATATATTGATTTGATAAACTGGAATTACCAAATAGTAAATTAAAGTGGTGGTCTTCCCCTTTTGTTTTACAGACTGGAGGAGGAAAAGGATAAAAGAAAAAGGCAAATCAGTCACAAATTTGGACCAGCAATTATCCAAAGTTGAAACACTAAAGATACAATTGAAAGGGCTTTTTATGATGAAGATTACAATGAAATTGATCAATAAATTAGAACATATTGATATAAGGGGTGATGTACAACGTGTTGGGTGATGAGGTGATATTTATTCCACAAGAATCATTAGTTCAGACCAGAATCATCTGAGGAGCTTCTTGAATCAAATTTGTGGAGCAGGGCTGGTGCAGTGGTTGGTCGCTCACTTCCCACCAATGTGGCCCAGGTTCAATTTCTAGACTCGGCATCATGTGAGTTGAGTTTGTAGGTTCTCTACCCTACTGCAAGGGGTTTTTCTCCAGGTACTTTGGTTTTCCCCACTCCTCAAAAACCAATGTTTGATTAATTTAATTTGCATTGATTTGAGTTGATTTACAGGGTACTCAATTAATGTGCCCTGTGCAGTGCTAGAAGACTAGACACTTCAGAGGAGGAAGATGCCACGATTAAAAATACTTGATTTATTAGAGAAAGAGGAGGTGGTGGTCGAAGACAAAACTAAAACACCATTAATTAACCCTTTGACGTCCAAACCGGCCTAAACCAGCCAGACTTAGTTTTTTGCTCTGTCTAAGGCCAGAGGATTTTACTCGTCAATGGGGAACCCCTGGGAGTCAATAGGGGGGGAGGGGGGCTGCAGTGTGTGAGGAAAATTGGGTAAGTCAATAACGTCCCAAGAAGGTGAAGTGCGTCTGTTAATTTTGAAACCTGTTGTTGCATAGGATCATCAGTTGTGCACCACTTCTTAATAATATTGTATGATATTGAAAATTGTGTACTGACCATTTTAAGGACGGTGCCTACCATTGTTATTGTGCATACGTTCTGCGCATCTTGAGATACTCGGGTTTCCTATCGGTGATGCTCACTAATACAGGGATATTTTTGCGCGGTTTAAAACTATCCGGAGAAAGTAAATCTTAGTAAGTACTCTTGGTATCCAAAAAGAAAATTGGGGGGTAACCATGCATTTTATGGAGATAATTAAGCTTCAGTTTGAGAAGTTACTTCATGAATTATCTTTGAAAAATGCGTGGTTACCCCCAATTTTCTTTTTGGATTTCAATAACACTTGTTAAGATCTACATTTCCTATATAATCATAAACGTGGGCAAAAATATCTTTGAATTAGTAGGCACCGTCCTTAAAAATACTTATTACGAAAACACGACAAAAGTGTTATTAAAAATTAGGTATGGCGTTTTTGTTAACTGCTATGAGTCATTCTTTGTTTCTAGTGAGAATTAAACAAGTAAATAAAACGAGTTATAAAGTATCTTTTGTTGTTGTTTTTCTTTTACCTGTGAATGTGCAGTAACCTTCATTACATGCAATACTTCCTCCGTCGACAACTGCAGAGTTTTTTTCCTCCATAGTCCTCTTTATGTATGTATATCTTCCGTTCGAGCGTTTTGTTTTACTTGACTGTCAGAGTGACTGGCATAATTTTCCACTGCAGAGACCATAAAGTGCCTGGTTCTAGTGAGGGATTGATTATGTCGCCCTTTGAACAAATAAAAATTACGGCGGTAAAGCTGAGCAGGTACAAAACACAGGTCACAGGTCATTGTTTTACCAATGCAGAAACAACCCTAAGCGTTCACAAATGTTAACATTTGCCCCAAAAACTTTTGTTTAGGACTAATTAGGCCTAAGGTTAGCTTTAATGGTTGTTTAGGATACGTTGTCTTGGCAAAATAATGACTTGCGACCTGGACCTGTGACCTGTGTTTTGTACCTGCCAGGTAACACTTTCTTGGGGATTATTTTTAC
>NC_090895.1:2674435-2684435 GCF_036669925.1 Montipora capricornis | reverse complement strand
ACTTAGGCGATCAGCTGCAACATTCCGATCGCGTGGAATCCAGTCCACATCCAACTGAATTTCCCTATGTTTAAAATGGAAGAAGATAATATCCACAATTGACTGTGTACCAGCGCAACTGTGACCTGCAATATTAGGGACAAATGCTTCGAGCGATAGCTTTATTGTAGCAAGCTGCCGACAGGTGGAGGACTTTTGTGACTCTTCTAGCGACTAATTTGTGTGAAACACGAGGCCAGAGTCCTGAATAAAAGCCGCGCAACCCGTGGATGAGGTATCAGAAAACACTAATTTCGAAGGAATAAACAGGGGCGCCCAAAACACACCAGCGTTTAAAACTCTCAGATTGTTTTTCCAGAACAAGAGCTCTTCTTTCCCCTGAATGCTGAGAAAAACTCTGGAATTCCACGAGCATCGAGAATTTATGATAATGTGCAGATATCTGGTCATAATTGGTGTCACGCTGCAACAACTTGCTGACAAGGAAATTATTTGGCTAACAATAGATGCTAACAGCCTGACATGAACAAGATCCGATAATTGCAAATTAGCACATATTTGTTCAAGCTCAGAACTGAGCTTCTGAATTCTCTTTCGTTGGCATGAATCAACCCTGTTTGTGTATCGATGGTGTAGCCGATCCACGAAAACCGTGTCTTGGACTCCCAATCTGAGTTTTCGGGATTGACCAAAAAACCACACTAAGCAAGATCAGATTGGACTTTGGCACTATTAGCCCATGCCTTTTTGGATGTGCTACCCGCTCCGAACCGTCGTCGAAGAAAAATGCTATTGGAATCCCATGCGATCTCCAATGGGTTTCCAAGGGCCTAATTAAATAGTTTTGCATTTGTGAAAATGAAAGAGGCGCTAGAAAGGCCGAATGGAAGGACGGTGTACTGAAAATATCTTGCATGCCCCGTACAGAGGTCCCGCGAGAATGCCAAATACTTGCGATGCTCAACAAAGATATCCACATTGGTGGTAACCGGATTTCAAATCGAACGAAAAGACAAAACAGTTCCTCGAAAATATGTCCTTAGTGGTATGCAAATCTTCGCACTTAAATTTGGCTTGAAAACATGAAGATAAATGTGCCTTAAATCGAAGATCAGAGTTTTCTTCCCGGTGTTTTGCACAGAAACCGACAACGGATTTATTATTTCGGGTGCAGTATCGAGTTCTTCAACGGGCTTATCATGTAGGAGTCCTAAAACAGCTTCAGTGACAACGTCAGATTCTTTGCGAGCAGAAGCATTATTTCTAAATTTACAAGGAGGTAGTGTGGTGATGAATGGGATTTTATAACCGTCATTGATAATATCCAACACGAATTGAGGGGCAGCGATAGACCGCCAATAATTTACGGATTTAATTAGCCTTCCCTTGACCGAAGGGAGCGAAGAGACATTACCATCTTCATCTGACAGAAAATCAAAGTTTTTTCTGTCCTGTTCACCCAAACAGAGCTCATGTTCAGCATCGAGCGGTACACATATACAAGGAAATTGTAACTTACGTTCTTCCTCTTGCTCTAGTCACCTGTCATTAGACTTACTATACCCTTTGCTGTGGAGCCACGTTGTGGTCACTCCGACCTCCAATGCCCAAACTTGCCGCAAGCAAAGCAGTGTCCAGAGAAAAGTCTGCGGGACGCTGAAAAATTGACGATTGATTTCCCCACGGAGTAAAGGAAATGGAAGGACCGAAGTTTTGCTTTGTGGACCAATGCGAGAATATGCTGTAAAGCTTGATGTGCGAGTACCCAAAGACTGAGTCTTAAACGGCTTTCTTTCGGCGGTACGAGACTTAAACGCTTTCTCTGCTCTTTCCTCGGCGTGCCGGATCTTTTTAGCGTCCTGCTCATCCTCAGCTAACTCATGTTGCGTGTATTCTTCAACTGTTGTTCAACCAAACTCCGATTTATCGGCCAAAAGAATTAGCTTTAAGAGCTTCTTTTGCTTCATCCACAGCATTTGTTTCCAGGTGAGATGTGAGATTGCACTTCCTCGAGTGAGCTTTGAACTTTACGGTTAAATTTATACTGGATCTCGGTGACTTTTCGAAGTTTCTTAATTTCTTGTAGCTGCTCGTCGACGGCCTCTGAGCTTGAACGCTTAATCTTCTCAACTAAATCAGAAACTAGTTTGGTAATTGGATTGAGCAAAATCTGATTGTTGTCTGCGAGCGATTGATTTATGAAGGCTTGAACGCCTTCGGAGACGTCCGACATTGTGAATCGAAGAGACTTGTTTTTAAAGAGGGAATTAAAGCAAGTGAACCTAAGACTGACTGACTGACTTTTACACTCGTTGTTTTAAACAGAAACGTTCATTTCCGCGGAAACTAGACTGGCATTTGCTGGTCATAATTTACACGGGCAACAAAGTTCTCTTTACTTACGCTCACTATTTGGGCGCTTTAGCACGATGATGGTAGTGCCGAAGAAAACTGACGTCACTTTGAAATTAAACATCTGCGCCTTCGTGGCAGTCCATCTTGGTCGCACTTTACAATGTTGGTAGCAACGCTGTTCAAGAAAATGTTGACGTTGTCTCCAAATCGTTACATTTAGCAATTTAGAGTAACTTGTTGTTTAGCGCAACACGAGACATGGTGTGAAAAGTCTGCCGCACGTGTGCACGTGGAGAACGATTTTTTTTATAATTCTTTACCAATAAATCCTTGGGCGTGCCTTTTCAGTCGACGTTGCTGAGGCGTTCTATCACTGGCTACAGAAACAATTTAATATTCTTTAATTGGGAATCTTGGCGTCTGGTGCAGGCTTGTGTCAGAACGTGTAGCATGCATGTTTGATGACGTTTGTTCAACATTTTTTGTGGGAAGAATGTTTTGATTTCGATCAAACATTTTGTCCAACATACAACAAATGTGTAAGCGTGTAGCCACCCTTTCAACAATAAATACCCAAATAAATTTTCAGAAATATTCCTATCTAAAATTAACTTCACGGATAGAGAGAGGTCACTTGAAAACAAAGACAACAGCACACAAAAGAAAATATTGCCTTTTGTTACACAATACCACCCGGCTTTACCTTACCCTAAGAACATATCTATGGGGAAATGGCACCTTATTCAAAACCAACCGCACCTTAGAGAAGTATTTAAGGAGCCACCCATACTATCATATCGCAAAGGAAAGTCGTTAAAAGACACCTTAGTCAGAGTTAACTTTTAAAGGCATAGATTTTAGAATCGCTTGCGAATGGCAGGAGTCGCGCAGGCCCGTCAACACTTTTTCAACAACGGTAAGTAATGCCCGTTCAAGACCTATTAAAATCTCCATTCAATTCCACGCACAAACAGTCCTAAATTACCCCAAGCACAATTGAATATCTCCCTTCCCTTGGCAGCATTTCTACCATTTAGGTGAACTAGTAAATCTCCCTTCAATAGCCCATTTCTGAGTTGCTGTTTGTCTTGGTTTCAAAGCGAGTCCTTGTGCACAACCATTCAAATGCAAATGAGAGATGTATTTTCATGGAAATCAAACTTTTTATCACTTAAATGGTTTAGCAGCAAGACTCATTTTGAACCAGAGGCAAACAGCAACTTGAAAATGGCCTATTCCACACACGAAACATTGTTAAAGTGCCTATGAAGTAAAAAATATCTTTTGCTTCCTTTAAAGACCTTTCAGAATGATGAAGAATGGTGGTTTCTCTGTTCCAGAGAAATTCAAGTTTTTGTTCAAAAATTGATGATGTCTCCGAAAATATTGCATGGGTGTTTTTTAAATTTGGCAGCAGTAATCTACGTCAAGCAAGGCACAAAATAATATCCTCTACTTTTGCTGCTGTGTCTATTTAATGCAGGATTGAAATTTGTCATTTATTGTCGTAATGAGACATGTTCAGTCTATAAAATAAGCAAAAGATTTTACTTCATAGGCACTTTACATTACGGCAAGCATACTTGAACATCTCCCTTACCCTTGAGAGCATTTCTACTATTTAGGTAAACTACAATCCTGGACAAAAGTGTTGGGAAGGTAGCTTCACTTTAGAGATAATCCCCCTCCCCCTTATCAATGTTGGATTTTCCGCAACAAAGTGGTGACTTTTCCTCCAACATTGAATATGGGGAAATGGGAGGAAGGGGGGGGGGGGGGGGGAAGCGTCACAAGAGCTTGTTATTTCCAAAATAGTACAGCCAATAGTTAGACTAATCGAATTGACCACGATTGTAGTAAGATGGCCTCGACCGAGGCTCTCGTGGCGCGGACGACTAAGGGGCCGATACCAACATAAACCTCGGAAGTGGCTGTAATAAACCTACCCTTTAGGAATTGCTCTCAGCATTTCACTCGTAGGATTCCGACGTGAAGTAAAGTGTAATTCAAAGTTGCCGTTTTTTGACAGTGAGTCAATTTCGTCGGTCATTTCCTGTTGGCGTTCTTCACTTGATAAAAACAGGCAACTTCGACTAAAGATTACAACGTGCTTTCCCTTGAATCCTTCTGCCACCTTAAAAGTTTCTATTGAAACAATAAAGTTTAAAACAAAATATTTTGGAGAGAAAAAATTGTCACTCCCTATCAAGAGAGAGAAAAAGGTAACTAGAAAAAAACATGGAAAGCTATCATTTGTGCATGCGTGGTGGAGTGGCACTAGGGGTGTCATCGGCTTCAGTCTTACACGAAGTACTACCCTAACTGCTGCCGTTAACAACATGGCGGGCATACAACAGTGTTGGAGTTATGATGATTTTGATCTTGATGACGATGTTTTCGTTTCTCTTGAAGTAGCCATAAGAAAAAAAGAAGAAAGCTACTTCGGTAACCCGAAGCATTACATGCTATTTTCTGGAGCTGCAATGGGAAGTGATACCTATTGGCAAAAATTAGGCGCCAAATACGGGGTTCGCGTGAAGGCATTTTCCTTCAAGACTCATGGCAGGAATGCTTGTGGTAGAGTTGTTCTGTCCGATGAACAATTACAACAGGCTGATGACTTCTTACACATGGCAAACAAAACTTTAAAACGACGTTTTCCGACTGGGAAACCCTTCGTAAATAATTTACTTCGAAGGAACTGGCACCAAGTGAAGGATACCAGTGCAGTGTTTGCAATTGGAAAAATTAGCGTCCACGGGAATATAGTTGAGGGCGGCACTGGGTGGGCTGTGCAGATGGCTGTGGACGCCAGGAAACCCGTTTACGTGTTTGACATTTTCAGCAGTGGGTGGAAAATATATGACTATGGCAAGAAGAAGTTTTTAAGTTTTAAGACTGTGACGAGACTGTCCTTAAATTTTACTGGAATCGGCACAAGAGGATTGCCTGAGAATGGAAAAGCTGCTATTGAAAAAGTATCCCAAGAAACGTTTGGGAAAACGCCAAGATAGCAGTTACAAATTATATAGTGTTACCTACTTGTAATAATGTATTTTATCCCTCACTTACTATTACACTGATACGAGTGTGCCAATAAACAAGTTTATTTTGCAGGTCAAATCAAAGATCATTGTTTTTCCAGTTTGTAACCAACCCTTATGCGTTTGTAGTTCTAACATGAGGACTAAAAGCTATATTGAAATAAAGTTTAGGCCAAAGATTAGCATTAGGAGAGTGTTAGCCTAGGGTTCTTTCAGTATTGGCGAAACAATACTAAGTTTGTGATTGGACATGTGAAATACACTTACTTTTGATTCTAGAAGACAGTTATAGGGTAGTGTCTACTTAGATCCCCAAGTGCTCTCCTTCCACTTCACCCACTCGGTCTGAATAACATTGCTTCTTCCAAATCCAGCATAACTAATGCCCTGAAAGTTCTCTTTCACAATACTCTTATCATTCTGTAAATGAAAATGTGATTGAGGGGAAAACTGGGAAGGCCACTCCATGGAGTACCCTAAAAATAGTTTAGAAGTAAGAAAAAATGCACAAATCATTTTTGGAAGTTTAATGTCCTTTAACTGTACATACCTTGAATGAGTTCAAACTTCCACTGGTGCTGGTCTTGTAGTGGACAGCCGCCATTTTGTAAAAAGATAATCATTCTGCTTGCCACTTCCCACAAAAGTAAATGTGCTTTGTCAAACATCAGACATAAAAGGAGAGAGGCAGGTTTTATAATGACTGAAATTTTTGCTTCACAAATTGGGCAACCTTTTTTTGGAAGTTGAAATGAAAAGTGATATTTTTTTTTACTCCTTAACAAGTTTTAGGGATTCTCCATTTGGTTACTCCTTAGTGTGGTACTCTGTGCCTTATCCTCAACCTGAAGATGTTCCCCTTTATCAATTTCTAACTTCTGGTAGAATGCTTCCAATTAAAAAATCTGCTTAGAATATCACAAACCCTTAATTGTGTTTTGTTGATATTTCGTAATTTGTATGTATACTTATGATTGTGGGTAAGTGATTTTTATGCTTTAAAACAAGTTTCTGACCACTTTCAATAAATTCATATAATTTCTTGTATGTGTAAAAACTATCCATTTAGAACCTGAGGATTGCTCTAGTTTACTTCATTTTTTACTGCTGATCAACACAACATATATTGATTTGATAAACTGGAATTAACAAATAGTAAATTAAAGTGGTTGTCTTCCCCTTTTGTTTTACAGACTGGAGGAGGAAAAGGATAAAAGAAAAAGGCAAATCAGTCATAAATTTGGACCAGCAATTATCCAAAATTGAAACACTAAAGATACAATTGAAAGTGCTTTTTATGATGAAGATTACAATGAGATTGATCAATAAATTGGAACATATTGATACAAGGGGTGATGTACAACATGTCGGGTGATGAGGTGATATTTATTCCACAAGAATCATTAGTTCAGACCAGAATCATCTGAGGAGCTTCTTGAATCAAATTTGTGGAGCAGGGCTGGTGCAGTGGTTGGTCGCTCACTTCCCACCAATGTGGCCCAGGTTCAATTTCTAGAGTCGGTGTCGAGTGGGTTGAGTTTGTAGGTTCTCTACCCTACTGCAAGGGGTTTTTCTCCAGGTACTCTGGTTTTCCCCTCTCCTCAAAAACCAATGTTTCATTAATTTAATTTGCATTGATTTGAGTTGATTTACAGGGTACTCAATTAATGTGCCCTGTGCAGTGCTAGAAGACTAGACACTTCAGAGGAGGAAGATGCCAGGATTAAAAATACTTGATTTATTAGAGAAAGAGGAGGTGGTGGTCGAAGACAAAACTAAAAAACGAAGAAATCTAAAACACCATTACCCCTTTGACGTCCAAACCGGCCTAAACTGGCCAGACTTAGTATTTTACTCTGTCTAACGCCAGAGTATTTTACTCTGTCTAACGCCAGACGATTTTACTCGTCAATGGGGAACCCCTGGGAGTCAATGGGTTAATCACTCAGTGAAAAACTATGTCCCCATTAACCCTTTGATGTCCAAACCGGCCTAAACTAGCCAGACTTAGTATTTTACTCTGTCTAACGCCAGACAATTTTACTCTGCAATGGGGAACCCCTGGGAGTCAATGGGTAAAGCTCCTGTCCTCTTAAGTTGATTAAGAAAAAGAAGAGAAAAAAAAGAAACTGACCAAAATTATTGGAGAAACTGTTTTCGTATTATAGCAGTTATCAGTCACATGCGCCCCTCAATGACTTTTATTTTCATTTCTCTACACTAAATTTGGGTGGACTTCAATCAAATGTTTCCCTGATGAATTGGACTTCTGCCAGGTGAACAGGACTATTGTTATGGAAACAATTGATTGACATCGACCCAAATTGAGTTTTGAAAAAAGCAAAAAAGTTGAGGGGCGTGTGTGACTGATAACTGCTGTAAACCACAAAAACTTTCCTTTGGTTTCTCTCCTTTGATTACAAAAAGGGTACAAATAATTAAACCAAAGGATAACAAGATTGTAAAATATTAGAATACTTTTACCAAAAACTACCAACTTCTTTTTCAAGTGGTAGAAAATCTAAACTAATTCGTGAAAGTAAGATCCGCTTGTCCTGAAAAGCTGCTCTTTGAACATGTTTTCATGACCAGCCAAAAGACAAGGATTGCAAAGATTCATGACTTAAGATGTTTTCCTTCTGGTGTTAGTAAGGGATTTATGTCACCCAAAATACGTCCGAAAAGGTTCAGGACTTTAGAGAAACGGATCCTTGTCCTCCCAGATACGAAATTTCTAACTTAATGTGGCTTACTACAGTTTTCCGACTCAGGAAAAAGATTTTAAATTCTGTGAAATTGAAGCAACAGCATGTCTCTTCTGAAGTGTTAGTCTCTGTAATTGATATTTTACCTGACAAATAATTGCATATCAGGGGAAAATACGAATTATTTAACAATTATTCGCCGAAGGCAAAGTGATTATCGGTGAATATTCACCGAGACGAAGTCGAGCTGAATATTCACCGATAATTACTGAGCCTGAGGCGAGATAGCGAGCCAATGAGAGCGCGCGATTTTGTATAATCACCTGTGTACGTACTCCTGTGTATTTATACTAAAAATCATTAGTGTAAATACACAGGTGATTATACAAAATCGCGCGCTCTCATTGGCTCGCTATCTCGGATTATCAGCCAATAATCACCTCGACGGACAAAATGGCTGCCAGTAGTCGTTTTGCCACTGTAAGTGAAGATGATTTCGCGTTGTAATGTTTTTTTTTTCTCTTTTTTGAAATAATCACTTGTGTATTTATACTAAAACAATTATTCGCCTCAGGCTCAGTGATTATCGGTGAATATTCACCGATTATCACTTCGCCTTCGGCCAATAATTGTTAATTATAGTGACCGAGCTCCTGGAGGGGGTCTGGAAGACCGTTAGACTAGCTGTGTGACCGCCCCTTAGGATTTCCTTAGAAAGAAAAAATAATCAAGTATAGAACAAAAAAAGGTAAATCTGTCTCACAGGTTTTTTTCAAATGGCAAAAATTTCGATTTTCGTCTAGTTTGATAATAACTGAAAACTGTCCGATAGATCTTTTTAAAAAAATGTTGGCGTTTTCGTCTTCCTATTGTTTACTAATTCCCAAAATTTTAACCCTGGTCGTACGGCTAGGTTCTAATAAGTGGAATGATCGCTTTCACTGAGCCTACAAACTCCGCAGTTCAAATTTTTATGAAAATTTTATACACTGTATACCGTAAGTGCCAAAAGCTACGATGCCAACTTAATAAATTTGTCAAGGAAACTTTAATTTAAATATGTACTGCATGTCAATAGTTTAAAATTTGTTGACACCAGTGCGGTAATGGAAAACTGTGAACAGGTGACCGTCATTAATTAAAAGACTAGAATCAGCTGCGTTGGTGAAGGGAAAGCAAAAAACTTGACCACCAACTCAGTGCAAAAAAACATTTAGTAGCAACCGTTAGCCGTCTTTTGCGACGGTTTGAACGCTTTTATCCTCTTCACCGCGGGTTGCAACCTTATTCAGTAACTGAAAGAGGAATGATTTGGTCCGGTTGATCCGGGTACTGACCTGAGTGGGAAGTAAAATGTAAGGAAGGGTGATTTCATGTTTGTTAGGGTCTTATCATAACAGACTCATATCACCGACGCATTAGTTAAACCTTTTCAAATGTTTACTCTACTTGGTTTTATTTACTCATTTTTTCGCTGCCGTTAATGGTTACTGTCGGTTGAGCAGGGCTACCACAAAGGCGTTGTCGGTGAACCCTTGAGAAGAATGCTTAGTGCCAACTCTTAGTTATGCCTAGTCTTAATTATACGTGGCAACAAGACAAGTTCCCGTTCAAACACGGTTTTCGCTTAATGGTCTTATTACTTTTTTCGAGCGAGTTGGAAGATTCAAAAGGATCTCGAGCCTCCTTTTTGACAAATACCTTGCTGATGAAGTTCGATTGTGCCGATTAAAATATCTCAAAGCCAAGGTTGCCACCGCCGGTTGGGGAAAAATCAGGGAAAAACAAAAAAATGTTCAAGGTCAGGCAAAAGTCAGGAAATTTTGCAAAAAGTCAGGGAAAATCTTTTATATTGTCAAAGTCAGTGAAAAGACAGAAAATTTTAGTTTTAGTAAA
>NC_090895.1:2669435-2671935 GCF_036669925.1 Montipora capricornis | reverse complement strand
ATAATATATGGCTCATTGATTTCGATTTGTAGATGATAGCAAGTCAGGGCGCGTTTAGCATTAATTTTGACTATGTAAGAAAAGGTGGAATGACCTTCTGCCGCAGATAGCTTCAGTTTCCGGGCATTTAAGGTATTGTAAAAGGTTTAGCGAAGACACTTTCATTTTGTCGGCAGCCTCAATGAGGTCACTAGAAAGAAATTCGTCGAATGTGGACCCGCACTTCGGACTACTCGCCATCAACTTTAACCATAGATCTTGCCCTCAAAAAGCAGCAGTTTACTATAAATCTTACGATTGCATTGTTTTGATGGACAAGTAGTCGGATGATGTTGCGTTACTGTCACTGTTCGATTCTTATTCAAATTAGGTAGTGTTTACTCACGTATTACATAGGCCATTTCAGAAACGTGAGAGGACTGGGACGAGTTTGGTTGTTTTCCGTTTGTTTAAAAAACTAAGACATTCAAATGAATGATCAACCAAGTTTCAGAGTCTTTACCAAGAATAGATGTATTTAGAGGAGGAAAATGGTGAAATAATATATCTTCAAATATCACCTAAAATAGAGAGTTTGTATGGAATGGGTAGACAGGCCACAAAATTATAAGAGTTTGTATGGGATTTTGCAACTTTTGCAAGTCTCCCATTTGGCCAATTTTTCGTAGAAAACTCTCAAACTTGGCTGGATAGATTTTCATTTGGTAACATTTCAGTTGAAGAGTTTAGATTTTCAATCTAGGCAAGTATGAGAAACTCGTCCCAGTCCTCTCACGTTTCTGAAATGGCCTATTGAATGCATGTTTAATTATTTCGAGTTCTGGATAAGGAAAGACACTTAGTTTCTTTGTGTGCTTTGAAATTCACTTTCTGTAAATAAACCCATTGCAATTTCGTTAAGGATACGTATTTGGTCTATTCGTGCGTTATGTAATAAGTTGTGGCGTTTATTACTACATGGAAAGAGCAAATGGTTTTATTTATTCACACCACACCACACTTTCAGCAACTCGTGAATTTGTATTCTAGTTATTTTTGAAGTTCATTGCTTTCAGTTAGTAATGATTGCTTCAGTGCTTAAAAGCTTGGAGAAACCATAAATTCAAGGTTCAGTGATTTTGAATTCGTTGGTTGACACACGCAATGAAATTGAAGAATTCTTACGTCGTCAAACGACTGGCACTCGATTCCCACGAAGTAATATATCAAACTGTAGTCTGGGCTCCTGCTTGTTCGCGGTTGTGACCCACAGAGAAATCGCGACTCTTGTCCTGGCCTTGCTTTCGCTTTCTTTTCGCAAAATTCGCATTTTTGCAAAAATCGTTAAAATCGCAAAAATCGCAACGCGTTTGGGGGACTTGTCTTCTCTAGCTTTTGAGAGTTCTGCGATTTTCGCGATTTTTCGCAATTTTCGCAATTTTCGCAAATATCGTTAAAATCGCAAAAATCGCAACGCGTTTGGGAGACTTGTCTTCTCTAGCTTTTGAGAGTTTTGTGATTTTTGCGATTTTTTGCAATTTTCGCAAAAATCGTTAAAATCGCAAAAATCGCAACGCGTTTGGGGGACTTGTCTTCTTTAGCTTTAGAGAGTTTTGCGATTTTTGCGGTTTTTCGCAATTCTCGCAATTTTCGCAAAATCGTTAAAATCGCAAAAATCGCAACGCGTTTGGGAGACTTGTCTTCTCTAGCTTTTGAGAGTTTTGTGATTTTTGCGATTTTTCGCAATTTTCGCAAAAATCGTTAAAATCGCAAAAATCGCAACGCGTTTGGGAGACTTGTGTTCTCTAGCTTTTGAGAGTTTTGCGATTTTTCGCAATTTTCGCAAAAATCGTTAAAATCGCAAGAATCGCAACGCGTTTGGGGTACTTGTCTTCTCTAGCTTTTGAGAGTTTTGCGATTTTTTGCAATTTTCGCAAAAATCGTTAAATTCGCAAAAAGCGCAACGCGTTTGGGGGACTTGTCTTCCCTAGCTTTTCAGAATTTTGCGATTTTTGCGATTTTTCGCAATTTTCGCAAAATCGTTAAAATCGCAAAAATCGCAACGCGTTTGGGAGACTTGTCTTCTCTAGCTTTTGAGAGTTTTGCGATTTTTCGCAATTTTCGCAAAAATCGTTAAAATCGCAAGAATCGCAACGCGTTTGGGGTACTTGTCTTCTCTAGCTTTTGAGAGTTTTGCGATTTTTGCGATTTTTTGCAATTTTCGCAAAAATCGTTAAAATCGCAAAAATCGCAACGCGTTTGGGGAACTTGTCTTCTCTAGCTTTTGAGAGTTTTTCGATTTTTCGCAAAAATTGTTAAAATTGCAAAAATCGCAACACTTTTGGGAGACTTGTCTTCTCCAGCTTTTCGGTGTTCTGCGATTTTTCGCTAAATTCGCAATTTTCGCAAAAATCGTTGAAATCGCAAACAGCGCACAACACTGAAATGGTAGAGAACACAAGTCCCCGAGAAGAGTCGCGATTTTTGCGATTTTAACGATTTTTGCGAAAAATCGCAAAAA
>NC_090895.1:2661935-2664435 GCF_036669925.1 Montipora capricornis | reverse complement strand
GGGAAAGTATATGTTAACAGGCAAGGCAAACCGAAAAGTACGACAAATATCTCGCGACTCATACATTTGAGCCAAGGAACTTCGTGCTCTGAACTGAATTCGATATATTATGATTATCTTACCTCATCAGAATCCTTGCTGTTACAATCCATGCCCCAAGAATGGAAAGTGTCTTTTGGGATACACTGAGAAGAACTATGCCTGCGAGTGTCCACCGGGATTTACAGGAGAAAAGTGCGAAAACGGTAAGGACAGGCTAATGTAATCACCTTTTTTTGCTCCTTTCCTAGGAACGTACAACGTTTAAGTGTGGCAGCTATTAAGTTGAAGAAGGAAAGAGAAGGTTCTGCGAAAGCAGAAGTGATTTTAAAAATGGACTTTCATGTTCAAGTGCAAAAGCAGTTGTGTTCCTCGCTTTTAGCCGTATTGGAAATTTAATAGCCTGAGTTCATCTCGACCTTCGCTTTTTTGGCCAAAGGTTGGTCAGAAGTATCAGTCCGATGTAAAATAGGATGGTATTTCTTTCGCTTTTATAGCCACATTCAAATTCAAAGTCATTGAGGCGCCTTTCAAACAGTCATCATAGATGATGGTGAACAAAGATCAAAGTGAATTGCTCCATGACTTTCATCAAACTTTGAAACTTTGAGTACCCGTATCCTTTTCTCATTAAGATATCGATGAATGCAACACCGGGAGCCATGATTGCAATGAAAATGCAACTTGTACAAATACGGCTGGAAACTTCAACTGCACATGCAAGCCAGGCTTTACTGGAGATGGACGGCCATGTACAGGTACAATAGCTAAGTGTTACTTTTATAAATCGTATTGCCAGAAAATATCACTGGTTCATTTTGAGCTGCGATTTTTTTTTGCATCCTATTTGTCAGAAGCATAAACTCTCATATGAAATGTGAGAATATTTTTTTTTGTAGTTGGCCACATTCGTAAGTCAAGGCCTTGTTCAAACAGTCATGCTTGTTCAGTGACGATGGTGAACGAAGATCAACTGCTGGCTGATTTTTCTCAAAAGGCTTTAAAAATCGTTAATTGAGTACCTGTATCCCTTTCTTGGTATTCAGATGTCGATGAATGCAGCACCGGTATACATGATTGCAATGAAAATGCAACTTGTACAAATACGGCTGGAAACTTCAACTGCACATGCAAGCCAGGCTTTACTGGAGATGGACGGTCATGTTCAGGTACAATAGCTAAGTGTTACTTTTATAAATCGTATTGCCAGAAAATATCACTGGTTCATTTTGAGCTGCGATTTTTTTTGCATACTATTTGTCAGAAGCATAAACTCTCATATAAAATATGAGAAAATTTTTTTTTGTAGTTGGCCACATTCGTAAGTCAAGGCCTTGTTCAAACAGTCATGCTTGTTCAGTGACGATGGTGAACGAAGATCAACTGCTGGATGATTTTTATCAAAAGGCTTTAAAAATCGTTAATTGAGTACCTGTATCCTTTCTTGGTATTCAGATGTCAATGAATGCAGCACCGGTATCCATGATTGCAATGAAAATGCAACTTGTGCAAATACGGCTGGGACCTTCAACTGCACATGCAAGACAGGCTTTACTGGTGATGGACTTTCATGTTCAGGTACAATAGCAGTAGTGTTCCTTTTATTCGTATCGGAAATATCACTAGTTCGTTTAGAGCTGAGCCATTATTTTTTGTCAGAAACAAAAGGGGTGGACTGTAGTAGGACAATTCAAAGCATTCAAATTAAAGCATCGTGTCAGGCGCGTAGCGTGGTCATTTTTTCAAGTACGCACAAGTACATATGATCTAGAAACCTAAGTAAACTGAGCGAAAAATACTGCGTTCTTTATTTTTTGTCGAAATAGTTGCGTGAATACAAGCAAAGAACAAAGCGTCTTGCCCTTATTTTGAGCAGACTTGGCGCAGACAAAACATTGTTTTGGTTGTGTTAGCGTGACTGGAATTGTCAAGAATGTTCTCGGAACGTCACTTCTTTGTCAAGAGGGAGCTTACGAAACGACGACGCCGACGGGAACGACGACGCTACAAAACAATAGGTTTAGTGAGAAAAAACAATGGCTCTGCACGTGCGTTTTACATTTTGGTACATTTCTTTGCCGTCATCTCCTAAATGACGACGTGAAATGACCAAATTCAAGGTTCTGTGGAGGACGTTAGCACATGACGATGAATTTTCAGTTCTTTCTCTACGCTTCCAACCCACTCATACCAGTTTAATTCCTCGACAGGTACTACACATTTTTAACGCGAAACGACATGAAAAAGTCTCGTAGCGATATGAATAACGCGAACTCGTATTTTTAAATGAAGTCCGATTAGTAAGTGACGTCACTGGTGCGTCTTACACCGCACATAAGCCCCTCGTAGCCGTCGTCGTCCTCGTTTCGTAAGCTCCCTAAGAACGTTCTTGGAACGTCTTTCCTTTGCAACCTCGCCTTTTTGTTGCACGCTGGCCAAACAACACTGCATTGTTAGAGCA
>NC_090895.1:2594435-2656935 GCF_036669925.1 Montipora capricornis | reverse complement strand
AATGGTGATGGGTTCGAATTCGGTCGACGACTCACGCCAAAAGATAGCTTGATAGGATATCCATTGATAGATTATAGCAACTAGTAGATTCTACCATCGCTCAACAATAATAGCTGAATATACCTTAAGAGTGCTCCGGGTTCGGGTCCTGGCCGGGGACATTGTGTTGTGTTCTTTGGCAAAGAAGGCACTTTACTCCCCCGGTGCCTCTCTTCACCCAGGTGTATAAATGGGTACCGGCGTAATGCCTGGGGGTAATCCTGCGATGGACTAGCATCCCGTCCAGGAGGGGGGGGGGGGGGGGTTAAAAACACTCCTAGTCGCTTAATGCTACGGAAACCGGGTATAAGCATCGGCTTTTTGGGTCATTGGCTCGGAAAGCGCTTACCTATACCTTAAGAGTGCGCAATTTTATAATAATGCGTAAGTGAATAAAACTAAGGAGTTGACTAAAAACGTGCACTCTACAGTTTTCTTAACTCCCTCGCGGAACATGTAGAAGCTATCGATAAGCATGAAACCGCAAATTCCTAAGGAAATTGTAATATCGAAGCACATTTACCCTTTAAGATACTATTTATAATCACTAGAAAATTCGTGAGAAAAACAAAACAGGAAAAGTAGGCGTTTCAAAACTAACATGTAGATATGTACTAATTGCTCGTCGTAATCATAAGATAGCACGCGTAAAAGTAGTAACATTGCAAAATAGTCAATAATAATTATGTATGGGGAAGTACAACAGGTTGCAAAATTAGTGAGACACTCCGTTAAAAAACACCTTTTCTAGCTTTCAATACCCACTGGATCTAGAACTTCCAACCTTTCCCACTTCCCCCCCCCCCTCCCCCTACCTCTCCCCTTTTCAAGGTTAACTGTTCAAGTTTTCAGCATTTTTTTGTGCTGCTAACAAAAATTGATAAGGGGGGAGGGGACTGCAGTGTGTGAGGAAAATTGGGTAAGTCAATAACGACCCGCGGTTTAAAACTATCTGGAAGGAGTAAATCTTAGTAAGTACTCTTGGTATCCAAAAAGAAAATTGGGGGGGGGGGGGGGTAACCATGCATTTTATGGAGATAATTAAGCTTCAGTTTGAGAAGTTATTTCATGAATTATCTTTGAAAAATGCGTGGTTACCCCCAATTTTCTTTTTGGATTTCAATAACACTTGTTAAGATCTACATTTCCTATATAATCATAAACGTGGGCAAAAATATCTTTGCATTAGTAGGCACCGTCCTTAAACATACTTATTACGAAAACACGACAAAAGTGTTATTAAAAATTAGGTATGGCGTTTTTGTTAACTGCTATGAGTCATTCTTTTTTTCTAGTGAGAATTAAACAAGTAAATAAAACGAGTTATAAAGTATCTTTTGTTGTCGTTTTTCTTTTACCTGTGAATGTGTAGTAACCTTGATTTCATGCAATACTTCCTCCGTCGACAACCAGAGTTTTTTTCCTCCATAGTCCTCTTTATGTATGTATATCTTCCGTTCGAGCGTTTTGTTTTACTCGACTGTCAGAGTGACTGGCATAATTTTCCACTGCAGAGACCATAAAGTGCCCGGTTCTAGTGAGGGATTGATTATGTCGCCCTTTGAGCAAATAAAAATTACGGCGGTAAAGCTGAGCAGGTACAAAACACAGGTCAAAGGTCATTGTTTTACCAATGCAGAAACAACCCGAACCGTTCACAAATGTTAACATTTGCCCCAAAAACTTTTGTTTAGGACTAATTAGGCCTAAGGTTAGCTTTAATGGTTGCTTAGGATACGTTGTCTTGGCAAAATAATGACTTGCGACCTGGACCTGTGACCTGTGTTTTGTACCTGCCAGGTAAGACTTTCTTGGGGATAATTCTTACGTGACGTCAAGGCGATGTTGGTGTCCCAGACTACTCTAGGAACTGAGTTGGAGAGGTCTTTCCATTCGACCAAATACTTCGCAAAAAACGGATAAGGAATGAGATGGTACAGAAATATCCCGGAAACAAATTTCGAGAATTTGGGTATATCTCGTGAAGTGGCCCTAAAGGTTCCGGAATTCCGGAACCACTGGAACGAGCGGCCAACCGGAAAATGCTGTCCCATTCACTTGATGAAATTACCGAAATTTTTAACTGGAAAGCGCTTCGAGTCTTTCTGAAACGTTTTCTCGTGTTTCGAGATTTTCGAAAATTTAAGGTAGCTCCGAATCTCCTCGCTATTTCTCTGATTTCACGCAATTTCAGTGGTGTCCTTTGTTTCTACTTTTTGTGGCAATATCAATCAGAATTTCTCCATATTTCCAATATGCTTTTATTTTCTCACAATGAGCCTGGGCTGCCTGCAATGAGTTTAGATTCCCAGAAGCTGGTCAATTCTTAAAATTTGTCAATAATTCATAACACGAACCGAGATTATTTATACCGTTAAAGTAATTTAATATAAAATAATTATATACACTTCCAATTAGTATAATATTCAGCTTTTCAAGTACTGACGTGAAACCCCGCTTTGTATACTTTTTACTTTCCTTTTACTTCATTTCCTTTCTAGTCTGCTACACAGCCGTTTTTAGTGTCGTCACGCAACGCTCCTCCCCACTAACTCCTCATTAGCGGGGAGGAGCTTTGCGTGACGACACTAAAAACGGCTGTGTAGCAGACTATTTCCTTTCTTGTTTTTGGTCAGAACAGAGATCGACGTCAGTACCAAAAAAAAAATCTCTAACTTCTTCAAATTCACTATGTGGGTGCCCTTTCTTCCAAGAGACCGTAAAGGGTTATTATTCCTCAGTGTTATCGACAGCCTTTTCTGTTAAGTCAGACAGAAATCAGAAAACTGATGTCTCATATAAATTAAGCCTGGTTTACACTACGACATAAGCATAAGCATAACGAAGTTCACACTTGTTGCATAAGCATAAAAGAAGTGACATGCGCAAGCACAGTTAGCCCCAGCAAAAAAATTCACAGGAGAAATGGGAGGAGCCACGTTCCAAAATGGCGGACGGTCTTGTGACTTGTGCTTATGTTAATGTTGCACTGCTTTACACAATTATTAATGTGACATATAAGCATAAACATAAGCAAAAGAAATTGGAAACGATTCCTTTTTCTTATGCTTATGTTACTCTCGGTTTACACAGCTCATACTTATGATTATGTTCATGCTTATGTCACATTGTGAACCAGGCTTTAGTAATACGTATTTTAACCTGGTTTTCAAGTGACGTGATCGCCGCAATGTCGGTGGACGAAAACAAAAGATCTCTCATTAGCTCCTTTTGTTCGTCCACCAGCAATTGTACATTGCAGCATTGTTATCTGTGTCTCTAGAGATTGGTTGCAAACCATCAATACACGGTCACTTTCCTCTTCTCCAAGATGCGTCCTTTTATGAACGAGACCTGTGACAATAGTGGTCGGGTATTCTAGAATGCGAGAGAGATTTTCTGATGTGTCCCTTAGCCTGGTATTTCTTTTGTCCTTCTATGACCTCATAGAAAGAAAAGAATACGCATACTAGAAAAATCACCTTGACGCGATATGAACACAGTAAGTAGACGCGACACGAACTTAGCAGTCGTTTCGCACAACTTTCAGATATTGTAAAATTTCAGGAGGTCAAACCAAGACTTTTAAACTTGTTGTTTTAAACAGAAACGTTCAATTCCGCGGAAACTAGACTCGCATTTACTGGTCATAATTTACACGGGCAACAAAGTTCTCTCTACTTACGCTCACTATTTGGGCGCTTTAGCACGATGACGGTAGTGCCGAAGAAAACTGACGTCACTTTGAAATTAAACATCTGCGCCTTCGTGGCAGTCCATCTTGGTCGCACTTTACAATGTTGGTAGCAACGCTGTTCAAGAAAATGTTGACGTTGTCGCCAAATCGTAACATTTAGCAATTTCAAGTAACTTGTTGTTTTGCGCAAGACGAGACATGATAAGAAAAGTCTGCCGCACGTGTGCACGTGCGCACTTGGAGAACGATTTTTTTTTTTAAATTCTTTACCAATAAATCCTTGGGCGTGCCTTTTCAGTCGACGTTGCTGAGGCGTTCTATCACTGGCTACAGAAACAATTTAATATTCTTTAATTGGGAATCTTGGCGTCTGGTGCAGGCTTGTGTCAGAACGTGTAGCATGCATGTTTGATGACGTTTGTTCAACATTTTTTGTGGGAAGAATGTTTTGATTTCGATCAAACATTTTGTCCAACATACAACAAATGTGTAAGCGTGTAGCCACCCTTTCAACAATAAATACCCAAATAAATTTTCAGAAAAATTCCTATCTAAAATTAACTTCACGGATAGAGAGAGGTCACTTGAAAACAAAGACAACAGCACACAAAAGAAAATATTGCCTTTTGTTACACAATACCACCCGGCTTTACCTTACCCTAAGAACATATTTATGGGGAAATGGCACCTTATTCAAACCCAACCGCACCTTAGAGAAGGATTTAAGGAGCCACTCATACTATCATATCGCAAAGGAAAGTCCTTAAAAGACACCTTAGTCAGAGTTAACTTTTAAAGGCATAGATTTTAGAATCACTTGCGAATGGCAGGAGTCGCGCAGGCCCGTCAACACTTTTTCAACAATGGTAAGTAATGCCCCTTCAAGGCCTATTAAAATCTCCATTCAATTCCACGCACAAACAGTCCTAAATTACCCCAAGCACAATTGAATATCTCCCTTTCCTCGGCAGCATTTCTACCATTTAGGTGAACTAGTTAAATCTCCCTTCAATAGCCCATTTCTGAGTTGCTGTTTGTCTTGGTTTCAAAGCGAGTCCTTGTGCACAACCATTCAAATGAAAATGAGGTGTATTTTCATGGAAATCAAACCTATTATCACTTAAATGGTTTAGCAGCAAGACTCATTTTAAACCAGAGGCAAACAGCAACTTGGAAATGGCCTATTCCACACACGAAACATCGTTAAAGTGCCTATGAAGTAAAAAATATCTTTTGCTTCCTTTAAAGACCTTTCAGAATGATGAAGAATGGTGGTTTCTCTGTTCCAGAGAAATTCAAGTTTTTGTTCAAAAATTGATGATGTCACAAACTGTACACATGACTGTGATAAATCACAAAATTGAGAATATATCCGAAAATATTGCATGGGTGTTTTTTAAACTTGGCAGCAGTAATCTACGTCAAGTAAGGCACAAAATGATATCCTCTAATTTTGCTGCTGTGTCTATTTAATGCAGGATTGAAATTTGTCATTTATTGTCGTAATGAGACATGTTCAGTCCATAAAATAAGCAAAAGATTTTACTTCATAGGCACTTTACATTACGGCAAGCATACTTGAACATCTCCCTTCCCCTTGGCAGCACTTCTACTATTTAGGTAAACTACAATCATGGACAAAAGTGTTGGGAAGGTAGCATCTTTTTAGAGATAATCCCCCTCCCCATATTCAATGTTGGATTTTCCACAACAAAAATGGTGACTTTTCTTCCAACATTGAATATGGTTGAATGGGGGAATGGGGGAATGGGGGAATGGGGGGGGGGGGGGGGGGGCCCGAGAGCATGCTGTTTCCCAAATAGATCAGCCAATAGTTAGACTAATCGAATTAGGTGTAAAGTGAAGTGATGCGCGCAACCTTCACAACTTCTGACCACGATTGTAGTAAGATCGCCTCGACCGAGGCTCTTGTGGGCACGCAACCTTGTTCCCAGGGTCTCTCGAGCGAGCCCCAGGCGTTAAGATGAGAGACCCTGGGAACGACGTTGGTGGGCGCGTACGACCAAGGGGCCGATACCAACATAAAACTCGGAAGTGGCTGTAATAAACATACCCTTTAGGAATTGCTCGCAGCATTTCACTCGTATGATTCCGATGTGAAGTAAAGTCTAGTTCAAAGTTACCGTTTTGTGACAGTGAGTCAATTTCGTCGTTCATTTGCTGTTGGCGTTCTTCACTTGATAACAACAGGCAACTTCGACTCAAGATTACAACGTGCTTTCCTATGAATTCTTCAGCCATCTTAAAAATTTCTATTGAAACAATAAAGTTTAAGACACAATATTTTGGAGAGAAAAAATTGTCACTCCCTATGGAGAGAGAAAAAAACATGGAAAGCTATCATTTGCGCATGCGCGAAATACGAGTGGTGCCGTGGTGGAGTGGCACTAGGGGTGTCATCGGCTTCAGTATTACACGAAGTACTATCCTAACTGCTGCCGCTAACAACATGGCGGCAGGTATTTTTTGCAGGTTGCAGGTTGCGCACTAAAAAGAAAGGTAAAGCGATAGACTTGCCGTGACTGTTACATGAACAGCTAACCTTAGGCTTAATTTATAGGCCTAAAGAAAAGTTTTTGGCCCAAGGTTAGCTTTTCATGTAACAGTCACGGCAAGTCTATCGCTTTACCTTTCTTTTTAGTGCCAGAGGTTTTCCAGTTATAATGAAATCTCAACCTGCAACATGCAAAAATACCCGCCGACAACATGGCGGGCATACAACAGTGTTGGAGTTATGATTATTTTTAATCTTGATGACGATGTTTTCGTTTCTCTTGAAGAAGCCATAAGAAAACAAGATGAAAACTACCTCGGTAACCCGAAGCATTATATGCTATTTTCTGGTAGAATGCTTCCACTTAAAAGATCTGCTAAGAATATCACAAACCCTTAATTGTGTTTGTTGATATTTTGTAATTTGTATGTATACTTATGATTGTGGTTAAGTGATTTTTATGCTTTAAAACAAGTTTCTGACCACTTTCAATA
The DNA here is from genome assembly GCF_036669925.1 of Montipora capricornis. Classification (NCBI taxonomy): domain Eukaryota; kingdom Metazoa; phylum Cnidaria; class Anthozoa; order Scleractinia; family Acroporidae; genus Montipora; species Montipora capricornis. Next base: position 2,650,190 of record NC_090895.1, on the reverse strand, counting down.
AATTCATATTCTTTTATGTGTAAAAACTATCCATTTAGAACCTGAGGATGGTTCTATTTTTCTTCATTTTTTACTGCTGATCAACACAACATATATTGATTTGATAAACTGGAATTAACAAATAGTAAATTAAAGTGGTTGTCTTCCCCTTTTGTTTTACAGACTGGAGGAGGAAAAGGATAAAAGAAAAAGGCAAATCAGTCATAAATTTGGACCAGCAATTATCCAAAATCGAAACACTAAAGATACAATTGAAAGTGCTTTTTATGATGAAGATTACAATGAAATTGATCAATAAATTGGAACATAGTGATATAAGGGGTGATGTACAACATGTCGGCTAATGAGGAGGTGATATTTATTCTACAAAAATCATTAGTTCAGACCAGAATCATCTGAGGAGCTTTTTGAATCAAATTTGTGGAGCAGGGCTGGTGCAGTGGTTGGTTGCTCACTTCCCACCATTGTGGCCCAGGTTCAATTTCCACCCTCGGCGTTGCGTGGGTTGAGTTTGTAGGTTCTCTACCCTAGTGCAAGGGGTTTTTCTCCAGGTACTCTGGTTTTCCCCTCTCCTCAAAAACCAATGTTTGATTAATTTAATTTGCATTGATTTGAGTTGATTTACAGGGTACTCAATTAATGTGCCCTGTGCAGTGCTAGAAGACTAGACACTTCAGAGGAGGAAGATGCCACGATTAAAAATACTTGATTTATTAGAGAAAGAGGAGGTGGTGGTCGAAGACAAAACTAAAAAACGAAGAAAACTAAAACACCATTACCCCTTTGACGTCCAAACCGGCCTAAACTGGCCAGACTTAGTATTTTACTCTGTCTAACGCCAGACGATTTTACTCGTCAATGGGGAAAGCTCCTGTCCTCTTAAGTTGATTAAGAAAAAGAAGAGAAAAAAAGAAACTGATCAAAATTATAGGAGAAACTGTTTTCATATTACAGCAGTTATCAGTCACATGCGCCCCTCAACAACTTTTATTTTCATTTTTCTACACTAAATTTGGGTGGACTTCAATCAAATGTTTCCCTGATGAATTGGACTTCTGCCAGGTGAACAAGACTATTGTTATGGAAACAATTGATTGACATCGACCCAAATTAAGTTTCAAAAAAAGCAAAAAAGTTGAGGGGCGTGTGTGTGACTGATAACTGCTGTAAACCACAAACACTTTCCTTTGGTTTCTCTCCTTTGATTACAAAAAGGGTACTAATAATTAAACCAAAGGATAACAAGATTGTAAAATATTAGAATACTTTTACCAAAAACTACCAACTTCTTTTTCAAGTGATAGAAAATCTAAACTAATTCGTGAAAGTAAGATCCGCTTGTCCTGAAAAGCTGCTCTTTAAACATGATTTCAAGACCAGCAAAAAGACAAGGATTGCAAATTCATGACTTAAGATGTTTTCCTTCTGGTGTTAGTAAGGGATTTATGTCACCCAAAATACATCCGAAAAGGTTCAGGACTTTAGAGAAACGGATCCTTGTCCTCCCAGATACGAAATTTCTAACTTAATGTGGCTTACTACAGTTTTCCGACTCAGGAAAAGGATCAAGATTTTAAATTCTGTGAAATTGAAGCAACAGCATGTCTCTTCTGAAATGTTAGTCTCTGCAATTGATGTAAAATGTACTTTTACCTGACAAATAATTGCATATCAGGGGAAAATACGAATTTCTTTAAAGGCCATGTTACACGAGGCAATTTTTCTTGCAACTCGCAACGCAACGATGGCGAATAAAAAACCTTTCAAGTTGCAGAGGGTATGTTACACGTTGGCAACTTCTTTCGCAACTTGCAACGCGTACAATAACAAACAAGATGGCGGACGCTGGCGGACGCGCTAAGTCGCTGAAAGATGAGCTCTGATTGGCCCATTCTGACAAAATTGCACTGCGACATGCAGAGGGGATGTCACACGCAAGCAACTTGTCTCACAACGTTGCGAAAAGTAGAAGGTCGTTCTACTTTTCTCGCAACTCGCAACGCAACAATTGCAGTTGCAAAATGGGGTGTTACACGTGAATTTTTTCTCGCAACTTGCAACGCAACGTTTGTTGCGATGCGAGTTGTAAGAAAATTGCCTAGTGTACCATGGCCTTAACAATTATTCGCCGAAGGCGAAGTGATTATCGGTGAATATTCACCGATAATCACTTCGCCTTGGGCGAATAATTGTTAAATATTCACCGAGACGAAGTCGAGGTGAATATTCACCGATAATCACTGAGCCTGAGGCGAATAATTGTTTCAGTATAAATACACAGGTGATGATTTCAAAAAAGAGAAAAAAAAACATTTCAACGCGAAAATCATCTTCATTTACAGTGGCAAAACGACTACTGGCAGCCATTTTGTCCGTCGAGGTGATTATCGGCTGATAATCCGAGACAGCGAGCCAATGAGAGCGCGCGATTTTGTATAATCACCTGTGTACGTACTCCTGTGTATTTATACTAAAATCATTATAGTGACCGAGCTCTTGGAGGTGGTCTGGAAGACCGTTAAACTAGCTGTGTGACCGCACCTTAGGATTTCCTGAGAAAGAAAAAATAATCAAGTATAGAAAAAAAAAAGTTAAATTTGTCTCACAGGTTTTTCCTAAATGGCAAAAATGTCGATTTTCGTCTAGTTTGATAATAACTGAAAACTGTCCGATAGATTTTTAAATGTTGGCGTTTTCGTCTTCCTATTGTTTACTAATTCCCAAAATTTTAACCCTGGTCGTACGGCTAGGTTCTAACTCTGCTTCACCTAAACACTTCTGGGCGTAGTGTGTAAAGTACATGTATAAATGAGTATGGGTCATATTAAATGATCTTGAATGTCTTGCTCAATGACGTTTACTGTGATTCGAGATTAGATGTAATGTTTTATATCATCAAAGCCGTTCAAGTTAATTTTGGAGAATAAGGTTAGGACTTACTTGCATGATAAAGAACTCAGAAGATAAAGAACTCAGGTCATCCATTGGTCTCGTGTAAGTCCCTGATTCTTGAATTGATGCGATGTGTGAGGAAGAGATGAAGCCATGGAGTTAAGAGCTGAAAATAAACAAACATGAGTAAAAATGAACGTTTCATTTGACAAAAGGGTTACTTAAACGCTTAGTTACAGATAGAGGAACGTGTCTTAAATGAGTCGAAGATTATAGACTACATTCTCCGAAATCTTTTCCCCGCAAAGGAACAGTGGGATTTTTTCTGAGCATTTTGAATGATCATCCAAAAAGAGATTTATTCTACATTGAGTGTAGAAAAGGTTCCTTTCGTATTTCACTTGTAAGGTTAAAATCGCTAGTTATACGGGCAGAATCGACTATGACGTGGTAAGAATTCTCCATTATTGTTAGAATTAAGTGTTCCTGAAGATATGGGGGTTGACGTTGTTGAAAGTGTATTTGTAGATAAATTTAATGCAAAATTAAGTGGGCATTTTGAACCGAAAATTAATATTTAGATTTTAGAATTTCTATGTGCAATATATAAGTTTGAAAAAGAAGTTGTTCTGATAAAGGATCTGCATCATGTGTTCTCGGGTATTGAGCGCTAGTCTAGTTCGGAATTGGGATTGGGTTGAAATTGTGAGGGGGGGGGGGGGAATCGCGTGTATGTACATTCAGTGTTGTTTACAGGGGAAAGGAAAACTCGGGATTTGATGTAAAAAAATAACTTATATAAACTACGAGATGAAATGAAATGTAAGCATATATTATTTAAGGTAGTGTATGATGGAGTCTTTTTGAAAATTGGCCGAATCGGAAAATACAATACATACGTTTTGTTTCTCTCCCCAAATTTTGAATAAAGCATTGTTTTTTACGCTTTCTCAGGCCCATTGAAAGTCCCAAAACTGGAAATAAATTCTTATGCAAAATTTTGCGGAGGGGGGGGGGGGGGAGGGGGAGAGGGGGAGAACAAACGAAGAGTATTATGGTATTTCCGACTCGCCAAATTGGGTACTGATGAAAGGAAAAGGGTTTGGGTGAGAAATAATTTTGAGAGGGGAGGTGGGGGGGTTGGGTGGTTGAGAGGGGCATTTTAGGTGAAATGTCCTCATGAATAATATTGAAAGGGAATTGAGTTTCCACTAAAGTATAGCGTCTTAGTCTGAGAGAGTAGGGTTGAGATGGGTAGATTGGTGGGAGGTAGCAAGGAGAAATGTATGTTCTCAAATCATGGTGTTAAGATATTCAAGGTAAGAAGTGGGGTTGGGATAGGTAATGAGAGAAATATCATAAAAAGGGTTTCAATGATTTCATACACGAGGACGACTAAAATGGCATAATTCACTCACGAAAAAGAACATGAAAAAAAAAATTCATTGGTTCGCGAAGAAGAAAAATAATTATGGCCTGTTGTTACAGGCCTGACAGCGCTTATTTAGTGGTGTCTTAGCACTCTCGTGCTATTTGCAATGGCCGTCAGAAAGGTTTACGTGGTGCCGAGAAGCAATAAATAATGCTAATGACTATGTGTGTTTGTTCTTTTTTGTTACGGTAAACGGTAAAAGAAATGTTTTATCAAATTGTAATGTTAGGATTAGGGTTAGTGTTAGGGTAGGGTAGGGTAATTGTATAATTACTGAACGTTTTATATCTTGCTGAAAAAAATTTGAAACAACAGAAAAAGAGACACCAAGTACCTACTATTTTAAGAGTACTTACCGCTGGCCACTAGTGCCGCGTATGGTTGGGGAAGTGCTATTGAATACGCACTGGATGCGACTTGTGCTTTGCTGAAATGAGCTTACACACAGTTAATCCGAAAACAAAATGTTGTGACGACTTGGAAAAATTTCATGGCTAAAAAAACTCTTGAATTAAAATGGCGAATGCCGCGTGGGAGTTCCATGGGGCTGACGTTTTGGAAACTGCTATTTTGAGAATAGATATATGTAGATTGTTAATGGACAAAAAAAAAAAAAAAAAAAGACAATAGTTATTCAGAACCGTGTTATTTTAAAGGAAAGTCCAAAATCTTGGTTGAAGTTGAGAAAAGTTATGGATTTTGATCGTATCAAACAAGTGGATGAGTGCTAAGTTAACATTGAAGTCTATATGGAGGTCGTAGAATTCTACCTGGCAGATTGGGTCGTTTTTTTTTCTTACTTGCATTTGGTAGTCATCTATCCTCTTTGTCCTTAAGAAATGATTTTTAGGTTAAATAAAAAGTCGCGAATGATGTACTTACGTTCTGTAGACTTCCATCTTGTTCTCTATTAGAAGTCCGCACTCAGCGAGTTAGCTCTTTTTTAAATGGATTTCTGATATACAAGAAATATCTGAATTTGTCAGTTGACATGTTCTGATCGTACTTACTATGTGAACGTTATGAAACCCCAAATCTTTCCATGATTGTCTTGTGGCAGTAGATGTGTTTGAAAACGTAGTGGGAACGCGAGACGGATTCCGACGTTAACGGACCTAATTAAGGAGGATGAAATACATGATAAACTTTGCAAAGGGTATGAAATCGTCTACTTACGGTTTGGAGATCTTGAATTGACTCTGTCAGTTTTGTTACAAGTTTCCTCGGAAGGTTGTAAACTGTAATAATAAGTGATGTAGTTTTTTTAGAAATGTCCACTAAACCAGTGACTAATAAAGTAAACAAAAATAAATAAACAAGGTAGTTTGCTAAACTTCTAATGATCCAGGGTGCAATAATAGCTAGAACTGGGTTGGGTTTAGGCAGAAACCGAATATTCAGTGCGAACTGATTGGTTGAATGTTTCAGTGCTAAGTACCATATTTGGAAACCCCTCGCTCTTGTTGTTCCAAATATGGTACTTAGCAAATTGAATGTTCGGAAGCTTGTTTCCCAGCACACAAGGGGCGGTTACACGTTTCAACCCTTACGGGTTTCTGGTTTAGGTTATGTCTATACTTGGCCAAGAATAAAATGAATTAGTCGACTGGGGTTCGGTGGCGGAAGTATTGTGAAAATGAAATATAATTGCTGGTTTTCACTCACGTGATCAACAGCCATGTTTTTCAACGAAAACAAAAGGAAGCGTTTGCATAATAATAGAGTTAAATTCCCGGAGGATTTGGTCGGGGCACCAACATGGCCGCCTTTTCTTTGTTTTGGGCACCAACATGGCGGTCGTGACGTCATGTGAAAACCGAGAATAGCGTAGCAGCCGACTGAAATAGGCGAGGAAGATTATACGATGTGATAAAGTAGTCTTTTAATCGGTTTAATAGTTTATCATTTATTGTTATATACATTCATTGTTTTAAAATTTGTACGGAGTGGACGTTGTCCGGAAAAAAGGAAGAGAAGACAAAGAGAGATGGGAAGGATTTGCAAATAATTTTAAAATAAAGTTATATTATCGTGTGAAACCTCGGGGGAAAAAAATGTTGTGGTGTTGGCTAGAAATAAACACTAAATTACAAGAGGGTTACCGATGATCTCTTGGTCGTTGTGTCTAAGGTTCCCTGAGCAGTTTTTGGAGGCTCTGATCATCGTGTTCTCAGCTGCCGGTAACATGTAGTTGTAGCTAGCGTAAAGAAATAAGGACATTCAAAGCACAGGAACGCTATATTAGTTGCAAAAGTAGCGCGAGATTTTCTAAGGGATTCTTTAATTGCCTGCAGCAACTGTAATGAATACTATAAACGTATGCGGAGGGCAAACAGGAAAATAGCTGGTATGAAAAGAACTCACTGTGTGGAAGATACTAGGGGACGTGGCAACTGGAGAACCAAATTCATAGTCTTCTGCGGAGAAGAGTTATCTGGAAAATGTACGGAAAAATTTGACACATTGTGGATGCACAAACAAGTACTTACAGTTTGATGTTGGAAGTTTCCAATAATGGCGAAGGATTTGAATTTCCCGTAATGAGGGTTTAGGTCTTGGTAGAAATAACATGAGAAGTGAAGTGTGAATATTATTATAGGGCGTGTAATTAAGGGTATTGAAGAGTTTAAAAAAAAGTACTTTCGGTTTCTATGGCAATTACTTGCGTTTTAAAATGTCTATACACTGATTGTGGAATGGATACGCCTAAACGTTTTAGAAGAAAAAAAAAAGTAGGACAACATTTCCGTATTAAGGACTTTTTATTATAGAATTCTACGGGTGATTTAAATAAGTAAAGGCTATTAATTAATGATATACTTACGGTTAAGAGATCTTTTCACCGCAAACTTCTTGGAAAACTGAAATTATAATAAAGAAGTTGTAAAACAAGGTGTATTCGTGATTTTGGAAATCTGTGATGATCTCAGTAGGGTGTAAACGGTGTCGTCTCCAGGACCTTCGCCAAAGTGATGGGAAAGATCCTGCACTGACGACTAAATTAGGCAGCGTAGATGAAATGTGACAAGTCGTTTCTTTAAAATTAGTTTCAAAGTTATTTCTTTTTAATTTATATTTTAAATTATTGCTTACCGGTTATTTTTTTAATTTATATTTAGTTTTTGTCTCTCTTAAATATTATGAATGGGTAAATGTGCGGAATAGAGAAAGAGAGATTGTTAATTTTCGGAAAATAGAGTTCATTTCTCGTTTGAAAATCGGTGGATTGTTGATTAGTTGGAAAAGTAGCGCGATATTTGAGGGAATGCTTAAATTTCAACAATTGTAATAACATAAGAGACGTGGCTAAAACTCCAATATGGTTGGAAGAGATAAGGCTATGAAGAGGTACTTACTGTGCGGACGTTAGTGGTGGATGTGACAAGTGAAGAACCATGCACATTCCATCGTCTGCTGCGGATAAGACGTGTCTGAAAATGAAGCGAATAATGGGACATAATTTAAAAAAGGTATTTTTCGGATGACGAGTATCAAAAGAAGTAGTTACATACAGTTTGATGTCGGTAGTCTCAAATGACTGTAAGATTTTACTGTTGAAAGTAAGGGTGAGAAGAAGCAAGATCAATGTGAATATTATATAGGGCATTAGTTTTAGGTTAGCGAAAACGAAAAATGTACTTACGGTTTCTGTGGTAATTACTAGCGTTTCTTGTCTGTAGACTAGTTTTCGAGTGAATACGGCTAAAAAAATGAAATTAGATAGGGCTAACATTACAAAACATGATAAAGTACTATTATCCAACTCTACGAGTAATTTAAGTAAGTAAAAGCTATGATACTTACGCTTTGGAGATCTCTTAAGGCAATCTCTTAGTTTTGTTGCAAGCTGCAAGTTATGGTAACATAGCTATAACGAAAAGGTCTATTAGTGATCTGGGATATTGGGCCTGGTGTAAGTGTCTGATGAGATATGGTGCAATACTACACGAGCTAGAACTGGGTTTGTTCAGGTGATTTCTACCTATATTTAGGGAATCGAGCTTTGAATCGGGATTCGACTATTGTTGTCAGTTATTTAAGAAATTGGTCAAGAATGCAATGTATTTAAATGACTGTGGTTGGGGGAGAGATATTGAAAAAAGAATATCAAAGTAATAAACAGACAAGAGAAAAAGCCAGTGAACAAGATTTGATAAAGTCAATTTCAATTTTTTCAAAATTATTTTTATGGTTTATTAATTCACTTTCACGTTTGTTTATTTATTTATTTTTGTTTATTTATCATTTAGTTAATGGTATGAGGAATAAATGTTTTGCAATGTTGAAATTACCGAGTGAAATTTCGTAAAAGTGGGTGGCTTGTTGCGCTTTTCACTAGTATGTGATGGTTGCGTTTAAAAAAGGTCTACTGAGCAGTATTAAGGGGTTCTAATTAGCGTGTTCCGAGCGGTTGGTTCACCTGCATAGGTACAGGTGAAGGAAATTGTCTATGGGCCGCGGAAGCACAGAAAAATACGGGTGAATGATGCTATGAAAGCTCATTATTTTTAGTAGTGGAGAGGGGCATTGACTGTTCTCTGGGAAAAAGACGTACCTGATAATGATTTGAATAACAGGATACATTTTGCCATATTTTGCGGATGAATAGTGTCACAAAAGTACTTACGGTTTGATGTTGGCAGTCAGCAATATCGGCGTAGTATTTGAATTTCTTGCAACGTGCCTCCAACCTACTGACAAAAGGAAAAGTGTTCAGCGTGGATATTATACAAGGCATATTTTTTAATCGCTAATGAAGACGAAAGGCGGAGTACTTACAGTTTCCGTGGCACTTACGAGCGTTTTAGTTGTCTATGTACTGGTTTTAATGTAAATACGGCTAAAAGTTCAAAATATAGGAGGTGTGACAATATTAACGTACCATTCTTTATCAAACTGCAGTTTTTTTTAAAAAGTACATTGAAATGATGTGATAAAGTATTTTTTTTAAATTCTTCTAAAGCGGTTTTATTTTTACAAAGAACGAGACGGAAATCGAAAATGGCTGTAAAAATGGAGTCCTTGAAATTAAGCAAGGCTGTTAAAAAGAACTTACAGCTCTGTCTGCAGTAAAAGGTGTGGAATTAGAAGTTTTTGTAAAATGCTTCCAGCTACAATTAAAAATAAAGAAGTTCAGTGTGAATATTAATATGGTATTAATTAAAGCTAGTATACACCAAAAAGAGTACTTACGGTTTCCAAGGCAATTACTGGTATTTCAGTAGTCCATATACTGGTTTGTATATGGAGGAAAGCGGCTAAAACTTGAAAATAAAGAGGACTCATAATATCAAAATGGAAAAGTAATCTACGGTTTGTTAGTTGTGCAGTTGCAGAGTTACTGTATCTTTTTTCCTTTTTTTTTTTTTTCACCAGGCGGGTCGCACAAAGTTCTCACACTATGGGGAATAATCTTTCCTTTCGATAAATTTCTCTGATGATTGCCGCGGTCTTTACTAGTTGTAATGGGAAGGAAAATTAGTTAAAATAATACGCGAAACTTCACAAAAAACAGATAATACGTTAGATATGGTCAGGTAAGGTGTACTGCATTCTCCATGATTTTTATATTGCTTAGTTGTGAGAAAGACAGATACCGTTGGTGGACGGTATAGAAATATTGAGGCCATTTGCATTACGGACAATTCAAATACAATGATCATTTTTACGGGATGAGGAAAGTCCTTACGCTTCGACTTCTATAAGTCTAAATTGTGTGCGGCAAGATGTTCCAAATGGATTACATAGCACATAACGAATTCAGCTTTAGTTCAGTATTAATGGTTATCTCCAAAGATGAAGCGATAGTTCAGCATAGTTGATGCGTTATCTAATCGAACGATATATCGGGGTGCTCAGGCTCTTTGGTACCAATTGGCTGGTTGTATATCAGGGATCGGAGATGGCTTAAGGACGTTCGCGCGAAAATTTTTCACATTTTTCTGAAACTTTTACCACTGTAAGATGATGAGTTAGTTATGTCAGAAATGTAAAAAAAAAATGGGGGTCACCGACTTCGTTTTGGAGAGAACATGCCCGGAAAAACACCCAAAATGTGACAAAATCGGGCTTCGTTAGCGAATAAGGCCAGTGTCTGTAAACCCAAATATATTGCAATTAAATCTTTGAAGTAAAATCTTCTCTGCCAAATATTGTTTAAGTGGACTTATTAAGTGAATTTAGTCAACTGGTGAGGTTCCTTAAAGATCAAGTTCGCATTTAGCGACCACAGTTTCACTCGCCTTGCAGCCGCAAGATGGCAAGATTTGATGTCCCGTGAGCAGAAATCTTGAAATTTTTTTTAACTTCCCACATTGATTTTTTGTTCATTTTTGGACAACGTGGAGATAATTGTAAATAAAATCCGTTTCTGGAAAGAAAAATAGGGGTCACCGAACGTCCAAGACCGTTAAATCCAGGCAAAGCTATGGCAATGGCCTTTTGCCCTATCATTTCTCATTTTATTACTTAGCGCGCGCGCTCGTGTATGACGTGGCGTGTGCATTTGCGTGCGCAGTAAGGATGCGCAGAAACAATTGGCGCGAACGTCCTTAAAACGAGGCCTAATAAATGAATACTGGAATTAAATAGTATAGTTCGCTCATGATACTAAAGCTAAAGTCACAGACCGGTTCGAGAAAGGGTGTGGAGGTTTTGCACGGCAGCCTATGTTGCATGACAGGAACAATGGATTCTTTTTCCTATGGGAACAAATGTTCTTTCTTATGCAAAAGATTTTCATTGTTCCTGCCATGCAACATGGCTGCAGTGCAAAACCTCTATATCAAGACAATTTTTGCCAAATTACAATTTGGGAAATTGTGAGTGCCTTATGGACAGGCAATCTAAATTTAACTAAGGGGGAGGGATTAGACATGACCTCATGAAAACAATCGGTTTAAATGACACGGGCCGCAGTGCAAGGGAATTACATGACCTCACAAAGTCTTATTGATAAGGACACTTTTTAGGATAAAAAAAAATAATCCTCGCACTTAAAATAGGACTATCTCATTGGCCAAGCGGAGTTGTTTGACATCTCTGCAGCCAATCAGTATCAGGGCAGCAAATGTATTTTCAGCCTGCACATTTCCCGTTTGGCCCGCAAAAAGGCGCGTTTTACAGAGGGTAGTTTGTCATTTGGCCGCGCGTATTGATAATAATAATAATATATATGGACTCGTTGAGGAAAGGAAAAATAGAAAAGGGAAGGAAAAATGCTGTGTGGTTAAAACAGGAATAAGACAAGAAGAAACCAGGGAGGGGAGGGGAAGGTGACGATGTTCTTAGGTAATTCAGGGGGGTTGTGAGTGGGTAGAGCCTCATGCATTAATGGATATTATATTGTCATATGTCCGTAGACCTTATTTGCTTTCACTCTTTCATTCGCGTACCCAATGATGGAGACTTGCCCCAAGACATCGCAAAATGAGGAGTTTCCAAGCGCTTTTTAAAGATGGATTTTAACTCAATGCAACGCGTCACACTTCAAAAATTGAGTATAAACATTTCTGCATTTTAAGTAATTGAAAGGAGTGCGAAACAAAAGTTTAAATTGGAAGTCTTCTTGTAATAGATTACAACTACGACGTTTCCGAACGTTATCCTAGGATTTGGTTTGTCCGCCGAACTCAGAGTGGGTAAGACCGGACTTTATGTGTTTGCAACCTAGCTGCAGGCGATATTTTAGTGAATATATGAATGAAGGACGTCAATTGTATCAACGAAAATGTGACAAACTTGTACACCTTTAAATTACTAGAAAGTAATAACATGAATTTTGGAGTCACAATTTGCATCGCGTCCAATCTTTAAGAAAGGAGATGAAAACGAGGTTTAAAGAATTTTTCCATGACTGCAAGATCTAAGTCGCTTGATCTGCGGCGGCTCACTCAAGCTGTGTGGAGAGAAGTTGTTTGCTAGTTTGCAAAGCGCAACGACAATTATACATGTTTGTCCGCTGCGTCTGTTATCGATGACATTCGCTTTATTCTCGTCAAAAACCTGCTTAGAAAAAGTAGTATTTTGGAACTTTCTAAACAAGTACTTTGGTTGCCAAGATTTGAGGGTTTCTTTTTAGAAGACATTGTAGATAATGGAGAGCTATGAAGGCATATAATAGACTGAAATTAGAAAACCTCGACCCTTCCACGGCAAAATTTACTTAACCATAGCTAATTCTCAAGAGAAATGCATTAGAAAAGAAAACAGGTGTCCCACTTAAGTGTGATAACTTTGTGCACCGCGCCCTTGTTTTTGCACGCACATACTTCACCTTTACTCTGGTCCGTCTTTTAATTTGTCTTCTCTGAAGTCGTTCTTGTGCCTGGAACGTAGCGTCATATTCGTCAAGATCACTTCTTCCTCCAGCAACGATACCTCGATAAACTTCCTCGGCAAAGGCAACAAGCTGTTTGCCCGAAGGCGAAGCGATGACTTTCCAAATTGGGCTTCAATTTATTTCGTTCACAAAGCTCGCTGATTGGCTAGAAGGCATGAATTCCAATGACCTATCGACGTGACAACAAATCGTGCCACGTGTAACTTCATGTTTGCAACATCTACACGAGGAAAATCAGTGCTATTGTTGCTAATTTGGTGTCCCTTCAAAATCTCCTCGTCTGGATGCAAATTGTAATAGGGCGTCGACAATATTATTTTATGATTTTTCATGTATGGATAATGCAGGATTATAACGGGAAAGAATCTTTTTGTCAAGTGTTTTTGAATCAGAATTGTAACGACAACGCCGCAAAAAAAAAAAAACGCTTTAAAAATGCGCTGAACGCTTCACGTGCTCATTGAGCTTTTTAGCAAAAGTCCGTGCAGAAGACAAGCGTGAAATTATCAAACGCTCGGATTTCGTGAAAATTGCTGAGATTTCAAGATGAAATGCTTATTTTTAAAAAATACAAAACAAGACCCTACATCTGACATTCTCTTTAGTCATTGTTCTTTTTTTTGCAAAAGCAACTGAATATTACTAAAAACTTGAGCCTACTTGTTTGTCAGTGATTTCAAATTGCTCGATCTTGCAAAGCCGGAAATTGTGAGAAAATTTGACAGCTGCGTCATCACCTCACACCCCAGTGTCTGGCTCCAAATGCAGTTTCACGACATTTTTGTATAAATACTACAACTTCTTCTATCCAACTTTTTTTCTCCTTAAAATATGTTTTCCGTGTACCTATTACGAGTACATAACACCATTAAAAGGAGGGGGGGGGGGGGGGGGGAAAGCGGGGGGGGGAATCAAAGTGCTTTCTCAAGAGAAAATAGCCATTCCTTGACAGATTTCGCTTGGCGTCAATGAAAATCCGCCATTTTATCAATTCACTCGACCTAAAGTGCGCGCCAATGACGCAATAAATCATGCGCAGAAGGGTCGCGCAATTCAAAACACCTTATCAAGGGTTTATACACCGCTACCATTGACTTCATGCTTTTGACGCGAAACTCAGTTCATTGAATCCTTTTTTCCATTTCATCTATTGTTTAAACCCTTTGTATGCTTTGAATAGAATTTCCAAGCCATAGTATTCGGAAAACTGCATATATAGGCGGAGTTTAATTTCAGGTTACGTCATCAGCACCATGTTGGTGGACGAAAACAAAAGATCTCTCATTGGCTTCCTTTGCTTGTCCACGCCGTTGTCACCTCTGTCTCAAGAAAGGCAAAAAACCTATTGAACTTCTTAATTAAAATAGGTCCATACAGCAAGGATTTCCAAGAAAGCACTCATCTCTTACAGGAGAATATTTTTTTTTCAATTTTTCAAAAAGGGTGAAAATTGTATTTGATGAGCACTGTTCCTTCATCGTCATTTTTATTGTCACCCTCGTCGTCATCGTAATCACAACGGGAGATGGGTTGGCAAATTGATGAAACATACGCCTTCTACGCACGTGCACGAGAGAAAATGGGCGCGCGAAATCTGGACTCGACCTCTTTTCGCTCGCTCCTCCTCGAATCCAGATATCGCGCGGCCATTTTTTTCTCATGCCTATCTCCTTCTCGAGCTCTACTAATTAAACGGCAAAAGAGTCTCGGCTCGTAGTCTACCTTCATCGTCGCTTCTATTGTCTTCCTTGTCGTCATCATAATCACCATGGGAGATGAGTTCGAAAATTGTTGAAACACATACCTTCTACCTACCGATGTGTCCCAGCATCTGGGGTGGGGTAGGGGGCGGAGTGCGCTCAACGTCAAATTCGGGTTGAGCTTGTTTTTCTTATCGGCTTCGAGGAATTTTCTCCGCTACTTTGGGTTTTCCCACTCATCGAAAAACCAATATTTGATGTTTGAAATGAAATTAGAAAGTTCGTAGCAGTTAGATTAGCAGCTGAGGCAAATGAGCAGCTCTCAGCTGGAATGAACTGGTAGAGCATGCGCAGAGGAGAGCAATTGCACGGGGTTCGAGCCTGGATTTTACAGGCTTGCTGCTTGTTCTTGTTTAAGTTCCTTATCTAACTGCGAAGATGTTTCCAACTTTCATTTCATTACATGAAATTTCATAGATCCTAAAATCATTTGATTTGCTGTAATGTGGTTTGTAGTCACCCCCACTAGAAGAGCAGACGTCCTCAGCTAATTTATTCTGAGACTAAAAAATGAAAGCGATGATGACAATTAGCCAGCTAATTACTTTCCAGCAATACAAATTGGGGGTCACCAAGTTCGTTATTTCGTCGGAAGGCTGCTTCAAATACTGTGATCGTGTGCTCCAACGAAAGGATGCTTTTGGGGTAAAATATATGTATTTTCAATTGTGACAACGATTCCTTGCGCATGCTCATTGACACAGGTATTCTTCACATTGAGGGCCCCCTCTGGGTGTAAGGAATCACGAACGTTGGCAGCAATCAGCAGAACGTTCAACTTACTTTCCTGGTAAGTTGGACTACTTGATTTACATTTACATATCCCACAATAATTCCAACGTAGGAATGTTACGAAACATTGCGTTTGATTAAAAACGTTCTCCGACGTGTATTGATCCCAAGGACTTTCTCCACAAAAAACCGCTCGACCCTTCGCGGTAAAAAGGCTTGATAACGATGGAGCAAATTTTCACATTCCACTGGTCCGGCGCTTATTCGGCCGTGTCCCTCTAAAATAAACGCTACGTCGACGTCGAATTCGAAGAACTTGGTGTCTTCTTTCAGCACCCAACCCATAAGAAACGAGAATGAGCCGTTTAAGACTATTCAATAACAATTCAAAACACAAATTTTTTTAACATCAAAAGAGCTTTATTTGTTTTTCATCCTACTCTCCTCTTCATAATACAGGCACGAATTGCGGACCTACAAATCAATTATTTCTGTCTGAAATTCTCTTCACCTATAAATAGAGAATTGACTTCTTGAACCCTCCAAACTTTACTTAAAATAGATGTTATTCCTATACAAAAACGTTGCAGGGTTAATTCAGCAGTTAAGCCGCCATAAATTTAAATGTATCATTTCCCCGTTTTTGCTCTCCTTTACACGCAAAATTCAGCAAATTCAAAACGAATGAAAAGGTTACTTTCTAAAGAAACTGCGCTGCTCAATGCTCAAAAATCTAAAAATTCCGTAATTGCGTGTTCTATAGTCCAGTCCAAAGTTCTCCTCTTATAATTCCATAATCTTGATTTCAGTATTAGAGTAACTTGGTGCCACTGAAACGTTCCACAATAACTTGAAATCTCGTTAAGACTTTACAGCTTGAATCCAGTAGTCCAGTCCGGGTTGAGATCGCCAAAACTCTCTATCATCGATCAACAAAAGCTAGAAGTAGTAAATAGTTCTCAGAAACTACAAATGTTCGTCATGATTCTACACTCGAGCTGGCGGCTTCAAGGCTGACATGTTGATTATTTACAACTTCTTTTTCACCACAAGCTTAAGCGTGCACTCTGAGCTACTGACAGCTTTCCAAGACCAAAGTTTCTAAATAAAAGTTAAAAAGTTTTACAAACTCGGAGCTAAAAGTTAAAACTTATGAAATATTTCGTCCGTTTTTCAACCGGACTTCATCAGTCAATGATATCAATGTTAAAAAGATGAATTTTAAAAAAGGGCAGCTATCTATGATACAATTCTAACCCCCAAGAGGCGTTAAAAAACCCTTTTTTAAAATTCATCTTTTTAACATTCATATCATTGACTGATGAAGTCCGGTTGAAAAACGGACGAAATATTTCATAAGTTTTAACTTTTAGCTCCGAGTCTGTAAAACTTCTTAACTTTTATTATGCTTCCGGAGCAGGAAACACATGTTTTGGCTGTAATGTTTCTAAAGTTAACCCATTTCCAGCGGGGTTAGTGTCTGGATGGGAGACGTCATAATATGCGACTTACTGCCACGAACATACGACCAAAAATTCTATTTTAACGCTCAAAAATGCGAACTAAGCAAGGTACAGATTTTGCTAGCCTGCTTTATGCAAAACAAATATTGACGCAAAAGTATATTTATAAATATTAATACGTAGTTTTTAAGGAGAGCAGAAGGAACTTCTAGAAGTGTCGATCGAGAAGAAAACAATTTGCCATCAGCGAAAAACATTTCGGGAGATTTTTGTTACGTTCAATCAGAGTTCAATATTTCTATCGTACTTTTGGTCGTACAAGTAAAATCGCAAAATCGAAAGTGACATCGATTTTAGCGCCCGCCTGTGATCAAGTTACCTTGCGTGTTTAATACTAACAACTCACGAAACAAAGGATGCACCTGTGACAAAATTACGGCAAAACACCGGGTTTTTGTTAGTTTCCGTTTTTTTTTTCATTCAAGTGTTATGAAGTTCGACAATTTTAAAAACACAAAGATCACAATCGTTGATGCTAGTTCACGTGTCAGCTAGAGTTAAGCTCCTCCGAATGAGGTTAGTACTTGGATAGGGGACCGCTGCAAGTCCCCGTGACGGCGATAGCTGATTCGGTTTCATTTTTTACTTGTCTGGCCGTTGAAAGCTATTTTCTTATTTTCTTTCTACGTCAAAACAGCGAACAAACTATTCGTTCTATGCAAAATAGTGTTCACAGTAGATTTTTCCAACTTCGCGCAATCCTTTGACTAGTCTGAGCACACCGCATCATTCTAAAAGAGCCGATCTAAGCATGTTTCGTTTCATCCGAGATAAAGGACTTTCCCAAGTATAAGGAATTGCCGCGGTCTTTCTAGCTTTTGTTTATCTCCTTTCGGTATTTGTACCACAAGTGCATAGATAGCATTGAAAGTGAATGCAGTAAAAACTACAACTAGCGACAGCGTCGACATCTTTTCTTCCCGCGTTCTAAGACTCTCTCGAAGGTTTTCAACCAATCACAATGCAAATAAAATTGAATTTGCCATTGATGATGCGCATGCGTGACATTAGTCTCCTTTGTTGTACGTACTCCTATTCGTTCTATGCAAAATAGTGTTCACAGTAGAACACACAATTACGAGGCAAGATCTAGAAATAACGTAGAACATTATCCTTATCTTTAAAGCTTGCCATTCTCAAAGAAAAAGCATCTGTCCACTTTATCGAATAGTTTAATACTGAATCAATCATGGCGGGCGGATCGATTCCACAATAAATCATTGCTTTCATCAAGTTTAACGGAATGTGTTACAGTGGCCGAGTGGTCTAACGCGCTCGCAGATAATTGTGGAGGTTGGGAAAGACTATGAGTTCTCCTTGGGGTAGGAAAGTTTGGACCTACTGGAGGGAATAAATGTAAATTCACCCGATCGGAGATTAACTCAATATCCGTGGGGTATGTTGACTACCAACAGAAAAAAAACGACACCAGCGCGGATTTAAGACGTGGTATGCCTTCGGCCTTCGGCCTTCGGCATTCCACGTAATAAACATGCGTGCTAAGTCACGCAAGGTTCTAATGTGACAAACAGAGCTTGATGATCATTGGTACCTTATGTTACAGGAATAGACTCTAATTAGAACCTCGCTATAAATACATCTGCGTATGTTGCTTGTCCTTGAGTCTCAAGTGAAAACCAGGCTCTGAACCCGATTCAAAATCTAAGTCCTAAGAAAGCACAAGCTAGGGATCCCGAAGATTCCCATCAAATCTCGTAAACGCGGCTCCTCCCCTGTCAAATCTTTGACAAATAACAAAGGGCCTCAGTTGTCCGAAGGCCCGATAACTTTATCCAGTGGATAAGTCGCAATCCGGAGAATAAAGTATACTACACGTTAAGCGTTGACCAAGCCCGGTTTTCGTACACGTGTCTAGTTAGATATGCTTAGAGTGTGCATATTCACAGTCAAGTGAACAAATACCGATTGAAATAATCGGCTAGTGACCCCCGGATCCTTCCTTTGAAGTACTTGGGAAAGGGGAATGTACTGACACATTCACACTTGGATATGCCATAGTGGAGTTGGTAGATTTCCAACAGGACTTTTAAAAAGTTGGGTCAAAGTAGGATGTTACATGTTGCTTCGGTGTGGGTCAGATCCCTTTTTAAAAGCGGGCACGAAAAGGAATGTTGTTGAAATAAGCTTCAGAGGTCTGCTGTGTGTCCAGTGCCACAATGTTAGCGCATCATCGTCCTGTATTTTTCCTGACCATTTAATGTTGAACAGTGCATGGTGGTAATAATAACTGCCGTGTCCCCCTTTCCAGGCACCTGGTTCCTATTTATTTATTTATTATTTGTTCTCTTTTGCATAACATGGTCAGCAGTTTGTGGTGCCATCAATCGACAATTCTCGCGCTTTAATTAAGAACGAAGCCACGAACATGTGTTGGCCCTACCATCCACGTATGCCGCTATGAGAATGGTAAGCGTTATTTGGGTATGTTGTGGTTTATTGTCTCTCGCAGAACAAAGTAATCAACATATCCCCATGATAAAGAAACGAAGCAATCAACAGATCAACAAAGTGATCAACATATGTGAGCGGTTTAACATATGGTATGAATGGCAAGCGTTATTCAAATTCGCGAGTCTTGCCGTTTATTGTCGTCCGTGTGCTTTAATTAGAAATTGACCTTTCAGTAAAACAAGACGAACATATACTTATGCTTAAGAAACGAAACAGTCCCATATCTTCGCGGTTTAAGACTCAAGCGATCAACATATGTAAGCGGCTTGACATGTGGTATGAATGGTAGTTGTTTATATTCGGGTACCATGTTGAAGTTTGTTGTCATGCGCATTAAGAACAAACATCATCCACCTGCCTCTTGAGTAAAACAAATCGTCACGATTCATCAAGATATTGAATTGAGGCAAGTAAAGTCGAATATCGTTTACCGGAAGCTCCGACCTTTATTAAGACGTGATATATGGCCCGTACGGCGCCGGCGCCGAGCGCGCTTTCATTTCAAAACTATTGAGAAAGTGAATCCCCCCCGTACGAGAGGGCAGTGCATTAGCGCGAGAAGGGCGGCAAAAAGCCGTACGGTCCTGTTAGGAACACGTGCTGCTCTGTTTGATGCGATTTTAGGTGATTTCGTCGCTTGTAAACATACAACTTATTTACAGCCAGAAAATCAAATGCAAACAACGTATTAGATAAATTTCTTATGCAACCTCGTAACTTTTTTTGTCCAAACTTCATCTTCTGAGTACTCATAACTGGTTTAAAGAATCCATGTGATAAAGTTCTTTTTGACTGAGATTAGGTCGGGCGAGACAGGAAAATATTTGGCCTTCGGTCGTGGCGCGCGGACCAAATAGTTTCCCGTCTGGCCCTCCCACTCAGTCAATAGGTATATAAGAATTCAATTTAATTAAGAACCCAGAAATCGAACATATGTGAGCGCGACATAATTATGGTAAAATGGTAAGCGTCATTTCGCTTTAAGAACGAACATCAACGACCTGATTCAGAACCAAACAATCAACTTATCTGAGAGCTTTAAACTCTACGGCAAGTAAAGTCGAATCCTGTTTGCTTAAAGCTCAGCCTTCACGACGCGATATCAGGTAAGAGCAGTTTTCGCCTGATCCGACTCAGTTCGTCACGGTTTGAATTGGGCAAGCATCAGTTCACTGCCGGATAAATTTTCGATTGTAATCATTCACCTGCATCGCTAAATTACGAACCATAAACCACCATTATAGTCATCCAATTTATTACTTTTCTAAAAAAGCTAACGAGTGAACTTAATAAAGTGAAGGGTTCTTTTTCTTTTCTGCATGACCAAATCGCACCTTATTTAGTAACTTGTGAACAAACTGGCAAAAAGGTATCTAATTTAGTTGTCCTTTCATACTTGATCTGATGTTTACAATATGTCGCATGTTTTTTCCAGGTTATATTTGTTCATAGTGACCGTTCATGTTATTGATAGTCGCTTGAAAAACAGTTTTATACTTTGGAACTTCCAGTTTGGCTAATGAATAACTACAGCTCATTACTCCAAAAAGTTAAAACAGGCCAACCCTTTGTGAAGGAAGTTGTACAATGCATGAAAGTTTATATTGCTAGGTTCCAAGTATGAAATGCTGTTGCCTTTTCATTCTCAACTGGCTAATGGTTTCTGTGCTGTTGCTGGCTTTTCTTGAAAACAATACAGACGCTCAACAAGGTGAGTTTTATTTGAACAAAGTCTTACACGAAAAAAAAAACAAATTCTGACTTCATGCGTTGCAGACCAGTACACCTGCAGCCACTATTCGTTAATTTATGAAACTTCGCAAGTTATCTTGCATTTGATTGAAATAAACATGCTGATGTTGACGTGAGTGGCCAAATGGTAAAACAATTTGAACTATGGGACACAAATACGTAAAAAACAGGTGGATACAAGCGGCTGAGCTAGCGTGGAACGCATGGGCGCGCCAAACATGTTTGATACGGCTGGCTAAACGAACAAAAGTTCGCCTTTCAAACAGGAGAACGAAAGTAATGTTTTAAGTTGTTTGATCGAATGTTTGATGGCCTTTCAAATTTTATCAAACACAACCAAACACGATCAAACAGCACCAAACAAGGTGGCCAAATGGTAAAATGTTTGGTCACCAAACAATAAACACTTAATGACTGGTCCCGAGGGAACCAGTTCATTTTGTTTCCCGAGAATCTCAATGTTTCCCCGAGGCACAGCCGAGGGAAACGCTGAAATTCGAGGGAAACAAAGTGAACTGTTTCCATCGGGACGAGTCATTAAGCTATAGCGATATTTCTTGTTTAAAAACATTGACGTCACATTTTTTTTTATATTCAAATTTGACAACCACGAAACAAAAAAAGTCATTGCTTCAACAGCCAATTAGGTTCTGGTTGGCATATTAATAACAATAGATGACGTCACGAGAAACATCGCTGTATAACAATGTTTGATGTTGTTTGGTCGCCAAACATTCCCTGTTTGGCCAGTCCCTTACCCTCTTTGACTCTTTGCAGCGCAAGTGGCCGGGAAATTAACCTGGGTTTCATTTGGCAAATAGGGAGCTTAATTAATTAAGCAACTAGGCCATCGCCACAATACAAACTGCTTTAATTAGTGTGGGTAATCAAATGGTGACGAATGAAACTTAGGAATAATTTCACGCGCGTTTTATACTAAATCAAATAATTTCCCGATCCTTTTAGGCTCTGGAAATTATTTGATTTAGGACGATTATAACAAGTGGAATTATAGCAATACAATTTTGGAATTGTATTGCTATAATTCAATGGAACGATGGAATAGGCCTTTTTCGATATATTAAAATTCAGCTTGATAGCGAGTCAGTGAGGACAAAGACAAAGGAAAGTGGATGATATGTAAATATTTTTCACATAATTCCCACGTGTTTCTATTGTCTTTGTCCTCACTGCCTCACTTTCAAGCTGAATATTTGATATTTCGAAAATGGCCTATTATAGTAGTACAATTATAACACGTGGAATTTAGTTTCACTCGTAAAAGGTTACCGTTCATAGTTCGCTCATGAAAGACAAAGATTACGAATATTCGCCAAGCGGTGAAGTGTCCGATCGCGCAAAGAAACGATGCCATGCAATAAACAACTGACTAACCTCACTTGCTCGGGACCCTCTGTCGTTTTTGTACTAGCCTGCACACTGGCTCTCCGTGTGTAGAATGGCGCGCGGTCAACAGCTGGGGAGTTGGAGCGAGCGGGGAAAATGAGCTCCAATCCCCTCCCATGCAGCTGTTAACCGCGCGCCATTCGACGCACGGAGAGCCTGTGTGCAGTTGCTGCGCTAGGTCCGTACTGCCACTAGACTTTCAAAAGTCCTTCGTCTCATGGGCCGTCCCATGCAGATAGCGCGCGGACGAAGGTCTACCTCTCGCGACTTCGTCGCTTGCTCATCTGCTTCGCGTCCGAAATATCACGCTTCGCTCGCCAAAACATTTTTCCTGGGATTCTTGAGAGGTCGACTTGTGGCAAGTCTATACTGCCACGACCTCGGGCCAATAGCGACTTTAAGATCTACGACGCGGTCGTCAACGTAAACGCTACAAAGCAACAATATCATTGGTTAAAGAGGCAAAAATAATCGTGCTGCACGTGCGGCACGCATTTTAGCGACTATTTTTCGGTTCTCTTCACAACAACGACGTGAAATCACCAAATATTAATTTGAGGTATAGACGACAACGCGAGTGTACAAGTGTGAACCTATCGTTCACTATTTTTACTCTGAAACCGTTCGTGCCCAATTTAATTTAAGATCTTTTGACAACATTTTATGGAGTGAACGAGATGGACTAATCACAAAAGACTTACGATATTGCAAAGTTATATTTTGAAGGGGCGTTTTCGTCGACGTCGTAGATCTTAAAGACCATATTATTCCCCAGAGCGGCCCTCGGTGCTCGGCCAGTAAGAGGTTAATATTTTTTTCCATAAACTACCAATTGCACTCGCCCTAATTTTTTGTTCATCTTTGAAACGCTCATTTATTCCAAATTGCACTCGAAATTTTACGATTTTCCATACGAAAACAACGGCTCTCCAGGCCCCGCTCGTGCGTTTTACATTTTCATATACCTCTTTGCTGTTCTCGTTCTGACAACAACGGGAAATGAACAAATTTGAGGTTAATAGGCAATTTTCACGATGGCGTCATTTGACTACAACTACCACAATTCAGTTTGTTTTTCTTTTCATATTTAAATTTTGTATTCCCAGTGGGGTAAAAATAACAATAGCTCTAATTAGCATGAGACAAGCGAAACCTGAAGGATTCTGGTACTTGTAGTCATATGGCGTCATCATGGAAATGTCCCATTGGATGACTCAAGCACCTGACGATGTTGTGTTACAAGTTGTGACGTCATTTTGATGTCATGTTACCACGTGACGCCAATTTAAATAGGGGTGTATCTGCCAAAGAGTATTTTCTTTTTTTCTTTTCAAATGAAACAATTTTTAGGAGCGGATTTTACTATAAACCGAAGTTAACGTTAAAAAACAACAACTACGTTTCGATCGTTCAACGGTATTCAAGTTGAATTATAACATTTTAACATGTTCTTATATATATCTTGCACATGTGCCTGCGTGTATTCAGTATCCAGCATCTATAGTAGTTTCGAGTTCACCTGGAGTTTTCAAGTGCATTTATCAAATAGTTTCAAACGGTGTCTAAGTATAGAGCGAGTTTCAATCGAATGTCGTTAAACCAAAACCAAAGTAATTACTTTGGCCAATCAAAAAGAACGGAGACAATCCAGTAAACCAATCAAACATCGAAGTAATTACACGTAACCGACACAAGGCGCTGGAAAATGTGCACGCGCGAGCCACAACTGGTTGTTGTTTTCACTTCTGATTGTTTGAAAAAGTGGCGCGAGAACTTTGAACCAATCACTGAGTGAAGTAATGCAAAACCATAGCAATTCGCTAATTACTTTCGACACTCAATTGAAAACCGCTCTAGCAAGACAAGATATTAAAGAGTTAGATATTGAAGTATTCTTGGATAGTCAGTCTACACATAGGATAACCGTTGGCAGAACAACGATACATTGCCAAATTTTGTCTCCAAACATCCACACCATTCATAACAATTCTAATCCTGGAATCATTATACACACTTTCCATGCCGAACGACATGCAGTAATCGCAAATTTATTACAAATAGAGCGATTTTCAATTGAGTGTCAAAAGTAATTAGCGAATTACTTTGCTTTTGCATTACTTCACTCAGTGATTGGTTCAAAGTTCTCGCTCCACTTTTTCAACCAATCAGAAGTGAAACCAAAACCAATCGTGGCTCGCGCGTGCACATTTTCCCGCGCTTTGTGTCGGCTACTTGTAATTACTTCGAGTTTTGATTGGTTTACTGGATTGTCTCCGTCCTTTTTGATTGGCCAAAGTAATTACTTTGGTTTTGGTTTTACGACAATCATTTAAAAACTGTTCTAACGGGAAATAATATTTTAAGACAACGTTCTCGAAACCCGTCGTCATCATCCTTGCGCGTAGGCTCCGTAACATATCAGTGAGGCGGTTGGCACTTTTTTCTTTTCAAACGGAATAACACAATTTTTCGTGTTTAGAGTGCCTAAAAACTTCTTCAGTTCCAGGGAAGGATTTTGCCCGATTCAACACCGTGAACTCTATGTGAAATACAATTGTTAGGAAGGCTAATATTTCGTTTACAGGGCCTAATCATAACAGCGGGGATGAGCAATATTTGGTTTGTGGTTATGACGTCATCAAACGACCGCCTGTCCTTCCGTCCGTGCTTACGTTCAACTTTTCATGTAAGCCAATATGCGAAGTGTCGCATTGCTGGAATCCGCGTGTTGCACGGCCAGCGTACTTCACTTGACATTGCGTTTTAGTAAAAAAGCAAAAAAAAAAAAAACCCTAGTATTTATTTAATATGTCGTACAACGAGGAAAGAAGAGAAAAAGAGAAAAAAAAAACAGTAAGCAGGCGACGAGTAAGCGATGCTTAACATGAAAGAGAGCGACTGAGAGCACGGGAAAACACGCGAAATATCAGTAACACAACGAGAGAGAGAGGGGGAGGGAGAGAGAGGGAGGGAGGGGGGTGGAGGGGGGAGAAAGAGAGGGGGAAGAGGAAAATCGTTGAGTTGCAGCTTAATTGATGTAGCCCATGTTGAAAGTCATTGAGTTATTGCATCACTTTTTGTGATCTTCGGCTGTTAGTGATGTCCGCAAATTTCCTATTAGTAATTGGTTTGTGTAAAATTGCAATATTTGCACTTGGTGTCAGTGACTTGTGCTATTGTTCGTAGATTGTTCCCCTCGAACTATCCACCTTCTTCCTCTACAAACGGGCCAATACTTTCAAGGACACGTGTTTATGAATTTCACTGTGGGAAAATACGGATGTGAACATTGGTGTCTCTTGGAAAACAAGTGTGTGTCTGTCAACATTAGTAGCGGAAAATCTCCAAGCAGCGTTATCTGTGAACTGAGTGATTCGGACCACTGTCAGCACCCGAAAGATCTCAAGCCAAGACAGGGTTGGACATACAGAGGCGCAAAGGTATCTCATGTTAAATTGAAACGATTGGGCCAGATTTCACCCCTTCTCAGCATAACTGAAGTGGTGTGGGTATTGCTTTGCTTTTGTAGTCAGGCTAAATCTCAGTTTTATCTCAGCTTTTACTTCCCGCAGAAAGTGATTCGTTTATGGAATGTGAAACTAATTACACTCACCAATAGTGCAGCAAAACGTGGAAATGACATGGCTAATCCTATAAAACGATTTTTCGGTATCTTAATCTACTACGGTGTTGGGAAGTGATTGAGGGAAGGCAAACCAAAAAGTAAGACAATAAATATCTCCGCAACTGAAAAATTCGAGCCAAGGAACTTCGTGCTCTGAACTGAATTCGATATATTATGATTATCTTACCTCATCAGAATCCTTGCTGTTACAATCCATGCCCCAAGAATGGAAAGTGTCTTTTGGGATACACTGAGAAGAACTATGCCTGTGAGTGTTCACCGGGATTTACAGGAGAAAAGTGCGAAAACGGTAAGGACAGGCAAATGTCATCACCTTTTTTGGCTGCTTTCCTGAGAACGTACAACGTTTAAGTGTGGCAGCTATTAAGTTAAAGAAGGAAAGAGAAGATTCTGCGAAAGGAGAAATGATTTTAAAAATGGACTTTCATGTTCAAGTGCAAAAGCAGTTGTGTTCCTCGCTTTTAGCAGTATTGGAAATTTAATAGCCTGAGTTCATTTCGACCTTCGCTTTTTTGGCCAAAGGTTGGTCAGAAGTATCAGTCCGATATAAAATAGGATGGTATTTCTTTCGTTTTTATAGCCACATTGAAATTCAAAGTCATTGAGGCGCCTTTCAAACAGTCATCATAGTTGATGATGGTGAACAAAGATCAAAGTGAATTGCTCGATGACTTTTATCAAACTTTGAAACTTTGAGTACCTGTATCCTTTTCTCATTAAGATATCGATGAATGCAACACCGGGAGCCATGATTGCAATGAAAATGCAACTTGTACAAATACGGCTGGAAACTTCAACTGCACATGCAAGCCAGGCTTTACTGGAGATGGACGGTCATGTACAGGTACAATAGCTAAGTGTTACTTTTATAATTCGTATTGCCAGAAAATATCACTGGTTCATTTTGAGCTGCGAATTTTCTAGCATACTATTTGTCAGAAGCATAAACTCTCATATAAAATATGAGAAAAATTTTTTTGTAGTTGGCCACATTCGTAAGTCAAGGCCTTGTTCAAACAGTCATGCTTTTTCAGTGACGATGGTGAACAAAGATCAACTGCTGGATGATTTTTATCAAAAGGATTTAAAAATCGTTAATTGAGTATCTGTATCCCTTTCTTGGTATTCAGATGTCGATGAATGCAGCACCGGTATCCATGATTGCAACGAGAATGCAACTTGTACAAATACAGCTGGAAACTTCAACTGCACATGCAAGCCAGGCTTTACTGGAGATGGACGGTCATGTTCAGGTACAATAGCTAAGTGTTACCTTTATTCGTATTGCCAGGAAATATCACTAGTTCAATTTGAGCTGCGAATTTTTTAACGTACTATTCGTCAGAAGCATAAGCTCTCACATAAGATGTGATGATAGTTTTTTTTGAAGTTGGCCACATTCGTAAGTCAAGGCCTTGTTCAAACAGTCATGCTTGTTCAGTGACGATGGTGAACAAAGATCAACTGCTGGATGATTTTTATCAAAAAGATTTAAAAATCGTTAATTGAGTACCTGTATCCCTTTCTTGGTATTCAGATGTCGATGAATGCAGAACCGGGAGCCATGATTGCAATGAAAATGCAACTTGTACAAATACGGCTGGAAACTTCAACTGCTCATGCAAGCCAGGCTTTACTGGAGATGGACGGTCATGTTCAGGTACAATAGCTAAGTGTTACCTTTATTCGTATTGCCAGGAAATATCACTAGTTCATTTTGAGCTGCCAATTTTTTAACGTACTATTGGTCAGAAGCATAAACTCTCACATAAGATGTGATGATAGTTTTTTTTGTAGTTGGCCACATTCGTAAGTCAAGGCCTTGTTCAAACAGTCATGCTTGTTCAGTGACGATGGTGAACAAAGATCAACTGCTGGATGATTTTTATCAAAAGGATTTAAAAATCGTTAATTGAGTACCTGTATCCCTTACCTGGTATTCAGATGTCGATGAATGCAGAACCGGGAGCCATGATTGCAATGAAAATGCAACTTGTACAAATACCGCTGGAAACTTCAACTGCACATGCAAGCCAGGCTTTATTGGAGATGGACGGTCATGTACAGGTACAATAGCTAAGTGTTACCTTTATTCGTATTGCCAGGAAATATCACTAGTTCAATTTGAGCTGCAAATTTTTTAACGTACTATTCGTCAGAAGCATAAACTCTCATATAAGATGTGATGACAGTTTTTTTTGTGGTTGGCCACATTCGTAAGTCAAGGCCTTGTTCAAACAGTCATGCTTGTTCAGTGATGATGGTGAACGAAGATCAACTGCTGGATGATTTTTATCAAAAGGCTTTAAAAATCGTTAATTGAGTACCTGTATCCTTTCTTGGTATTCAGATGTCGATGAATGCAGCACCGGTATCCATGATTGCAATGAAAATGCATCTTGTGCAAATACGGCTGGGACCTTCAACTGCACATGCAAGACAGGCTTTACTGGTGATGGACTTTCATGTTCAGGTACAATAGCAGTAGTGTTCCTTTTATTCGTATTGGAAATATCACTAGTTCGTTTAGAGCTGAGCCATTATTTTGTGTCAGAAACAAAAGGGGTGGACTGTAGTAGGACAATTCAAAGCATTCAAATTAAAGCATCGTGTACTGTGACAAGTTTTCCAGAGACCGATACAACACGGGCTTGTCGTAGACCACTCTTGTCGCCGCGTCTGATTTAAGCTTTGTTAACCCCTCCCACAAGCTAGTGTCAGGTATGGGTGTATCCATGAGATGAGGTCACAACCTGCTTCTTAATGCAAGAATAAATGTTCTTCAAAAAAGGAATGCAAACCAGTTTCTTATGTCAATCAAGGTTTATATAATAAGCTCAATAATGCATGCATTGGTTTCCCACCTTATGATCTATTAGAGGACAAACGCAAAGCTGACGTCATGATCAAAACTTTAATTCTTTATTTTATAAAACAAATATTTAACAAATCGAAAGGGGTTTAGTGTTGTCTGTACTCTCATCGACAACGATATTCGTCATCACGGTGGTCAAAATGTTGTGGACTCACGAGGTGCAGCCAACGCCGAACCGCTTTCGATTTGTTTTTTACCACAATATTCAATGCCAAAGAAAGTGTTTATTTCAGAGGGAGACCAAACTCATGATACAAAGAAAGAGCAAGCGTTGTCTATAACTTTCTCGCAATACGATTGGTTTATTTCCCAAAATGAGGGTTCCTGATTGGCTATTACTTTGCGTGACAAATTGACGCGAGCTTGACGCGGCAGGGTTGTCCAGACTCTTATCGACAACGGCCAATTAGCCAATCAGATTGCGAGATTACAAGCAATTGTGGTAAAAATTATATTTTTTGCCGAGCGTATGTTTAGTGATAAATCACAGATGGCGTCAAAATGTGGTAAGAACATCAGTGACACACTCGGCTGCACTTTTTTGTCCTTATCACATTTTGACGTCGTCTGTGATCTATTACTGAACAGACGCACGGCAACATGGAATCTATTTGTTAAATAGACCCATTCCTCTCATGAGCTCGGCCTCTGGACAATCAACTGCCAACGGCGCAGTTTGCTAATGGTAAGTTCCCACTGAGTCCCTGGTGGCTGACGTCCTCTGTAGGGGCAAACTGACAAAATCGTAATTTCAATATAAAGTGCAAAACTAGCTGTTAGCGCCCACCGTAAAAGGACTTGAACTACTCAGGAACCACTAGGAATCAACTATTAGGAAAATGGCAATTCGGGAAACTTAATGCAACTTGTGCGGCCTGTTTGGAGCAAAATCACAAGTAGTTAAAGTGCTACTTATGTTCAAAAAATTACTTCCTTTTTTTTCAAATTTTAAAAGTGTGTTTGCTTAACACCTGACTGGCCAAATTTTGAGCTTTCAATTTTCTGACGTTCAAAACTAACTGATTGGACCTCAGAGGGTTGGATCTAGGGGAAAGTGACGTCATTTACTCACAACCTTAAAATTTTAACGTGTAAATGCAGCGTCTTGTTTATGCAAAACACGAGTTCAAAAGTCTGAAAGCCCAAAACTCCAGTGCTGCATATTAATTTTGCGGCGTACACACGCATTGCATTCTTAAACGGAAGTAGCCAAAACGCGGGGCCGGGGTCGAGGTCGGGGTCGGGGTGTCTTTTTTTCCAAAATTTGTGTCATTTTGTCGTCATTCTCGAGTGACTATCATTTATGGGGGCAATAAGTCAAAAAAATTGAGGAACCTACGGAAGCTATGAAAGCTCTTAAGGGGCATTTTATGTCTTTCCGAAAATCGAAGTTTGTTGTTCGAAATTAAGAGAATTTCCGAAATTGCTAAAATTGGAGATTATGGAATACACGCTAACTGCCAGACAGAGTCCCATCGTAATATTCACTTCGAAAAAAAAAAAAAAAAACAACAGAATCACAGTTCCACGATGATCGTCACGCAGTCATGCAGCGTTCTTTTTGCTTGTTTGTTCGTGTTGTTGTCAATGTTGTTGTCTGATTTACCACAAACGGTTTGTAGTAAAGTCAGTCGCATAGGAACTTGCTAGCCAATTCTATTCGGACTTCAAGAGATCGAATCCAATTTTACGAGAAAAAGAACAACCACACTTAGAACAATTTTGCGAAAACAAGCAACTGAGAACGTTTGCGTGACGACCATAGTGGAATTATGGCTATGTTCTGTTTCGTTTTACTTGTATTGCGGAGAAGTTTCTTACGAAGTAAACATTAAAATGTGGTTTTAAAATGTGGCGCTCGGCGAGTCTTCAGTGTTTCTAGGTGATTCGCACCTGCGTACGAGCCAAGGATCCTGTAGATTTTCAGATTTTTATTCGTACTAGCTGCTCGATCTATATGTCGTTGAACTAGTCGACTGAAAGGAAAATATTACAGAAGTAGATTAATGTTTTGGAATTCCGGCGATAGGCTAAAAGAAGAATGCAACTGATTTCTTGAATATAATTATTACAATTTGTGTCTTCTAATCTACACGATCTTATGGTTTGATTTCTTCTATTGATTGTCTTTAACGTTCTTGATCGGAGGAAAGTGAAAAATAATTTGCGCGTTTGCAGTTTCGATTTGTATATTTCTGAATTTCTAATTAGTTGTCACCTTTCAACTCATGCAAACTTGCTGTGGTAAATAAAATTGCAAATATAGTTCCATACATTAAAACAATTAGGCGACATAACTTAACGCGCGAAGCGCGAATCACTTAGTTTAACGTATTAAATTTCAGTCGGAAATTCTTTTCGTAAAGCAAACTTATATTTTTTGACTAATTTCCAACATAGATAAAGGAAAGATGCCGAACATTAAAAAATAACAGTATGGGAGAATAACTACAAAAATTGAAACGAAAAAATTTTGAAAAAAAATGACACCCCGACCCCGACCCCGACCCCGACCCCGGCCCCGGCCCCGGCCCCGGCCCCGGCCCTGCGTTTGGGCTACTACCACTTTTTTGTAAGTGTCACTAAACCATTGTTCAACGCTTCCCTAAACAATGCCGAATTTCTCTGTCAAGCTCGGCTGATTCCGCGATTGTGGCAGCATTAAGTTCTATTCGGCTCTTTTTGGATTTACGACTTGTTGCTTCCGAATACATTCCAAAGGATTTACCACCACTACAACACTTTCGAGTCGGTGGAAGTGGAACGATGCATTTTTTCTAGAAGTTCGGGACTGTAAATCCCGTAGGAAATACAACTACAATGTCTTCTTTCAGACAAACCATGCTTCGGATGCATTCTCCCTGCTCATCCTTTAAAGATTTTTGAAAAAAATCTGAAGTCGAGGCAACAGCAGCTGTAAACAAATCCAAACATCATTCCTGTTCAAATCCTTCTCGACGACCATAATATGATCAGATGTTAACTGATTTTACTTAAGTATGATTTGCATTTCTGTAACCAATCGGAGCGAGGCTCCAAGAGCTCTATTGTTTCTCGGCCAATCAGACAAAAAGGCCAATTTTCCGACTTTTTCACATGCGATCCGTACAGGAAATGTATCATGCCCTGCTTCCCCAAAATGATAAGTAGGAAGGGAGGTCATGATCGCGGGTTATAGCTTCACTTGATTTCATAACCGGAGTCAGGGTCAATATATGGTCCATTTCATATATATCATTTCGTTCAATGAAAAAAAATTCTAACATAATAGATTCCTCGAGTGATCACTCGTCTCTCAGTACATCCACAAGGGCATTATTACTACCCCCTCGTATTCTTCGTCCTTTGTCTGTACATTCGTTTGCTTCCAGAATAAAGTTTAAATGGTGGCTTCCCAAGCCATTGTTTTTAGGAGGAGGTGAAATGCGACTCCACTAAAAACGACTGCATGGGAGGCTAGGTTTATGGGTCATCAACATAAATGACTTTCATGTAAAATCTCGTGGCTTTCCTGTAAATCTGAGCTAAAATCATGCATGTTGTTTGTTTTCCTTTCTAGAGTGTGATTTTAATCTCGGCATGGAAAGTGGTCTAATCTCAGACTTGCAAATTGGAGCCTCTTCACGATGGGATAGCAACAATGGCCCCAGTCAAGGAAGACTGAACTATAAAGAAACCACAAGCAAGGCAGGAGCTTGGGTAACTCGCAATAATGTCAGTCAATGGCTGCAGATTTATCTGGGTAACGCCATAATAACCCGTGTCGCAACGCAAGGAAGAAATTACAACCCCAGTTGGCCTCATGGAGTCCACACTCAGTGGGTGACCAAGTACAAGCTGCAGTACAGTAACGATAATGTGACTTTCCAATACTACAAGGAGCAAGGAGTAGTGAAGGTTAAAACAAATATTTCATATATGTTGCTTTGAACTATTCAGTTAGCCCTGGAAAGTAAAATGAGACTTTAGGAACGCAGACTGAGCAGATATGAACTAGTCCCCCAACAGGAAACATATTCGTAGGAGGTAGCCGTGTACATTTAGTCAGTCTACATCCGTGATTTAACAAGGCAATAATTGTTACCCAGCAAAGTACATTGAGTTTCGTCTTCGCAGACTCACGAAAGGAGCAGGGGTGGCGCAATCATGGTGAGAGCACTCGCCTCAGACCATTGTGGCCCCGGTTCGTTCCAGAAACTCGGCGTCATATGTGGGTTTGAGATTGTTCGTTCTCTACTCTGCTCCGAGAGATTTTTCTCCAGGTACTCCGGTTTTGAGTTAATTTCATTAGTGTCCCCAATTAGCGCTTTAGTACTAGATCCATTGACATCATTTTTGTTATTGTTCATGAGAACGAGTAATTGAATGTAAGTTTCGCACAACTTATTAATCGATGGTTAATAAATTCCTGATTACGAATAGAAATGTGGGTGGAGACAAGAGAACCAGCTAAAAACGAAAAAAATTAAGGCCTTAAACAATAGCTCCTGCGTATAGTCGACCCCTTTCAGTTAATTCCCAGACTGGAGGACAAAACAATAAGATTTTTTTGCATCTGAAAGGATTGTTTCTGTCAGGGGACAGAACAACCATTGTTTTGTCCTCCAGATTTGGGAATTACTGAAATTGGTCTATAAATAGTAACACTGGCACGAAAACGACGCCCTTTTCAGACTAGCTATTAACAAGTGTAGTTGTGGCAAACTATCCCTTATTTCCCCAAAATTACAAATAGCCATGTTGTAAAACGTTTTTTGTTTAGTTTCTGAGCCATCCGAAGAGTGTTAATAATTTAGTTGCCATGAAAACATCAAGTTACGTTAGAGAAAAAATGTCACAGTGAATCGTTGGGACTTTGTTTCACTGTTTCAAGAATAAAATTATAATAGTTAAAGCCTTGTGCAGCCAGTTGGACCCCTCCACCAGCAGTCTTAATAGGGAAGGAGCTCTTCACACCGAGATTCATTTTTTAAAGTATCTTAATGAAGTTTAAGGTTAGGGTTTCTTTGTGCGCTTATCTCATCATATAATTTTTGTCGTTATTATATACTCTTGATCATTATCATGATCAATTTTGTCATTCTTATCTTTATTATTATGGCAGAACAAACGTCTGGATGCCCAGAGTAAAAATTAAAAGCTTTGGCTGGGCGGCAAACCGTAACCAGCCGCAGCATCGACTAAAATTTGTGGTTAAAATAAATATATATATATATATAGATATATGTAAATAAAATCTTAAAAGCTATGGGTGT
The DNA here is from genome assembly GCF_036669925.1 of Montipora capricornis. Taxonomy (NCBI): domain Eukaryota; kingdom Metazoa; phylum Cnidaria; class Anthozoa; order Scleractinia; family Acroporidae; genus Montipora; species Montipora capricornis. The sequence continues at coordinate 2,616,103 of NC_090895.1, read as the reverse complement.
CCTAATTACAAAATAAAGGCTGGCTAGGGAATCATGATTGATATCTGAATAACAGCATAGCTAGTATAGCAGCTGACGAGATGACGACGGTGCAAATGAGTAACAGTTTCTCGCTTTGTTTTGTTTTTTACCCAGGAGTTCACTGGAAACTCAGACCGCGACACTGTCGTTGAGAATGTTCTCAACTCGCCAATTGAGATGAAGTTCATCCGTTTCCAACCAACAGCTTGGCATGGTTACATATCAATGAGGGTGGAACTCTATGGATGCCGGAAAGGTAGCCATTTTGTTCTTTTCTCTCACCTCGTTATTTAGATTCCTCCATGTTCTTGTTCATTACTGTCGTTATAATTCACAATTATTCTAGGAGCCGGGCTGGATAAGAAATGATAAAAACAAACATAATGACATGATCATAATGTCATTTTATCTCAAGGCTTGTCATAGCTGATTAAATGCCATATTAAGTATTAAGGCTAAATGTAGTTCACAAATTTCTAGTTCCCAAAGAAACCGTGGTGCTGCGTCGGTGGGAGAGTGAAACAGGAAAATTTGGTTTTATCAAACGTGTTGATAAAGGTCGAATAGAGGTTTTGCACGGCAGCCATGTTGCATGGCAGGAACAATGAAAATGTTTTGCATCAGAAAGAACATTTGTTCCCATAGGAAAAAGAATCTTTTGTTCCTGCAATGCAACATGGCTACCGTGCAAAACCTCTGTTACCACCGTGAACGATTTGGAAAGCTGACGTTTCGAGCGTTAACGTTAGCCCCTTCGTCAGAGCGAATTGAGGAATTGTGGGTGTTGTTGGTTTTCATGCGGGTGTGGAGGAGCTTTGCCATTGGTGGAAATATATTAACACGAATTTGTGAATAAATTAATGGAATGAGAGGCGTTCATTGATTCCGTGAGGATAGGGTGTGCCTAGTTGAAAGATGAATTTTTGTTCCAAATTCTTGCGGCTTTGTTTGTTCGCGTGGTCTAAGGATAGGCCGCAAATTGTCATGTTGTGGTGGGAGTGATTAGGACTGTGTCGTTTTTTCCACATCACGTAGGTATTCGCAAAAGCGGTCCGCCAATCTTCTCCCTCTTTCGCCTATGTAGGTCTTCTTACACAGTGTGCACGTTATGCAATAGATGACATGAATGGAGATGCATGTAAAGTGGTCAGTGATTTTAACGGATCGATTCGGTCCTGGGATCTTAACCATGTTAGAAATAAAAGGACAAGTTTTGCATCGTGTGCGTGTACATTTGAAAGTTCCGGTTGGTTGTCAGATTTAATTGCGCTCCTAACTAGAAAGTTACCTATGTTTTTGTTGCGTTTGAATGAAATAAGTGGTGGTAGAGGAAATATGTTTACTTTCAGGATCATTGCGGAGAATCTTGAAGTTTTTGAGAATGACATTTTTGACTGCAAGGTTTGTGGATGATACGTGAGGGTGAATGGAATTCTGTTGGGTTTCTTCGTTCTGTGACGTTTGGAGTGCGGTTTCGCGATCGATTTCTTGGACACGATGTTTTCCCAAATACAAACTGGCACATTTCCTCGCACTTGCTGTTAAAATTGGACTCGTCACTACAGAGGGGTCTTAGTCTAAGAAATTGAGACAATGGGATGGCGTTTTTACGTGTTGTGGATGATAGGACGAATGCAACAAGTAGTTATGGGAATCTGTTGGTTTGTAGTGTACGCTTGTAGATAAAATGATGCCTTTGACTGAAAGTTTTTATTTCTAACATGGTTAGGATCTCAGGACCGAATCGATCCGTTAAAATCACTGACCACTTTACATACATCTCCGCAAAAGTCATCTATTGCATAACCTGCACACTATGTAAGAATACCAACACAGGCGAAACGGATATTGCCAGAAAATATCACTAGTTCATTTTGAGCTGCCAATTTTTTAGCATACTATTTGTCAGAAGCATAAACTGTCATAAAAAATATGAGAAAATTTTTTTTTGTAGTTGGCCACATTCGTAAGTTAAGGCCTTTTTCAAACAGTCATGCTTGTTCAGTGACGATGGTGAACAAAGATCAACTGCTGGATGATTTTTATCAAAAGGATTTAAAAATCGTTAATTGAGTACCTGTATCCCTTTCTTGGTATTCAGATGTCGATGAATGCAGCACCGGGAGCCATGATTGCAATGAAAGTGCAACTTGTACAAATACGGCTGGAAACTTCAACTGCACATGCAAGCCAGGCTTTACTGGAGATGGACGGTCATGTTCAGGTACAATAGCTAAGTGTTACCATGATTCGTATTGCCAGGAAATATCACTAGTTCATTTTGAGCTGCGAATTTTTTAACGTACTATTCGTCAGAAGCATAAACTCTCATATAAGATGTGATGATAGTTTTTTTTGTGGTTGGCCACATTCGTAAGTCAAGGCCTTCATTTGGATTTCAAGGTCCGCCATATTACTCACGTTCAAAACTGACTGATTGGACCTCAGACGGTTGGATCTAGGGAAAAGTGACGTCATTTACTCACAACGTTAAAATTTTAACGTGTAAATGCAGCTTCTTGTGTATGCAAAACACGAGTTCAAAAGTCTAAAAACCCAAAACTCCAGTCCTGCATATTAACTTTGCGGCGTCAGTACACACGCATTGCATTCTTAAACTGGTGAGCCTTTGACGTCATTTTCTCCTCGATCCAGCTCTCTCAAGAACTTAAGTTAGGAATAGCTGACCATTAAATAAGAAATTTTTGAGTAAAAAAAAAAAAAACAGGGGTCTTTTTGAAATAAAGGCTTAGAACTTTGGTTGGTTAGTGTTTAGCTAACATAGTTCTGAAATCCGAAATCCGTCATTTTCTTCTCGATCCAGCTCTCTCGAGATTTTAAAGTTAGTAATGGGGGACCATTAAGTAAGAAAATTCCAGTTAAAATAAACAGGTCTTTTTGAAATCCAGGCTTAAACTTGGGTCAATTAGTGGTTAGTTAACATAATTTTGAAATCCAAAGGAAAAAAAAGAATTGACCTTTTGGCCATGGCAGCACTTTAACGCAAAATATATGTCAACGGCAAATCCTAATCTTTCAGGTCAGGACTGCTTTAAAGCGAAAAACTCATACATTTTAAAGCAAGCTAACAACGTTCATCGTACGTGACACTGACGCCATTTACTGGTCAGTAAATGAAACCAAAAAAATCACATCTGGGGTTCTTCCCGAAACGAATGGAACACTTTCGAAATCGTGCTAAAGCTAAAAATAAAAACTTTTAAAGATAGTTTATTTCTAAGAGCAAACTTAGCTTGTGGGAAAAAACTTTTTCATCTTATCCCGGCTATTTAATATTGTATGGGTAATGCCCCAGCGATACAGCCACATTCTTTTATTCATCAAGGTTGAAGCAGCAAATTGATTCACTTAAACAAATTATCAAGACCTTCACTGATGCCATTAACAGATTAATAAGTAACACGTGGATAAAGCCCGAGTATCTTCCTGAAATCGTACCTATAGTGAAAAGTAACCACGATTTTTGAAAAAAAAGTTTCTTCGCGCAAATTGAACATGGGGAATATCATCCTGTTTATTTGATATTGTGCGGAGTTTTAAAATAATGAGACATTTCTTTTATTTATTAATTGAAGATTGTACCAGCAAATTGAATTACTTCACAAAATATCAAGACCTGCCAACACAGTCAGCCTGGGATGTTGAAGTGTTCACTATTGATGGAAGTTTGTTTATGGCCTTCGCTAAGTATCATGAGGGTTCCGAAGGTAATTTTAATTACGAGGTGGGTTCTTGCATCTACAAACTAAACGAGTCGGCTGGAAAGTTTACGCTTCACCAGACCATAAACACCACTGGAGCATACGACATCGAATACTTTATGATCGCTGATAAAAATTACATTGCTATCGCCAATCATAACGATGGAAGTATTTACAATCTAAATTCTTCTGTTTTCCAGTGGAATGGACACAGTTTCGAGCTTTGGCAGAACATTTCAACATCCGGAGCAACCAGTTTTAACTTCTTTAAAATACATTCGGAACTGTTCCTTGCAGTCACGAATTATTACGATGGAAGTTCTAAAAGTATAAACTCATCTATCTACAAGTGGAAGGACAATACGTTTGAGGAGTTACAGGAAATAAGAACACATGGAGCGTGGGCAAGTACAGTGTTAACAATACACAACGAAACATTTATTGTTTTTGCAAACGGTTACAATTCGGATTCTTCCCATTCTTCAGACGTGATGAAATGGTCGGGGAAGAAATTTGTCGACCCGAAATTCCCTCAGATCTTTGGCCTTAGCGTCTTGGATCTCAAGTCCTTCACAATCAACGATACTGTATTCCTTGCATCGGCGGCAAGGACTGGAATTGTGATTTACAAGTGGGACGGTGAAAAGTTTGTTAATATGAATGAAACTATTTCAAAGCCACGGTACGTTTCGACCTTGCATACCTTTACGATGTGTGGTCAAACGTTCCTGTGCGCGGCCGAACTTTATCGTTTAGTTTTGTATGTGCACTCGGAATCTGAGTTTATGTCGAGGTATCAAGAGCTTCCACAGCACGACATGCCATCAGGTGTCAAGTCATTCGAGTATAAAGGTCACACTTACCTAGCAGTAGCAAACCAATTCGGGGGCAACAGCATCGTGTATAAGTCAGGTCTCAAGTGGTTCTAAGATAAACTGAATGGAATGCAGGTGCGTCGAGCACTGGCATATGCTATCTAAAGAGGACATCAAGACAGTCGAGTATTTCTTGTAAAAGGTCTTTAACCGACTGCTAATTTCTTTCCGTTACTGAAATCTTAAACGTTACTTTCCGTTGGTTTAAAACTTAAAAAACAATTCTTCCACGTTGTAGAGTAAAGATTCATCCGACCAGCACAGGGGATCAGTCCGACGCAAAATAGACATCTGCGGATGTGAACAAGACGCATCTCATAAATATAAAGGGGCTATGTTACGGAAAATGATGTAATTTCATGGCACCCAAAACTGCCCGAAAAGTAGAAACATTACAATAACCACTTAAATCTGTTGAACAACCGTGATAAAAGAAATACAGCAAAAGGAAAAAGACTGAAGCATGGATGGACACAAATGGACAAGATTGAAACGGATTGCATTTGGTTAATCTTGAAAAAAGTCGGCCCGACGTTTTTCAAGTTTATGGCAAATCGAATGGATAAGGGTCTTTTTTGCTCAGAATCATCTTGTTTGTGATTTAACGATAATATTATCAATAAAGCGATTCCGCATGCATTACCATTTTCGAGTTTTAAACTCGTGATTACATAAAGACGTCCCCTAAACACCCTAGAATAACGTGCCATAGCCCCTTCAAAATCGCTAAGAAAGAAAACTGAAGGCGATTATGAACCGCTCCACGGCAACTGCACTTTTCCATATTTTTTCAAATAGATCATGTGTTGCAGGAAAGACACACAAAGCACCGTTAAGTCCGTTGAGTTAAACAAAATTTTTATTAGATTTTTTGTCTTTACATATATTATTCACCTCAACTTTTTCTCTGTTGGAAATACACCTTCATGTGTTAAAACAAACAAGACGCCTATAAGGGCCTATCTGTGGGATGTACAAACAGTTAACACAAATTGTCCAGTTGCAGTGAACAATAACCACGGTTAAACTTCGGAAATGGGGAGAGATTACCATAAAGTTAAATCTATAATTTAACTAGACGGTATTTGTTGTAAAAACAGAAAAAGGTTATTTCTTATCATTAATGCTACTAAACAACAAGGCCCCACTCGAGGTTATCAGGAATACGGGATATTTAGGTAAATACTTACAGGGATATGGGATATTTGGGGGGAAATTAACGGGATGCAGGATATTTAAAAAACCGAACTGGTATTACAGTGATACAAACCACAGGAATTAACGGGATACAGGATATTTAGGGATACGGGATACTTAGATTCCTCCCTTCCCTAATGGGGCCTCAACAATCAGCACAGAAATACTATCACAATTTACTTTCACAAAAGCTTTTTGAGGAAAGTGAAGATAAAAAGGTGAAATTTCTTTGGAATAATGACTGGAGATCGGCTGCTTCATTTGTTTGCTTTGGCCTATGTATAAAACAAAAAAGAGTGTATGCCTTTTTTATTTGATTGTTTAAGGTTTTTTTACTAATATTATTTTCAGGTTTTTGATTCCTGTACTATGAGGAATGGATTTATTTTTTGTTGTCGAATGTCATTGACTTGACCTATCACATACCATTAAATTTGATGTCAGGCTAAGTGTCTACTTAACAATTATTCCACGAGAGCGCGCTGGATATGAGAGAGACCAGTGGGTCTTGTCACCGCAGAAGACTTCTAATCTTATATTTTTCAACTTCTTTTTTTCCATATTTTATTCCTGTATTGGGCGGAATGGCGATGGAATCCCGAAGCAGTGCCGTTGCTAAGCGGGTCATGTGAGCGTTGTGGGCCTGATTGGCACTTCAATGTTTTTTTCCTCACGATTTATTTTGTTGTCATTTACATAACCGATTACGTATAATTTACAGTCTTTCATCTCCCCGAGAGGGTAGGAGATGAAAGACCCTGAGATTGCAAAATCCCAGTAACCAGGAGCTCATTAAGAGGAGCCTCTATCTCCCATACTTGGCCTCGGAGTCAACCCTTTCCCGAGTAGATTTATTTATAGAACACCTCCCTTGGGAGATTCAGCACGCTCACTGTTGTAAAAGCCAATCTCCCTTGGGACATTCAGCACGCCCACTGTTGTAAAAGGCAATCAAAACAGAGCTATCTCAGCGTCAAGGGAATTATGATACTTTTCGCGGGAAAAACCTGTTCCTAAAAATAAATTTACTCGGGAAAGGGTTGACTCAAGGAATTAGAGGAGATAGAGGCTCTTGATGAGCTCCTGCAGTAACAAAGACATTAATACCTTTTTTTAATACTTGATTTATTTTCCCGTTTTTGATTCCTATATTGGGAGGAATGGCGTTGGAATTCCCAAACAGTGCTTTCTAATGGTAGGTGTTGACTCACAATGGCCAAATGAACACATTGAGAGTGCTTCCATTACGGGGGGGGGGGGGGGGGGGGGGGAAAGATACTTGACCCATGTTTGGGTATAGGGGTGCCGCTGGGGTGCCGCTGAGGGTTTGAAATCCTGACCCTGTTTAGGACAAGAATACGCTAAAACCCCTACCCTGTTGTTTAGGACAAGTGACAAAATGTTTGAGGTTAATTTTATTTCGATTAAAGCACTAATACAACTTTTACAGAGAAAACTATTCCCAAAATATATATATACCAGCAGGATCCCTCATGCCTGTGCGACACAGTGACATCTTTCTTTCATCACGTTACCCAAGAAAAAGAAACTAGACCTACCGGTACGATCTGTTCTGTCAATGAGCGCTTGTTATAATACTGGTAAGTGGAAAAAGATTTTAAATTAAGGTACCAACAACAATAGCATTCTTGTCCAGAAAATGATCTGATGTTGATTGATGACATTGTAATGTCCGGTTAACAGTTGGTTTACTCAGTTGATATTATGCAAATCAGGAAAAGAAACGCGTCGCTTGTCCGCCGCTCAATCGCAAGCTCTTTCAACTTCTCGCAGGCCCCAGGTCGCAGGAGGCTAAGAAAAGAAAGAGACTGCTCGCAGTCTGGGTTAAAGTCTCTCGGCTCGTAATACCATACCCTGTTTAGGACAGAGGCAAGTCAAATTGTATACCTTGTTTGGGACAGCGAGGCCAAAAAAACCATACCCTGTCCAGCGGCACGTACCTGTATAACCCAAATAAGGGAGTACCCCCTCCCCCCCCCCCCCGTTTCATTGTCACGTAGCAAAAAATTAAATCCAAAACCGTTCAAATAAAGAAGCTAAGAAAATGAAATGTTACAAAAGACTAACACAAAAATAACTGCTTCAAGTCTCAAGTCTGTTTGGTGCGTTGTTTCTAAGTAATTTACCAAAACATGTCACTCATTTTTAGAGAGCTGTACATGGCCTGCGTAGCTGGCGGTATTGTTGGCGTGAGAGGCATAAGCCGCGCGGAGAATGGGGAGGGCGCTGTGCTTCAAAGCGTCCCTCCCCATTCTCCGCTCGTTAATTTGCCTCTCTTACGCAGGCTAAGCTTTATATGGAGACGCCATGTTGGTGTTCCTCTGATGGCCTCGAATCAACAAAACATCTGGACCTCAGTTTGCGATAAAAGCCCTCTCTTTTTGGTCTCTGAACTAAATGAGCTAACTGAAATAAATGAGCATAAACATGTCTTCTACAGCTTTTAATGCTTAATTAGTGAAAAACCACAAGCCGAAACCGTTTTTTGAACCAGACAACTTTATCTCAGTTACTGTCTTGGTGTCACGCAAGGCGAAATTTGAAAATTCAAATTCTCCACAAGGCTCCCCAAGCTGAAAATACGTGGTGTATGCGACAGCATGTGTATATAGAGAATTGTGTGGGAAAATCACCGATAGTAAAAAAATTGTGTAAATAACTATCTCATTTGAAATAAAGTTTTCCTACCTCAAATGTGTGACGAACTTGTCTCTTGTGCTGAGTTTAGAGCCATTCTGACGCCGTTTAGTGAAGTTATCCGGAAACCGTTACTAAAATAATAGGAAGGCCGACCACTCCATCCATCGCCGGCCAGACCTCACTCCACAAATCGTTTTGTCCTCAACAGGAAAAGTCCCGAATCGCAATAAAAACAACAGTTCCATAAAGCCCAATAAATTTCACTCCAAATACGTGTGTTTCGGCGGCCGAAATACTCGTGAAGAACGAAAACTTTGCTTTAAAATACACCTCTTCGGCTTTCCTCAGAGGCTTGTGACCGGGCAGTCAACAACGGCCGCTCACAAGCTGGTTTCACTCTCAACTCTGATTGGTCCATTTGAATTTGACCGCGCGCTGGCAACACGACCCTCCAATCAGAGTTGAGACCGAAGCAAGATCTAGAAATAACTTAGAAAATTCTGCTTACCTCCTTAAACAGTTGCTTCGATGGCTCATTGGGAACTTACTCGCTCCCGGGGCGCGTGGCCCGATGGTTCCTGTTGTATCATACCACATTCTTATCTTAAGTTCAAGTATAGTTCAATTCTATTCGGGGATTGTTTTTGTTTCATCTCTTTCGCAGTGGAACTTGCGGCATGTACAGTTTACAGGCATTCTCTATTTTCGAATTCCCCATAATACACTTTGTTTGCCCCCCAAATTTTGCATAAACCATTGTTTTCAAATGCTCTTGGGAATATGCAATGTCCCCAAGAGCATTTGAAAACAATAGTTTATGCAAAATTTGGGGGGCAAACAAAGTGTATTATGGGAAATTCGAAAATAGAAAATGGAACTCTTTATCAGATGGCATGGGATTATTGAACCCTTCAACTAACCCTTCAAGAGAGCGGTGAGGAAACCTATGTACTTTTTGATGTATGCCTTAATTTAGGTTATATACATATAATTTTAGTGAGACTTTGTAAAATTCTAGGTCTGTATATAATTATTTTTATTTATTTATTTTCTCGGTTTATTAGCATATGCATGCTAGAGGCCCAACAAGTCGCAATTTCACCCGAAGGTAAATAAAGGCTATTTATCTATTGTATACTTGAGGACGGTGCCTACTAATTCAAAGGTATTTTTTTGTGCGGTGTAAGAATATGCGGGAAAAGCAGATCTTAACAAGTGTTATTGAAATCCAAAAAGAGAAAATTGTGGGTAACCATGCATTTTTCAAAGATAATTGATCAACAAAATACAAAGCAATGTATGGCGTTCTTTTCCAAATTGAAGCCTAATTGTCTCTGAAAAATACATGCATGATTACCCCTAATTTTCTTTTTGGATACCAAGAGCACTTGCTAAGTTCAGATCTCTCCGTATAGTTTTAAACCGCGCAAAATACCCCTGTATTAGTGAGTACAACCCATAGGAAACTTGAGTATCTCAAGATGCTCAGAACGTATGCGCAATAACAATAGTAGGCACCGTCCTTAAACATGGACACCCCCATTTTATATCGCAAACCTGAATCAATCGCAAACCTGAATCATGAAAATAATCTTCTCCCTTTCACTATTTAATAATTACTACAGGTCCCTCACCAACAAACAAACAAACAAAAATTGTTATCGACCGAACAGCAACGATTTAAGCAATAGATGACGTTTTCCGTGTTTCCATAGCCTCATCTGAACACGAGGGGAAGTTGGGAGAATATTACGCAACCCCGAGACGCGGTCGAGGGTTTGCATAACTGTCGAGAATTCTCTTAACTCCCCCGCGAGTGTTTAGATGAGCCCATGTAAGCACGGAAAAAGTCCTCTACTGCCTTTATAAGACATATATTTCTCAAAAATAATTCGACAAATACAGGAAAATGATGTTTATTTAACTTGTTGATTCAAACAGATTTTCTTGATACAAGCTCATATTTCCTACCAGCTAATCAAAACTCGCGTCTGACGGCATATAACCAATCAAAATTCGTGTGATGTCACAGCTGTGTTTCCATACTCTCATCTAAACACAGCTATTGACCAATGAGTGTGCGCGTACTATCCTAATTATTTTATAAAAACAGTTGCCTTTCAAAGACCATCTGGACAGTTACCTTAAAATCATAATGTAGAAGTTCTTCCATGTTAGCTTTACAGTAGTTTCCCTTCCAAAACCAAGTAGAAGACAAATATTTAAAGTGCAAAATAAAGGACAAATTACACCACTTCCTTTGTCCACTTCTTGCCTTCGAGGAAGGAAACTGCTCCCTGCTTAGGCTTGTCTACAGACATACATGTTCTTGAAAAACTTAGAGATATATTTACACAAAAAAATTAAAAACTAGCTGAATTTCTTAACATGCAGTTCTATCTAAATGGTTTTTTCCTAATCAAGGACAATTCAAAAGTACAAAAAATTAAGATATAAAGATATAAGATAAACCATATCAATAATCATTAGCATACGTTATACACCTTATTCCAAAATGGCCACCATTCTAGTATTCTTTTGCTTGCTTGCTTCGTACAAGTCGTTCAAGATTAAGAACAAGGCAGAAAGGGCGTAATTTGCAAGGAAACAAAAGAATACTAAAATGACAACCATTTTGGAATAAGGTGTATACGTCAGTCCTTTTGTTAAACAAAAGGTCTAAAAAACAAAAATAGGTTTCAAGCATAAAAATATCAGACACACTGCAGAGATACAGAAAGCAGAATATCATCACAGGCGTCCCAAGCTCAGTGTGAGTGAAAGCCAAAATGGCCGACAAAAATAGAAGGATTGTATGAGAATCCGTTAAAATTCTTAAAGCTTGGTTGATACGAACGACGCAGACGCAGACACAAGAAAGAGAAATTTCTTCATTTTCTCGCGTTTCCACTTCTTACGTTTGAACCAGTGTAACGCAAACGCAAGGTGATAAATACTCGTTCCATGCCTCTAGGGTTGATTTTGTCAGCTTGTGATACTCAATTGCGCGTGCGTATTTCCATGTGCATGCGTTCGCATTTGCATCGTGCGTGTGAGCCATGCTTGGCTTAACTGCAGAATACCCTGCCACTCGAAGTTGTACCGCTTAAAATCGGGATACTTGGCTACGCAGTTTGTGCACGCTCTTTCTTTTTTATGTTTTTAGAACGAGAAATAGACACACTACGGGGCTACGGGGCTACGTGGCTACGCGGCTACGGAGCTGCACAGTTCAATGTATATTACCTCGTTTTTCAATGATCTATGAGCCGATGTGAACAAGAACAGGCTAAACTTCAGAATACCCGGCGACTGAAATATCTCATCAAATCTTGCTACCGCAGTCCCGCAGTCGACACAATATACATGTTTTTATATAAACATCACGAAATATGCCGCTTGCATCGAACGCGTTGGTGTTGACCTTGTTGGTCCTTGCTACCGCAGTCCCGTAGTCGCCAAAATGAATAAGCACTAGTTTACTGATTAGGCCTAAGCATTCTCGTACAATTTTAGCTTTCATTTTGCGGTTCGGTCAAATACACTTTTCACGAGATCATGTGAAGAATAAAGCACTCGTTTACTGATTAAGCCTAAGCGCTCGTTGCAGTGATTAGGCCTAAGAACTTTCGTAAAATTCTAGCTTTCATTTTGCGGTTCGGTTAACTACACTTTTCATCGACTGCGGGACTGCGGACCGCGGTACCACTCCATTTCAACACTTAGTTCATTGTTCATCGACTGCGGGACTGCGACCCCCCAAGCCCCGTAGCGTGTCTATTTCTCGTTCTAAAAACATAAAAAAGACAGAGTGTGCACAAACTGCGTAGCCAAGCATCCCGATTTTAAGGGGTACAACTTCGAGTGGCAGGGTATTCTGCAGTTACTCCACAGGCTTAAGAAGATTATTATATGAAAAAATGGTTCAAATTGTGTTGGATCTGGAAAAAAGGGAGTTTAAGAAACGACGACGGCTATGGCTATGGATACGAAAACGCCACAAAACAGTAATATGATTGGTTAAAAGAGGAGAAAGAATCGTGCTGCACGTGCGGCACGCATTTCATTACTACACTTTGCATAAAAACAACGTGAAATCCCCCAATTTGAGGTTTTAACGACAACGTGAATGTACAAATGCGAATCTTTCATTCCATATTTTTAATCTGAAACTGCTCGTATAAATTCAAGTTTAGGATAATTCGCCCACATTGTACGAAGTGAACGAAATTAAATAACCGCGAAAGACTTAAGATTGTGCAAAGTTACATTTTAAAGTGACGTTTTCGTCGCTGTTGCCGCTTGTAGATCTAAAAACCACACAGGAAGGAAGCTACCCACAATGGCAACTGAAGGAAAAGGAAAGGAAAGGAAAGAACTTTATTTAAGTGTCTAATTTTCTAGCGCTGTAGAGCACTAATCGGAGACTGTAACTAATGAAATTAACAAGTTAACGCAAATCAAATCAAATGTTGGTTTTTGTGGAGAGGGGAAAACCGGAGTACCCGGAGAAAACCTCTCGGTGCAGAGTAGAGAACCAACAAACTCAACCCACATATGACGCCGAGTCTGGGAATCGAACCCGGGCCACATTGGTGGGAGGCGAGTGCTCTCACCACTGTGCCATCCCTGCACTCCCTGCCCTGCAAGTAAGGATTTTAAATTAAGAATTTTCTCGTGTAATTATCTTCTCAAGCCTTTTATCCGGATTCACATACAAATCCTTCTATTTTTGTCCGCCATGTTGGCTTCCCTCACACTGAGCTTGCATGGGGCGTCTGTGATATCATCAGCCCGTAATTCAAGACATCAGGTACATTTTGAACACTAGCCTTCAAGGAAACGTCAAAAGAATCCATTATTCATGTTCGAGGCAAGGAAAACTAGAGTGTTTTTAATGTGTCAGAAATTGTCAAAAGGAATTTTGCGATTGTTATGGTTTGTATTGCCACGCTTGATGCCCTTGTTTTCCTATGCTTACTGCCGGTTGCTTCCATTTGCCCTGTGATTGGCCTATTTAACTTCCTGCATCTGCTGCTTAGATTGAAAGAACTACTTTGCTCTGTGTTTTAGGGAAACACATTGAAAACCACTTTAAAATGTTTGGTGTTACTTCTCAGTATCAGCACAAATGGCGGGCCAGGTCCCTAAGATCTGCCAGACTGCGCCTAGCAGCATCGTTTATCTCAAAATCCCACTCTTCACGTTTTTCAAAAGTTGATTGGTAATCTGCACTATATAAATTACCCTCAATAGAATGATATCTTTGAATGTAAGTAAATTCACTTGTTTTTCTAAATTTCCCTATAGAAACAAAAATTATTTTTTTAACTTCACAGGAAACTAAAAGATTCCCGAGTGTTTCAAATGTTTGTCCATTTGTTAGGTAGTCGTCAAAAACACAAACAACTCTACCTTTCAACTTATCCTTGTAAGCCTCTCTCACACAAATAGATTGGAAGTGCTTCTGGATATAATCATCCTCCTGTCTTTTACTTGCCTCATCATACCTGGATTTTTGGGTTGCCGTGTGCCTCTTGAAAACTGCATCACTTTTCTTACCATTCATCATATAGCGAACACGGTCCTTTAACTCGGTCAATATTTCATTAGGCTCCCGGGAAGAAGATGGGGCAACTGCCCAGTCTTGCACCTCTCGGAAATCTCTGTCGTGTGCGATAGCTGATGAAGAATTTGTAATGTACCTGTCAGTGGTTTCCCTCTGGGGTGGGGTGAGTCGGGGGAAGGAAGTTTCATGCATACATAAGACGTTTGACAAAATTGCTTTCCCTTAGTTCTCAGTGAGGAATTTGACAAGTTTATGTAACTTGCCCAGGGCCAGGAACATTGTCTAATTTGGTGATAGGTACATTTGAAATACAAATAATTATTAATTATTTTACATAAAATGAGTTAGCCAGAGGTTTTGCTCTATTTTTGAAGTTAATAGTACCTTCATTTTTTGTGCCACCTAACAATATTATTAACACTGATTTTGCCAGTCATGCACTGTTAACTGCTGAAAAATTAGATATGATGTGATGAAACAATCACGCAATATGAAAAAACAGTATTGCTATGACATGTTTATGCATCAATGGCCGTATTTATACTAGAGGACGTCTAAGACGTCCAGACGTCTGGCCGTAATTGCAACTAATATAACTACGGGACGCACTTAACTTCGACGGCTAGAAATCATGATTTTCTTCAAAAGATACTAGGATTTAATCACTGTGTGCACATCATTGCTAAGTGTGTCCCAGTTTAGTGCGTCTCGTCTTTATACTAGACGGCTTAGCGTATGAGACGACTATTAAGACGTCTGTTAAGTGCGTCATTTAGGAAGCACTTAACTTGAGACGTTTAATTCGTCTGACGTTTAATGCGTCCACCTTATTTCCCGTATTTATATTAGTCGTCTAAGATCAGACGTCTTAGACGCCCTCTAGTATTAATACGGCCAATTAAGTTATTGAAAGGTTGTACATGTATGTATTGGCACTTCACACAATTTTTGTATATGATATGTTAGTAATTATTATTAAATCAAATCAGGGCCAAATTTCAACCAGTTAAAAAGCACTTTTTAATTACCTTCTGCAAAGAACTATCTTACATTTCCACAAAAAAAGTAAGCAAAAATAATGAAAACAAAGCAAAATAATTTTTGGTCGCTTGCAATGGTTTTGTGCAGTACTGCCCTTTAACTGGAAGGGAATGTGTTTCAATTTTTCAAATGACAAATCATAAGCTTAGAGAGTGGACTAGAAATTTCACCCTCCAGACGTTCCATTTTCAAACACAACCGCAAGAACTATCATATCAATGGAATACTTGTTAATGTCAAACCAGTTCCTATTGCTTCATACAGTAACGTTAATACTGCTTAAAATTGCAAGTTACATGTAATTGCGATGATCATTATAATTCTTATACCCACGCAGTTAATATACATGTAAATGCACAGTAGTGTTGTTTATCAATATTTTTAGTGCAAATCATTCCTGGATTAAGCCACTGGGGGTTGCATTTATTTGCAAGAGTATTATTATACAGTAGGAGGGTTTTTGTGCTTCAAATACTTAAGACAGAGGAGTACAGGACTGCTATTTGAAGGGATTGATGTTTTTAAAAACTTAAGGGCTCAGTAGGTATACAGCCCATTTTCAATTTGATAATGCATGAAGTGCAGTCAAACAATAAAAGCAGGTTAAAGTAAACAGGAGAGGTATCATCATCTGTCGGCTTTTTTTTAGTTTGTTTGTTTCTGCTGAAACTGTTCTATTATTACCACCAAAAAAGATTCATAGTAAGATTTTACTCATCATTACCTGCCATCAGATGACACAATAGTGCCTCCTTGACACAGCGATCTTCAGCTCCATCTTTCAAGATGGCCTGAAATGTTTCAGCCATTTCTTTTTCATCTTCACTGACTGAACTATACGTGTTTGCACAACATAGGGAAACCACTTTCGTTGGTACTGGATCAACAAATGAGCACAAATAATACCAACTTGTCTGGTTGACCACTATGTTGAGTATAGCTCTCATCTTCTTAGGTGTAGGTGCTGGCACACCATAGTGGCGCACGTCCTTTTCAGCATCTACCCAAAGGGCAGCGAGGAGAAATGACTTTGTAGTTGCTGCCACGCGCAGATCCTCATTCACAGCACCACAGATAATAACTACATCACCCGCCTGCCATCTTTGCTTGATAAAATCTCTCAGCGGTTGACCTCGGCGTTGAAAGGCAATACTACAAATAGTAAATTAACCAAATACATGTGACAAGAAAGCAGAAAGTTTCCAGAAAAATTTCAATGTTTACCCACAACTTCAAAAATCGATTGTTAATGGAAGCCTTTGCCAGTGGTTCAAAGGTATTTATTTACATATCCACCAGAGACTAGTAAACAGAGAAGAGGGCCTCATGACCAGACTCCAACTAGGCCCATAATATAGGCAAAGATTATTTAAATAATTTATGCCTACAAATTTGGGGGTCCTCTGGACCCATCCTCAAAAAAGTTTGGGGCTCAAGCTAATTAATATTCAAGAATATTTACTTCTCGATCTATTGCTGTTTAATTGCATGCTACTGCAGTACCCTTTCAGATTTCTAAATTGCACAAAAATGACATCGTATCTCTCCCCTTGATTATGTACATGTACTTAAAATGAAATGATCAATTCTTTGAAACTGTTATGCCCATTGATTCATCAATCAAAATTGAGATGTACATGCATGGGCTGTCAATGCTCCATCGATCACATCTGAAAACATCTTGAGGAATCCGTACTCCCTAGGACCTGTTGGCTCCAGTTGATAAATGATCTAGATCTCCACAGCCAAAAAGAAAACAGAAACTGAATCTCAATTTTCCGTAAAAGAGCATCACTTATTTTAACAATACTTGAGGTTTAATTTTGGAACAAACGAGTAAACAAATATAATGCGATACACCGCTCATTGTCAGCCTTTACCATGGCCAATGTTAATAATAATCAAGTACATTCAAGTTTCATATTAAACACCTTAGTTTTAACACTAATTTGCAAACAAGAACGGAGATGATGACACAGTCATGTGCACCTGGAATTAAAATATCCACAGGGTTGCACAAAACAAAAATTTAACACACTTCGCCGTTGAGAAATGGGAATTTGCAAATTTGTTGTTTTTGCCAGGCGTTTGTAATTTGCATAACACTCTCCTTTTTTCTCGAATTTGAACCTTTCTTGGTTAGTATGCAATGCATGGTGAAATCATACATGGTGTTTGGGGTCATACACGGTGCTTCGCTGTTTTGGTGTTTTGCTGTTCCACTGTTTCGTGGTTTAGTAATGCCCATTCAAAACCTATTAAAATTTCCCTTCAATTCCACACACGAACAGTCATAAATTACCGCCAGCATAAATGAATATCTTCCTTCCCCTCAGCAGCATTTCTACAATTTAGGTGAACTAGTTAAATCTCCCTTCAGTAGCCCTTTTCTGTGTTGCTGTATATGCCCTGGTTTTAAGGTGGCCAAACACAGTTTTCGCGCATGCTCTTGCTAACGCAATGCAGCGTGCATGCAAGGATTGCAAAAAATAAACATGGCTTCAATACTGCAATCATCTTATTTGCTCAATGCTTTTCCTCATAATTCAACAAAGTGTTTTGATGGTTTTAGTCTCTTATGAGAAATGTACATGTATGTTAGAAAAGGTAACCATGCAAAGAACTCCACAATTTGCAGATTTTTCTTTGTTATTGGAAGAATCCAGTTAAATGCAAGCATGCGTAGTAAGTTTAAAAATTCTGATTGAATGCGGAATAGCTTTCTCAGAAATACACCTATTTCTCGAGAACTACTTGTTAGAATTTAATGAAATTTGGCACAAAAATACTTTAGGAAATAAGTAACTGGAGTATTGAAAAAAACTGGAACTTTAACAGAGGAAATTAAAGATACTCCAGTGAACCTTCAACAAGGGATAATTAAAGATCTCTCTGTCAATTATTATTAAAATAGTGTTAACTTGTAAGCAATGTTACAAGCTTGTTTCACGCAAATTATAAAGAAAATCTAACGACCAGATTTTCCGCAAATATATGAAACCCATTTTAAAGGCCTGATTATATTTATTCATGTTGCCATGGCAACAGCATATACATCAGCTTAACTATCAAAAAACTGAAGTTCGTGTAGTGAACTTGTTGCTACCATTTTTGGCGACCAAAGAATCAAGGGTTTTAGAGAAAAAGGTAAATAAAACACACGGGTATCAAAAACTGTGTTCAGCCACCTTAAAGTGAGTCCTGGTGCACAACCATTCAAATGGCAAAGAGTGGTGTATTTTCATGGAAATCAAACTCATTATCATTTAAAAGGTCGAGCACCAAGACTCATTAGGGAGCTTAAGGTCTACGACGGCGACGTCGACGAAAACGTCACCTCAAGATAGAAGTTCGCTCTAGTAAAAGTCTTTCGCGATTATTCCATCTCGTTCACGTCGTACAATGTGGGCGAAGTATCCTAAAAATAAATTGGTACGAGTGGTTTCAGACTGAAAATAGAGAATGAAAGATTCTCTGTTGCATGCTAACGTTGTCGCCAAAACCTAAAATTTAGTGATTACACGTCGTCGTCACGCAGAGAACTGCAAAGATATGAGCTGAAATCCGTGCCGCACGTGCAGCACGATTATTTATGCTCTTTTAACCAATGATATCATTGTTTTCTGGCGTTTTCGACAACGTTGTCGTCGTAGATCTTAAGCTCCCCATTTTGAACCAGAGACGAACAGCAACTCGGAAATGGCCTATTACATACACAAACCGTCGTTAAAGTGCCTATGAAGTAAAAAACATCTTTGCTTCCTTTAAAGACCTTTCAAAATGATGAATGGTGTTTTCTATTTTGGAATATCTTCCCTTGTTCCAGAGAAATTCAAGTTTTTGTTCAAAAATTGATGACGTCACAAACCATACACATGACTAATAAACACAAAATTGAGAATATCTCCGAAAACATTGCATGGGTGTTGTTAAACTAGGCAGCAATAATCTACGTCAAGCAAGGCACAAAATGATACTCTTTGCTGTTGCCATGGCAACCATTTTATTTTTGCTGCTGAGTCAATTTCACACAGGATCGATTTTGTCATTTATTGTCATTATTAGACATGTTCACTCTCGGTACACTTATTAAGAGAAGTGAAGCATTATGGGCAGCACATGCATTTCAAGTCTGACCATCTGCTTGTACTTACTTGTATCTGTTCAAAATCCATTTCGTAAACTGTAACCACCGGCATATTAAAATTTTTAGCAGCCTTATCTGCCAGAAATACAATAAGCCAGAGTGCCCCGCCGGGCGACCAGGTAATTTTTCTTGCTTGCCAGAAGCCAAATGTTATTCACCTCAGGCAACCGGGCGCCGTTAGAGCACAGCCTTGTATTTGATTCATTGCAGAGAGGAGCTAAAAATCAAAGTGTTGCCACGGCAACATCTTAATAGGTCTCACTTTGTGCCTTATCTGATGTACATTACTGGTGCCAAGTTTGAACAACACCCATCCAATGCGCTTTTTTCGATATCAGGGATCCACATTCACAGTCATCCAGTCGTCCCAGACAACTAAAAACCCGCCCGGACAAGTATAAGAACTGCAAAGGTTGTCTGTTGGACGAGTGATGTTTTAACAAATATCTTTTCATGAATGCCATCAAATGTAATACTGTAATATAGAATGTACTTTAGTTCTGATCGCTTTTCATTAAATGCAAACTTCCAGAAAATAAGAGTCACATAAACGTGCAGCTTTTCTCAGCAATGAAATCTCAAGTTTGGGTGCTATCTTTGACCATGCGATATTTTCCATGAAACGATTGCAGGCTCAATTTTCATGTATCTAACCACCGACATGGTTGTTGGCAAGTGGTTTAGCAAAGAGCAATGGGTAACTTGGGGTCTCAGCTGATAATGTGGTGTTAGTTACAAGGTGTTTCGCCACTTTTGGCAAAAAGGAAAACAGGAAAAACACAAGATCTTGATGGCATATAAAAGGAAGACACTAGACAGGAGCGTTGAAACTTTGGGTCTTCGAATGGTAACTTTGTAAGCTACATTCAAGTACATTTTGCCGTGGCAGATATGGACCACTGTACATCGGGTTCCCACGGTGTAATTTCTGATGAGTGTGAAATAAGGCATAGGGCATGTAGTTCGTCGGTGTTGTTCCCGGTGTTGTGGTCTGTCTTCTGTGGTGTATCATGGTTGAGAGGGTAAATGCTCGGAGATATTAGCTACACCAAGCCACTCTAAAATTCACATTTTTTCCTGGGCAACCTAAAATTTGTCTGGGCAAGTATACCATAAGACGTACTTGCCCGGCTGACGACTTTGATAAATATGTATCCCTGCAATATATTAAAATTCAGCATGAAAGAGAGGTTTAGAGGACAAAGACAAAGGGAAGTGGATAATATGCAAATTTTTTCACATTCATTCCAGCGTGTTTCTATTGTTTTTGTCCTCCCTGCCTAAGTATCAAGCTAAATATTTCATATTTCGAAAATGGCCTATATTTTCGGAAATGTTCTCAATTTTGTGATTTATTACAGTCATGTGTACAGTTTATGATGTCATCAATTTTTAAACAAAACATTGGAACATGGAACATCAGAACAATGTTGGAGTCAGGAAAGACATTGCAGGTAGCTAGAGAAATGCACAATTACAACCTTGTGCTGTTGGGACTTTGTGAGATCAGGTGGAAGCAGTCAGGGCAATTTCGGCTGACGACAGGAGAGATGGTGTTGTATTCTGGACATGAAGAGAATAGTGCTCCTCACACGGAGGGTGTAGCACTTCTGCAGGCGGATGAGGCACAAAAGCCTGGGTCAGATGGGAAGCCAGAGGGCCAAGGTTCATAACAGCATCCTTTAGAACATTGAGGAAGAATATTACATTGAATGTAGTGCAGTGTTATGCCCCAACAAATGACAAGAGTGAGGAGGTGAAGGATGAGTTCTACAGTCAGATGCAGGGCATCCTCAGCAGGCTAAGTGACCAAGATGTAAACATCCTGATGGGCGACTTCAATGCGAAGATTGGATCAGATAACACGGGGTATGATGAAGAAATGGGAAGACATGGCCTTGGTGAGATGAATGAAAATGGTGAACGATTTGCAGATGTGTGTGCTTTAAACAACATGGTAATTGGGGGTAGTGTGTTCTCCCACACAAGAGGATACACAAGGCAACATGGGTGTCCCCGGATCTTATAACAGAGAACCAGATCGACCACGTCTGTATTGCAAAGAAGTTCAGAAGATCACTAGAAGATGTCCGGGTCAAGAGAGGAGCAGATGTTGCATTGGACCATCATCTAATAGTTGCCAAACTAAAGCTTAAGCTGAGGAGGAATGAAACAGGTCAGCAAAGAAGAAGAGCATGATATAATGTGGATTTCCTGAGGGACGTAAATACTGCTGAGAGATTCAGAGTAACACTGTCCAACAGATACCAAGTCTTACAGGATTTGCACAAGGATGAGGAGGGTTTGAACATTAATTCGCAATGGATGGACATAAAGGAGGCAGTTAACTATGCTTGCGAAGAAGTGGTGGGCCGAAGAAAACCTGAACACAAGGAATGGCTATCGGCAGAGACATACCGGAAGATACAGGAAAG
>NC_090895.1:2584435-2589435 GCF_036669925.1 Montipora capricornis | reverse complement strand
GTTACTCCGTAGTGTGGTACTGTGTGCTTTATCCTCAACCTGAAGATGTTTCTCTTTATCAATAATTTCTAACTTCTGGTAGAATGCTTCCACTTAAAAAATCTGTTCACGAACCCTTAATGGTGTTTTGTTGATATTTTGTCATTTGTATGTATACTTATGATTGTGGGTAAGTGATTTTTATGCATTAAACAAGTTTCTGATCACTTTCAATAAATTCGTATTCTTTTTTGTGTAGAAGCTATCCATTTAGAACCTAAGGATGGCTCTATTTTTCTTCATTTTTTATTGCTGATCAACACAACATATATTGATTTGATAAACTGGAATTACCAAATAGTGAATTAAAGTGGTTGTCTTCCCCTTTTGTTTTACAGACTGGAGGAGGAAAAGGATAAAAGAAAAAGGCAAATCAGTCATAAATTTGGACCAGTAATTATCCAAAGTTGAAACACTAAAGATACAATTAAAAGTGCTTTTTATGATGAAGATTACAATGAAATTGATCAATAAATTGGAACATATTGATATAAGGGGTGATGTACAACATGTTGGGTGATGAGGTGATATTCATTCCACAAGAATCATTAGTTCAGACCAGAATCATCTGAGGAGCTTCTTGAATCAGATTTGTGGAGCAGGGCTGGTGCAGTGGTTGGTTGCTCACTTCCCACCATTGTGGCCCAGGTTCAATTTCTAGACTCGGTGTCGAGTGGGTTGAGTTTGTAGGTTCTCTACCCTACTGCAAGGGGTTTTTCTCCAGGTACTCTGGTTTTCCCCTCTCCTCAAAAACCAATGTTTGATTAATTTAATTTGCATTGATTTGAGTTGATTTACAGGGTACTCAATTAATGTGCCCTGTGCAGTGCTAGAAGACTAGACACTTCATAGGAGCAAGATGCCAGGATTAAAAATACTTGATTTATTAGAGAAAGAGGAGGTGGTGGTCGAAGACAAAACTAAAACACGAAGAAAACTAAAACACCATTACCCCTTTGACGTCCAAACCGGCCTAAACTCAACCTCGTTCCCAGGGTCTCTCTTCTCTGCCTCCATTGTCGTTGAGAAAAGACGGTCGTAATTTCATGATACGCTATCACGAATATATGCAAATGAGTTAAAGGAAAGTGTAAGCTACTCCTCATGTACACTAAAATGAACTGTCTACATAGAAACAACTATCTACACTGTCTACAGTAGGAACAGCTATATACACTATCTACAATGGGAACAGCTATCTACAGTGTCTACAATGGGAACAGCTATCTACACTGTCTACAATGGGAACAGCTATCTACATTGTCTACAATGGGAACAGCTATCTACACTGTCTACCATGGGAACAGCTATCTATCTACACTATCTACAATGGGAACAGCTATCTACGGTGTCTACAATGGGAACAGCTAACTACACTGTCTACAATGGGAACAGCTATCTACATTGTCTACAGTAGGAACAGTTATCTACATTGTCTACAGTAGGAACAGCTATCTACACTGTCTACAATGGGAACAGCTATCTACATTGTCTACAATAGGAACAGCTATCTACACTGTCTACCATGGGAACAGCTATCTATCTACACTATCTACAATGGGAACAGCTATCTACGGTGTCTACAATGGGAACAGCTAACTACACTGTCTACAATGGGAACAGCTATCTACACTGTCTACAATGGGAACAGCTATCTACATTGTCTACAGTAGGAACAACTATCTACACTGTCTACAATGGGAACAGCTATCTACATTGTCTACAATAGGAACAGCTATCTACACTGTCTACAGTAGGAACAGCTATCTACACTGTCTACAATGGGAATAGCTATCTACATTGTCTACAGTAGGAACAGCTATCTACACTGTCTACAATGGGAACAGCTATCTACATTGTCTACAATAGGAACAGCTATCTACACTGTCTACAGTAGGAACAGCTATCTACACTATCTACAATGGGAACAGCTATCTACATTGTCTACAATAGGAACAGCTATCTACACTGTCTACAGTAGGAACAGCTATCTACACTGTCTACAATGGGAACAGCTATTTACACTGTCTACAGTAGGAACAGCTATCTACACTGTCTACAGTAGGAACAGCTATCTACACTGTCTACAATGGGAACAGCTATCTACATTGTCTACAATAGGAACAGCTATCTATACTGTCTACAATGGGAACAGCTATCTACATTGTCTACAATAGGAACAGCTATCTACACTGTTTACAGTAGGAGCAGCTATCTACACTGTCTACAATGGGAACAGCTATCTACATTGTCTACAGTAGGAACAGCTATCTACACTGTCTACAATGGGAACAGCTATCTACATTGTCTACAGTAGGAACAGCTATCTACATTGTCTACAGTAGGAACAGCTATCTACATTGTCTACAGTAGGAACAGCTATCTACATTGTCTACAGTAGGAACAGCTATCTACACTATCTACAATGGGAACAGCTATCTACACTGTCTACAGTAGGAACAGCTATCTACATTGTCTACAGTAGGAACAGCTATCTACATTGTCTACAGTAGGAACAGCTATCTACACTGTCTACAATGGGAACAGCTATCTACATTGTCTACAATAGGAACAGCTATCTACACTGTCTACAGTAGGAGCAGCTATCTACACTGTCTACAATGGGAACAGCTATCTACATCGTCTACAGTAGGAACAGCTATCTACATTGTCTACAATGGGAACAGCTATCTACATTGTCTACAATAGGAACAGCTATCTACACTGTCTACAGTAAGAACAGCTATCTACACTGTCTACAATGGGAATAGCTATCTACATTGTCTACAGTAGGAACAGCTATCTACATTGTGTACAGTAGGAACAGCTATCTACACTGTCTACAATGGGAACAGCTATCTACATTGTCTACAGTAGGAACAGCTATCTACATTGTCTACAGTAGGAACAGCTATCTACACTATCTACAATGGGAACAGCTATCTACATTGTCTACAGTAGGAACAGCTATCTACATTGTCTACTGTAGGAACAGCTATCTACATTGTCTACAGTAGGAACAGCTATCTACATTGTCTACAGTAGGAACAGCTATCTACACTGTCTACAATGGGAACAGCTATCTACATTGTCTACAATAGGAACAGCTATCTACACTATCTACAGTAGGAACAGCTTTCTACACTGTCTTTAATGGGAACAGCTTTTTACCTTGTCTACAGTAGGAACAGCTATCTACGTTGTCTATAGTAGGAACAGCTATCTACACTGTCTACAATGGGAACAGCTATCTACATTGTCTACAGTAGGAACAGCTATCTACACTATCTACAATGGGAACAGCTATCTACACTGTCTACAGTAGGAACAGATATCTACACTGTCTACATTAGGAACGGCTATCTACATTGTTTACAGTAGGAACAGCTATCTATACTATCTACAATGGGAACAGCTATCTACACTGTCTACATTAGGATCAGTTATATACACTGTCTACAATGGGAACAGCTATCTACACTGTCTACAATGGGAACAGCTATCTACACTGTCTACTATAGGAACAGCTATCTACACTGTCTACAGTAGAAACAGCTATTTACACTGTCTACAATGGGAACAGCTATCTACACTGTCTACAGTAGGAACAGCTATCTACACTGTCTACAGTAGGAACAGTTACATACACTGTCTACAATGGGAACAGCTATCTACATTGTCTACAATAGGAACAGCTATTTGCATTGTCTACAGTAGTTAATGTTAAAAGAAACGTTTCACCAGTTTGCCTTATTACAAAGAAAATGACACAACGTCAAGAATTGCACAATGAGTGTTTACCTTCATGTAACGGCCCTACCGCCAAAAGTAATATTAGCTTCAGCCTTATTTGTTGGTAACGGTTAACACGTACAATTGTAATGTTTTCTGAAATGATAAACATTAACAGGGACTATACGTTTTGTGTAGCAGAAAGCAATTTAAGCTCAAAAATCCTAAGGTCCCTAATCCGGTCTATGATCTTCATTGGCTATTATACGCGCCTCGTTGGTGATCTATCACTTCATATCCAGCGCGCCCTCCAAGAATAATTTGGGGGCTTAAGACTTTTACGACGGCGACGGCAACGACCACAACAACGGCGCATCTTTCCTTCTCTATTTCCACTTTGTAACCTGCTCGTACCAATTTATTTTAGGATACTTCGCCCAAATTGCAAGAAGTGAACGATAGATAAAGCAAAGTGATATTTTGAGGTGACGTTTTCGATGAAGTCACCAATACCAGTGACAAGGAAATTTGGCGCTTTTATAGTAAAAACATGGCACCCGTGGTAGTCTAGAAAATATTAATATAGAGACCAACTTGGAAGAAACCAAGCGCGCACTCGCAACGAGTCACTTCTTTCTTGTCCATTAGTGTTACTTATGAGAACAAGTAAGTTAATCGGGAAGAATTAAAGTGTGACTGGCCTTCGATACACACATTACGCAAGGAGTTATATCCAAACGTTGTTTATTCACAGACAAGTTCTGCCATACAAATCACAGTTGTAAGTGCTAAACTTCCGAGTTCTTTGGTCTAAACTCCTTGTTCTTAGAGAAGTGTTTTCTGAGTCTGACTCTGAGATAACAATCTAGTGACTAAACACACCTGAACTAAATAGGGTGGCGCGCAAGGGACATGGCATTTCGTGATCACTTTCCCGGCTTCAAATTTCAAACTTAAAATTCCGCGTTTGCAAACTCGACTTTTTAAGTGTAGAAACTCGAAATTTTCAATTCAGAAACTCGAAATTTTGAGTTCACAAACTCGAAAATTTGAGTTTACAAACCGGTCAGAGTAAAATAAAACTGCAGACAAGGGGTAAAATGCAGACTACATGTAAGGTTATAATTCTACTGTTGAAAAAGCCCAAACCCTTCAGAAGTGCTAACTTAGGCCTAATTAGGCACAAAATAATATTTAGGCTTAACTGTACATGTTAGCTACATTATAAC
>NC_090895.1:2561935-2576935 GCF_036669925.1 Montipora capricornis | reverse complement strand
TTAGTTACAGGTAGAGGAGCGTGTCTTTAAACTAGTCGAAGATTATAGACTACATTCTCCGAAATCTTTTTCCCGCAAAGGAACACTGGGATATTATTCGAGTATTTGGAGTGATCATCCAAAAAGAGATTCACTCTACATTCGATTCAGTGTAGGAAGGTTCCTTTCGTATTTAACTTGTAGGGTGAGATCGCCAGTTATACGGGCAGAATTGACTATGACGCGGTAAGAATTTTCCGTTATTGTTGGAATGAAGTGTTCCTGAAGGTATGGGGATTGTACGTTGTTGAAAGTGTATTTATAGATAAATTTAATGCAAAATTAAGTGGGCATTTTGAACCGAAAATTTATATTTAGATTTTAGAATTTCTATGTGCAATAGATAACTTTGAAAAAGGAGTTGTTCTGGTAAAGGATCTGCATCATGTGTTGTCGGGTATTGGCGCTAGTCTAGTTCGGAATTGGGATTGGATTGAGATTGTGAGGGGGGGGGGGGGGGGAGAAGGGGGGAGATCTCGAGTATGTACATTCAGTGTTGTTTATAGGGGAAAGGAAAACTCGGGATTTGATGTAAAAATAAATTATATGAACTATGAGATGAAATGAAAGCATAAATTATTTTAAGGTAGTGTATGATGGAGTATTTTTGAAAATTGGCCGAATCGGAAAATACCATACATAAGGAAAATAACACAAACAGCGGTGATAAACATTGTATTCCAACGCATTTTTATAAAACTTGACGTTTCGTATGCTAGTCAACACACATTTTCAAAAGTGACCGTTACAATTTTTAAAAACTATATATATATATATCGTAAACTACTATCGTACTATATATCGTATATAGTTTTTAAAAATTGTAACGGTCACTTTTGAAAATGTGTGTTGACTAGCATACGAAACGTGAAGTTTTATAAAAATGCGTTGGAATACAATGTTTATCACCGCTGTTTGTGTTATTATCCTAATGAAGCTACGATGGCCTAAGAACAAGAGTTTATACGATACCATACATAAATTTTGAATAAAGCATTGTTTTTACGCTTTCTCGGGCCCATTGAAAGTCCCAAAACTGGAAACAAATGCGAAATTTTGCGGAGGGGAGGGGGGGGGGGGGGGAAGAAAAAACGAAGAGTATTATGGTATTTCCGACTCGCCCAATTGGGGACTAATGAGGGGAAAAGGGTTTGGGTGAGCAATAATTTTAAGAGGGGAGATTGGGGGGGGGGGGGGGGAGGAGGGAGGGGGTGGTTGAGAGGCGCATTTTAGGTGAAATGTCCTCATGAATAAAATTGAAAGGGAATTGCAGTTTCCAGCGTCTTTAGTCTGATTTGAGAATCATGGTGTTAAGATATTCAAGGTAAGAAGTGGGGTTGGGATAGGTAATGAGGGAAATATCATAAAAAGGGTTTCAATGATTTTAAAACACAACGATGACTAAAATAGCGTGATTCACTCAACAAAAAGAAGATGAAAAAAATTCAATGGTTCTGGCGGAAAAATAATGCGGTCATAATTATGGCCTGTCGTTACAGGCCTGTCAACGATTATTTAGCGGTGTCTTAGCACCCTCGTGTTATTTGCAATGGCCGTGAGAAAGGTTACGTGGTGCCGAGAAGCAATAAATAATGCTAATGAATGTGTGTTTGTTCTTTTTTTGTTACGGTAAACGGTAAAAGAAATGTTTTATCAAATTGTAATGTTAGGATTAGGGTTAGGGTTAGCGTAGAGTAATTGTATAATTACTGAACGTTTTATACCTTGTTTAAAAAAAATTTGAAACAATAGAAAAAGAGACACCAAGTACCTACTATTTTAAGAGTACTTACCGCTGGCCACTTGTGCCGTGTATGGTTGGGGAAGTGCTATTGAATATGCACTGGATGCGACTTGTTTTGCTGAAATGAGCTTACACAGTTAATCCGAAAACGAAATGTTGTGACGACTTGGAAAAATTTCATGGCTAAAAAAACTCTTGAATTAAAATGGCGAATGCCGCGTGGGAATTTCATGGAGCTGACGTTTTGGAAACTGCTCTTTTGAGAATAGAAATTTTTTAAAGATAGATGTAGATTGTTAATGGACAAAAAAAAAAAAGGACAGTAGTTATTCAGAACCGTGTTATTTTAAAGGAAGTCCAAAATCTTGGTTAAAGGTGAGAAAAGTTATGAATTTTGATCGTATCAAACAAGAGGATGAGTGCTAAGTTTGCTTAGATAACATGAAGTCTATATGGAGGTCGTAGATAAATTCTACCTGGGAGATGGGGTCGTTTCTTTTTCTTACTTGTATTTGGTCGTCATCTATCCTCTTTGTCCTTAAGAAATGATTTTTAGGTTAAATAAAAAGTCGCGAATGATGTACTTACGTTCTGTAGATTTCCACGTTGTTCTCTATTAGAAGTCCGCACTCAGCGAGTTAGCTCTTTTTTTAAATGGATTTCTGATATACAAGAAATATCTGAATTTGTCAGTTGACATGTTCTGATCGTACTTACTATGTGAACGTTATGAAACCTCAAATATTTCCATGATTGTCTTGTGGCAGTAGATGTGTTTGAAAACGTAATGGGAACGCGAGACGGATTCCGACGTTAACGGACCTAATTAAGGAGGATGAAATACATGATAACTTTGCAAAGGGTATGAAATCGTCTACTTACGGTTTGGAGATCTTGAATTGACTCTGTCAGTTTTGTTACAAGTTTCCTCGGAAGGTTGTAAACTGTAATAATAAGTGATGTAGTTTTTTCAGAAATGTCCACTAAATCAGTGACTAATAAAGTAAACAAAAATAAATAAACAAAGTAGTTTGCTAAATTTCTAATGATCCAGGGTGCAATAATAGCTAGAACTGGGTTGGGTTTAGGCAGAAACCGAATATTCAGTGCGAACTGATTGGTTGAATATTTCAGTGCTAAGTACCATATTTGGAAACCCCTCGCTCTTGTTGTTCCAAATATGGTACTTAGCAAATTGAATGTTCGGAAGCTTGTTTCCCAGAACACAAGGGGCGGTTACACGTTTCAACCCTTATGGGTTTCTGGTTTAGGTTATGTCTATACTTGGCCGAGAATAAAATGAATTAGTCGACTGGGGTTCGGTGGCGGAAGTATTGTGAAAATGAAATATAATAGCCGACTGAAATAGGCGAGGAAGATTATACGATGTGATAAAGTAGTCTTTTAATCGGTTTAATAGTTTATCATTTATTGTTATATATATTCATCGTTTTAAAATTTGTACGGAGTGGACGTTGTCCGGAAAAAAGGAAGAGAAGACAAAGAGAGATGGGAAGGATTTGCAAATAATTTTAAAATAAAGTTATATTTTCGTGTGAAACCTCGGGGAAAAAAATGTTGTGCTGTTGGCTAGAAATAAACACTAAATTACAATAGGTTTTACCGATGATCTCTTGGTCGTTGTGTCTAAGTTTCCCTGAGCAGTTTTTGGAGGCTCTGATCATCGTGTACTCAGCTGCCGGTAACATGTAGTTGTAGCTAGCGTAAAGAAATAAGGACATTCAAAGCACAGGAACGCTATATTAGTTGCAAAAGTAGCGCGAGATTTTCGAAGGGATTCTTTAATTGCCTGCAGCAACTGTAATGAATACTATAAACGTATGCGGAGGGCAAATAGGAAAATAGCTGAAAGTGCAGGGTATGAAAAGAACTCACTGTGTGGAATATACTAGGGGACCTGGGAACTGGAGAACCAAATTCATAGTCTTCTGCGGAGAAGAGTTATCTGGAAAATGTACGGAAAAACTTGACACATTGTGGATGCACAAACAAGTACTTACAGTTTGATGTTGGAAGTTTCCAATAATGGCGAAGGATTTGAATTTCCTGTAATGAGGGTTTAGGTCTTGGTAAAAATAACATGAGAAGTGAAGTGTGAATATTATTATAGGGCGTGTAATTAAGGGTATTGAAGATTTTTTAAAAAAGTGCTTTCGGTTTCTGTGGCAATTACTAGCGTTTTAAAATGTCTATACACTGATTGTGGAATGGATACGCCTAAACGTTTTAGAAGAAAAAAAAAGTGGGACAACATTTCCGTGTTAAGGACTTTTTATTATAGAATTCTACGGGTGATTTAAATAAGTAAAAGGCTATTAATTAATGATATACTTACGGTTAAGAGATCTTTTCACCGCAAACTTCTTGGAAAACTGAAATGATAATAAAGAAGTTGTAAAACAAGGTGTATTCGTGATTTTGGAAATCTGTGATGACTTAGGGTGTAAACGGTCTCGTCCCCAGGACCTTCGCCAAAGTGATGGGAAAGATCCTGCACTGACGACTAAATTAGGCAGTGAAGATGAAATGTGACAAGTCGTTCCTTTAAAATTAGTTTCATAGTTATTTCTTTTTTATTTATATTTTAAATTATTGTTTACTAGTTATCTTTTTAATTTATATTTAGTTTTTGTCTCTCTTAAATATTATGAATGGGTAAATGTGCGGAATAGAGAAAGAGAGATTGTTAATTTTCGGAAAATAGAGTTCATTTCTCGTTTGAAAATCGGTGGATTGTTGATTAGTTGGAAAAGTAGCGCGATATTTGGGGAATGCTTAAATTGCAATAATTGTAATAACATAAGAGACGTGGCTAAAACTCCAATATGGTTGGAAGAGATAAGGCTATGAAGAGGAACGTACTGTGCGGACGTTAGTGGTGGGTGTGACTAGTGAAGAATCATGCACATTCCATCGTCTGCTGCGGATAAGACGTGTCTGAAAATGAAGCGAATAACGGGACATAATAAAAAAGGTATTTTTCGGATGACGAGTATCAAAAGAAGTAGTTACATACAGTTTGATGTCGGTAGTCTCAAATGACTGTAAGATTTTACTGTTGAAAGTAAGGGCGAGAAGAAGCAAGATCAATGTGAATATTATATAGGGCATTAGTTTTAGGCTAGTGAAAACGAAAAATGTACTTACGGTTTCTGTGGTAATTACTGGCGTTTCTTGTCTGTAGACTGATCGGGTGAATACGGCTAAAAAAATTAAACTAGATAGGGCTAACATTATAAAACATGAGAAAGTACTATTATCCAACTCTACGAGTAATTTAAGTACGTAAAAGCTATTAATGATACTTACGCTTTGGAGATCTCTAAATGCAATCTCTCAGTTTTGTTGCAAGCTGCAAGTTATGGTAACATAGCTATAACGAAAAGCTCTATTAGTGATCTGGGATATTGGGCCTGGTGTAAGTGTCTGATGATATATGGTGCAATACTACACGAGCTAGAACTGGGTTTGTTCAGGTGATTTCTACCTGTATTTTAGGGAGTCGAGCTTCTAATCGGGATTCGACTATTGTTGTCAGTTATTTAAGAAATTGGTCAAGAATGGAATGTATTTAAATGACTGTGGTTGGGGGAGAGATATTGAGAAGAATATCAAAAAGTAATAGACAGACAAGAGAAAAAGCCAGTGAGCGTACAAGAATTTGATAAAGTCAAATTTAATTTTTTTAAAATTATTTTTATGGTTTATTAATTCACTTTCACGTTTATTTATTTTTGTTTATTTATCATTTAGTTAATGGTATGCGGAAAAAATGTTTTGCAATGTTGACATTACCGAGTGAAATTTCGGAAAAGTGGGTGGCTTGTTGCGCTTTTTACTAGTATGTGATGGTTGTGTTTAAAAAAGGTCTACTGAGCAGTATTAAGCGGTTCTAAGTAGGGTGTTCCGAGCGGTTGGTTCACCTGCATAGGTACAGGTGAAGGAAATTGTCAGTTTATGGGCCGCGGAAGCACAGTAAAATACGGGTGAGTGATGCTATGAAAGCTCATTATTTTTAGTAGTGGAGAAGGGCATTTACTGTTCTCTGGGAAAAAGACGTACCTGATAATGATTTGAATAACAGGATACATTTTGCCATATTTTGAGGATGAATAGTGTCACAAAAGTACTTACGGTTTGATGTTGGCAGTCAGCAATATCGGCGTAGTATTTGCATTTCTTGCAATGTGCCTCCAACCTACTGACAAAAGGAAAAGTGTTCAGTGTGGATGTTATACAAGGCATATTTTTTAATCGCTAATGCAGACGAAAGGCGGAGTTCTCACAGTTTCCGTGGCACTTACGAGCGTTTTAGTTGTCTTTGTACTGGTTTTAAAGTAAATACGGCTAAAAGTTCAAAATAAAGGAGGTCTGACAATATTAACAGGATAACGTACCATTCTTTATCAAACTGCAGTTTTTTTTTAAGTACATTGAAATGATGTGATAAAGTAATTTTCATATTCTTCTAAATCGGTTTTATTTTTATAAAGAATGAGACGGAAATCGAAAATGGCTGTAAAAATGGAGTCCTTGAAATTAAGCAAGGCTGTTAAAAAGAACTTACGGTTCTATGCTTCCAGTAAAAAGGTGTGGAATTAGAAGTTGTGGTAAAATGCTTCCAGCTACAATTAAAAATAAAGAAGGTCAGTGTGAATATTAATGTGGTATTAATTAAAGCTAGTATACAGCAAAAAGAGTAGTTACGGTTTCCTAGGCAATTACTGGTATTTCAGTAGTCCATATACTGGTTTGTAGATGGGGGAAAGCGGCTAAAACTTGAAAATAAAGAGGACTGATAATATCAAAATGGAAAAGTAATCTACGAGTTATTTAACAGAAAATGCACAAAGAGTGCAAATATTTCTCGATATTGTACATTTGTCTGAACCGTTTGTAAGTTGTACAGTTGCAGAGTTACTTCTTTCTTTTTTTTTTTTTTTTTTTTTCACCAGGCGGGTCGCACAAAAATTCTCACACTATAGGGAATAACCTTTCCTTTCGATAAATTTCTCTGATGATTAATGCGGTCTTTTACTCGTTGTAATGGGAAGGAAAATTAGTTAAAATACTGCGCGAAACTTCACAAAAAACAGATAATACGTTAGATATGGTCAGGTAAGGTGTACTGCATTCTCCATGATTTTTATATTGCTTAGTTGTGAGATGGACAGATACCGTTGGTGGAAAGTATAGAAATATCGAGGCCATTTGCATTACGGACAATTCAAATACAATGATCATTTTTACGGGATATGGAAAGTCCTTACGCTTCGAGTTCTGTAAGTCTAAATTGTGTGCGGCAAGACAAAATGTTCCAAATGGATTACATAGCACATAACGAATTCAGCTTTAGTTCAGTTAAAAGTATTCATGGTTTGCTCCAAAAGATGAAGCGATAGTTCAGGCTTCGGAGTACTCAAGGCATTTTGGTACCAATTGGCTGCTTGTATATCAGGGATCGGAGATGGCTTAAAACGAGGCCTAATAAATGAATACTGGAATGAAATAGTATAGTTCGCTCATGATACTAAAGCTAAAGTCACAGACCGGTTCGAGAAAGGGTATATAGGTTTTGCACGGCAGCCATGTTGCATGACAGGAACAATGGATTCTTTTTCCTATGGGAACAAATGCTCTTTCTAATGCAAAACATTTTCATTGTTCCTGCCATGCAAAACCTCTATATGAAGAAAATTTTTGTCAAATTCCAATTTGGGAAATCGTGAGTGCCTTATGGACTGGCAATCTAAATTTAACTAAGGGGGAGGGATTAGACATGACCTCATGAAAACAATCGGTGTACATGACAGGGGCTGCTGTGCAAGGGAATTACATGACCTCATGAAGTCTTATTGATAAGGACACTTTTTTTTAGGGTAAAAAAGTAAATTGCAAGGTTGTCACGATGATTATGAATAGGACATCGCATGAGTTTTGGGAGGGCATATAGTTTATTTGTGGCCCGAGTAGCATCATTTGCCCCCTAGCGGAGCGAGTGTGCAAATGATGCTACTGAGGGACCCAAATAAACTACATGCTTGACAAAAGTCATTTGATTATCATTATTATCAATACACAAGGCCTAATGGTACCAATTCATTTAATAAGAAAAAATTAAACTTAACAGAGATGTAGCATGAAACTATGGTATGGAAATGTCCCTCAGTGTATACAAACAAAGGTTGTGAGAATGAAAGGAATGAATATATTTGAAGTGCGGGTTTTAAACCGAATGTAGAAGTTGTCCTCCCACTAAAATAGGACAATCTCATTGGCCGAGCGAATTTGTTTGACATCTCTGCAGCCAATCAGTATCAGGGCGGCAAATGTATTTTCAGCCCGCACATTTCCTGTTTGGCCCGCAAAAACAGCGTTTTACAGAGGGTAGTTTGTCATTTGGCCGCCCGTATTGATAATAATAAAATATGTGGACTCGTTGAGGAAAGGAAAAATAGAGAAGGGGAGGAAAAAGGCTGTGTGGGTGAAATAGGAATAAGAGAAGAAGAAACCAAGGAGGGGAGGGGAAGGTGACGATGTTCTTAGGTAATTTAGGGGCGTGGTGACTGGGTGGAGGCTCATTACCTTATTTGCCTTCACTCTTTCATTCGCGTACCTAATGATGGAGACTTGGACAAAGACATCGCAAAATGAGGAGTTTCCAAGCGCTTTTTAAAGATGGATTTTAACTCAATGCAACGTGTCACACCTCAAAAATTGAGTATAAACATTTCTGCATTTTAAGTAATTGAAAGGAGTGCGAAACAAAAGTTTAAATTGAAAGTGTTAGGTTCTTGTAATAGATTACAACTACGACGTTTCCGAACGTTATCCTAGGATTTGGTTTGTCCGCCGAACTCAGAGGGGGTAAGACCGGACTTTTATGTGTTTGCAAGTCTGCCTGCAGGCGATATTTTAGTAAATATATGAATGAAGGATATCAATTGTATCAACGAAAATGTGACAAGCTTGTACACTTTTAAATTACTACAAAGAAAGTAATAACATGAACTTTGGGAGTCACATTTCCATCGCGTTCAATCTCTGAGAAACGAGATGAAACGAGGTTTAAAGAATTTTTCCATATTTTTCCATGACTGCAAGATCTAAGTCGCTTGATCCGCCGCGGCTCACTCAAGCTGTGTGGAGAGAAGTTGTTTGCTAGTTTGCAAAGCGCAAAGACAATTAAAACATGTTTGTCCGCTGCGTCTGTTATCGATGACATTCGCTTTATTCTCGTCAAAAACCTGCTTAGAAATTTGGAAAGTAGTATTTTGGAACTTTCTAAACAAGTACTTTGGTTGCCAAGATTTGAGGGTTTCTTTTTAGAAGACATTGTAGATAATGGAGAGCTATGAAGGCATATAATGTAGACTGAAATTAGAAAACCTCGACCCTTCCACGGCAAAATTTACTTAACGAGACCTAATTCTCAAGAGAAATGCATTAGAAAAGAAAACAGGTGTCCCACTTAAGTGTAATAACTTTATGCGCCGCGCACTTGTTTTTGCACGCACATACTTCACCTTTACTGTGGTTCGCCTTCAAATTTGTCTTCTCGGAAGTAGTCTTTGTGTGTGGAACGCAGCGTCATATTCGTCAAGATCACTTCCTCCTCCAGCAACGATACCTCGATAAACTTCCTCGGCAAAGGCAACAAGCTGTTTGCCCGAAGGCGAAGCGACGACTCTCCAAATTGGGCTTCAATTTATTTCGTCCACGAAGCTCGCTGATTGGCTAGAAGGCATGAATTCCAATGACCCATCGAAGTGACAACAAAGTGTGCCGCGTGTAACCTCATGTTTGCAACATCTACACGAGGAAAATCAGTGCTAGTGTTGCTAATTTGGCGTCCCTTCAAAATCTTGTCGTCTGAATGCAAATTGTAATATTGCGTCGACCATATTATTTTATGATTTTTCATGCAAGAGTAACGCAGGATTAGAACGGGAAAGAATCTTTGTGACGAGTGTTTTTGTAATCAAAATTGTAACGACAACGCCGCAAAACAAGAAAACGCTTTAAAAATGCGCTGCACGCTTCACGTGCACGTTGAGGTTTTTAGCAAAAGTCCGTGCAGAAGACAAGCGTGAAATTATCAAATGCTCGGATTTCGTGAAAATTGCTGAAATTTCAAGATGAAATGATTATTTTAAAAAAATACAAAACAAGACCATACAACTGACATTCTCTTTGGTCATTGTTCTTTTTTTGCAAAAGCAACTGAATATTACTAAAAACTTGAGCCTACTTGTTTGTCCAGTCTAAAATTTTTAGTAAAGTGATTTTAAATTGCTCGATCTTGCAAAGCCGGAAATTGTGAGAAAATTTGACAGCTGTGTCATCACCTCACACCCCAGTGTCTGGTTCCAAATGCCGTTTCAGGACATTTTTGTATAAATACTACAACTTCTACTATCCAACTTTTTTTCTCCTTAAAATATGTTTTCCGTGTACCTATTACGAGTACATAACACCATTAAAAGGAAAGGGGGTGGGAAGCGGTGGGGGAATCAAAGTGCTTGCTCAGGAGAAAATAGCCATTCCTTGACAGATTTCGCTTGGCGTCAATGAAAATCCGCCATTTTATCAATGTACGCGAGCTTAAGTGCGCGCCAATGACGCAATAAATCATGCGCAGTAGGGTTGCGCAATGCAAATCACCTTAACAAGGGTTTATACACCGCTACCATTGACTTCATGCTTTTGAAGCGAAACTCAGTTCATTGAACCCTTTTTTGCCATTTCGTCTATTGTTTAAACCCTTTGTATGCTTTGAATAGAATTTCCAAGCCATAGTATGCGG
The DNA here is from genome assembly GCF_036669925.1 of Montipora capricornis. Classification (NCBI taxonomy): domain Eukaryota; kingdom Metazoa; phylum Cnidaria; class Anthozoa; order Scleractinia; family Acroporidae; genus Montipora; species Montipora capricornis. The sequence continues at coordinate 2,566,325 of NC_090895.1, read as the reverse complement.
AAAACCGCATAGGCGGGGTTTAATTTCAGGTTACGTCATCAGCACCATGTTGGTGGACGAAAACAAAAGATCCCTCATTGGCTTCCTTTGCTCGTCCACGCCGTTGTCACCTCTGTCTCAAGAAAGGCAAACAACCTATTGGAATTATTAATTAAAATAGGTCCATACAGCAAAGGATTTCCAAGAAAGCACTCATCTCTTACAGGAGAAAAAAAAAATTTTTAAAGTTTTCAAAAAAAGGGGAAAATTGTATTTGATGAGCACGGTTCCTTCATCGTCGTTTTTATTGTCACCCTCGTCGTCATTGTAATCACAAAGGAAGATGGGTTGGCAAGGTGATGAAACATGTGCCTTCTACGTACGTGCACGAGAGAAAATGGGCGCGCGAAATCTGGACTTGACCTCTATTCGCTCGCTCCTCCTCGAATCCAGATTTCGCGCGGCCATTTTTTTCTCATGCCTATCTCCTTCTCGAGCTCGACTAATTAAACGGCAAAAGAGTCTCGGCTCGTAATCTACCTTCATCGTCGCTTCTATTGTCACCCTTGTCGTCATCATAATCACCATGGGAGATGAGTTGGAAAATTGTTGAAACACATACCTTCTACCTACCGATGTGTCCCAGCATCTGGGGTGGGGTAGGGGGCTGGGTGCGCTCAACGTCAAATTCGGGTTGAGCTTGTTTTTCTTATCTGCTTCGAGGAATTTTCTCCGCTACTTTGGGTTTTCCCACTCATCGAAAAACCAATATTTGATGTTTGAAATGAAAGTTAGAAAGTTCATAGCAGTTAGATTAGCAGCTGAGGCAAATGAGCAGCTCTCAGCTGGTATGAACTGGTAGAGCATGCGCAGAGGAGAGCAATTGCACGGGGTTCGAGTCTGGATTTTACAGGCTTGCTGCTTGTTGTTGTTTAAGTTCCTTATCTAACTGCGAAGATGTTTCCAACTTTCATTTCATTACATGAAATTTCGTAGATCCTAAAATCATTTGATTTGCTGTAAGGTTGTTTGTAGTCACCCCCACTAGAAGAGCAGAAGTCCTCAGCTAATTTATTCTGAGACTAAAAAATGAAAGCGATGATGACGATTAGCCAGCTAATTACTTTCCAGCAATAAAAATTGGGGGTCACCAAGTTCGTTATTTTGTCGGAGGGCTCCTTCAAATACTGTGATCGTGTGCTCCAACGAAAGGATGCTTTTGGGGTAAAATATATGTATTTTCAATTGTGACAACGATTCCTTGCGCATGCTCATTGACACAGGTATTCTTCACATTGAGGGCCCCCTCTGAGGGGTACTTTAGGAATTTCTGAGTGGGGATGTGCCGCTGGGACCCTGGAGCCCTTAGCCTATACCAGAGCTAGTTTCAGCTGGATTTTGCTACCCTATACTAGAGTAAACTCTCCAAATCACTCCTATCCTAGAGTCGCTGCTTTTCAGAAACCGAGGTCACTAGTACAGTCTAAAGCAAAGCCAAAACAAAACCTTATACCACTATCACTGCTTTCTTAAAAAAGGATTTCCGTCTGAACCCCGATTTTTGACAGTTAATAATATCCAGTAGCATTTTATGGTGGTCATCTATCAACGCTGTTGAGGCTGAGTCGTGAAAATTTAAACTTGCCGATTTCATTCTTTTATATTTTTGAGTAGCAATTCCTGGTTTCCTTAGTCTAGATAAAATCTTCAACCAACTGGTCATTTTCGTGAAAAATGATACCCTATTCTAGACCCAAACGCTCTGATTTATATACCCTATGCTAGAATAAACTGCTAGAAAACCATACCCCCATACCCTTCACAGTGGCACATACCTATATAGCCCATATATGGCAGATCTGCACAGATCTGCTACTCATATTGTATATATCACTTGTGTGCCCCTGCCTCAGTGTGAATGTAAGAACTCTTGTCTGCCTGTGCCTCAATATCTGTATGTACTCAGACTTGTGTGCCTGTGCCTTAGTGTTTGTATCTACTCTTGTGTGCCTGTACCGTGGTGTTTGTATCCACTCTTGTGTGCCTGTGCCTTAATTTGGTGTTTGTATCTACTCTTGTGTGCCTGTGCCTGTGCCTGTGCCTTGGTCTTTGTATCTACTCTTGTGTGCCTGTGCCTCAGTGTTTGTATCTACTCTTGTGTACCTGTGCCTCAGTGTTTGTTTCTACTCTTATGTACCTGTGTCTCAGTGTTTGCATGAACTCTTGTGTGGTGACTTTGCAACAGTGTTTGAATGTACAGGAACATGTACTCTTGTGTTCTTGTGTCTCAGCGTTTTCATGTACGCTTATGTGCCTGGAAAGGTGACAAAAAAGAATCTACTTCCACAGGTTGAAATGAAGTACTCTTTTGTTGCTATGGTAACTGGTGTGAATAGAAAACTTATGAGAAACAAATATTGACAAGTGGATAAATCAGAGATCGCTGTTGTCCAAACTTTCTTTTTTTTTTGGTTAATCATGATGTCTTCCTTTAATGTTCATCTGTGCCATGTCTCCATTCTCATGATGCCCTCTCATGGATTATTAATTTGACTCTTAACTAATAGTGCATCTCTCTTGACAACACACGAAATCTCATGGTGTCTTGAAGTCTCAGTGAATGTAAAGTGTATGAAAATACAACTTGCATAGTCGAAGCAAGTGCCAGCCTGTGTATCAACTCTATTTATTTATTGACCTTATCTACCTAACTAGTAATGCTTACTGCTCTCCAAAAGCCTTGCCACAGGTAAACTGTCTACTTCCCCTAGTCTGAAAGATTATTTTATCTTTCTTGTCTTGAGTTGATATCTGAGGTTTCCTTTTTTCAATACACCACCCTGACTCCTGAATTAAAATGAAAGAAAACATCTGTGAAAGCAGACAATAATACAGATCACTGTGTTAATGTACTCTTATTAACTGGGAATTAGGATCAAACATTCATGTTTCTCACTCATAATAAATGTAAACGTTTTGGAAGATTCCTTACGACTTGAGCTTCAGAAAGTAGCCCACTCTTTTGGTGGGGTATAGAAGTGAAAATACTCAGCTACTAGTACAGTTTGATAATTAATGTCTAGTAATCGTTAACCAAAACTAAATTTGGCCACTTTTCCACTTTTGGATACCCAATTATTTTTCTTTTTTTAACAGGGATGGCACTGTGGTGAGAGCACTCACCTCCCACCAATGTGGCCCAGGTTCGATTATCAGACTTGGCATCACACGTGGGTTGAGTTTGTTGGTTCTCTACTCTGCTCCGAGAGGTTTTTTCTCTGAGTACTCTGGTTTTCCCTTCTACTGAAAAACCAACCTACAGTTTGAAATAAGTTAATTTGATTTCTTTTCAGTGTCCCCAATTAGTGCAGCACTAAATACACTTAACACTTACAATGCACCAAAACCCAAATATTTTTTGTTCCTAATATAAATCTTCCCATCCAAAGCAAACACATGTCACCACTATTACCCAGAATTTCGCTCTTTTTGTACAGTGCAAGCCACTTAGATGTAAACTTGGCAGAGCTAGCAGTAATTTTGACCCAGGACTGTGATGTGAGAGGCATGGGTCTATTCTCGATTTTACGTCACAAACTGCTTTGCATTCCTGTTTTCAAAGAAATTTTGCATTGCAAAGCAGTTTGTGACGTAAAATCAAGAATTGACCCATGCTTCTGACATCACAGTCGTGGGTCCAAATTTCGGCTGGTTTTGATAACTTTGCGCATCTAGCCCGGCAGATAAAAAGCAAAATTTTGAGTTAAGAATGGTCAAATATGTTTTCTTTGAGTGGGGAGATCAGCATTGTAGATTAAAAATATTTGAGTTTAGGTGCACTTTAAATAAAGTTCACTATTATGATTATTGTTACTATTATGCAGTTTATTGAAACATATGGCTGGTTTTTTTCACAGGTCACAGATCATTGTTTGACCCATACAGAAAGTATCCTAAACGTTCTTGATGCAAACCTCACATGGGGCAGTCATATCGAAAAATTGGATAAACAAGACAGGCGGTGAAAAATAAATATCTAGAATCTTAATTTAAAAGCAACAGGTAATGATCTTCGACAACAATTGCATCTTTCGCCGTTAAATCATTGGACACTGAAACCAAATAGCAAATTCTGTATGGGTTGAACAAACATAGAAGGAATCAAATGCCTTGAAGGCATCTGTGTTTATTGAAGTAGCATTTCAGTTCAGTCTGGCTGTTTACATTTATTTTGCAATCAACTCTGCACAGTCTTCATGTAAAAAAAACAAGTGGAAATGTATTTGAAAGAAAGCTTGATGTCTAATTTGTGCCACATTATTCACGGAAAAGGTTCTTCAGAAAAGGGTCACACATGCAGTTATTGAAAGCTAACCCTTTAAAAATGGGTGCTTAAACTTAAAAGTTTTTA
>NC_090895.1:2546935-2554435 GCF_036669925.1 Montipora capricornis | reverse complement strand
TATCCGTATGCTTAAGAAACGAAACAGTCCCTTATCTTCACGGTTTAAAAATCAAGCGATCAACATATGTAAGCGGCTTGACATGTGCTATGAATGGTAGTTGTTTATATTCGAGTACCATGTTGAAGTTTGTTGTCATGCGCAAAACATCATGCACCTGCCTCTTCAGTAAAAAAAGTCTTCATGATCCATCAAGATATTGAATTGAGTTAAGTAAAGTCGAATTTCGTTTACTGGAACCTCGGACCTTTATTAAGACGTGATATATGGCTCGTACGGCGCCGCGCGCGCTTTCATTGCAAAACTGTTGAGAAATAGAATCTCCTTTTGAAGGCAGTGCATTAGCGCGAGAAGGGCCGCAAAAGCCGTACGGCCTTGTTAGGAACACGTACTGCTCTGTTTGGTGCGATTTTAGGTGATTTCGTCGCTTGTAAACGTAAAACTGATTTACAGCCAGAAAATCAAATACAAACAACGTATTAGATAAATTTCTTATGCAACCTAGTAACTTTTTTTGTCCAAACTTCATCTTCTGAGTACTTATAACTAGTTTAAAGAATCCAAGTGATAAAATGCTTTTTGACTGAGTTTAGAGATCGGGCGGGACAGGAAAATATTTGGCCTTCGGTCGTGGCGCACGTACCAAATATTTTCCCCGTCCGGCCCTCCCACTCAGTCAATAAGTGCATAAGAATTCAATTTAAGAACCTAGAAATTGAACATATGTGAGAGCGACATATGGTAAAATGGTAAACGTTATTTGGCCGTGTTGTATCCCTCGCTTTAACAACGAACATCAACGACCTGACCCTTTAGTGAAACAGAACCAAAAAATCAACTTATCTTAGAGCTTTAAACTCTCCGGCACGTAAAGTCGAATCCTGTTTACTCAAAGCTCAGACTTCACGACGCGATATCAGGTAAGGGCAGTTTACGCCGGATCTGATTGTCACAGTTTAAATTGGACAAGCATAAGTTCACTACCGGATAAATTTTCGATTGTAATCATTCAACTGCATCGCTAAATTACGAACCATAAACCAGCATTATAGTCATCCAATTTATTACTTTTCTAATGAAGATAACGAGTGAACTTAATAAAGTGAAGGGTTCTTCTTCTTTTCTGCATGACCAAATCACACCTAATTTAGTAACTTGTGAACAAACTGGCAAAAAGGTATCTAATTTAGTTGTCCTTTCATTAGGCTTGATCTGATGTTTACAATATGTCGGATGTTTTTTCCAGGTTATATTTGTTCATAGTGACCGTTCATGTTATTGATAATCGCTTGAAAAACAGTTGTATACTTTGGAACTTCCAGTTTGGCTGATGAATAACAACAGCTCATTACTCCAAAAAGTTAAAACAGGCCAACCCTTTGTGAAGGAAGTTGTACAACGCATGAAAGTTTGTATTGTTAGGTTCCAAGTATGAAATGCTGTTGGCTTTCTATTCTCAACTGGCTAATGGTTTCAGTGCTGTTGCTGGCTTTTCTTGAAAACAATACAGAGGCTCAACAAGGTGAGTTTTATTTGAACAAAGTCTTACACGAAAAAAAAAAATCTGACTACATGCGGTACAGGCCAGTACACCTGGAGCCACTATTCGTTAATTTATGAAACTTCCCAAGTTATCTTGCATTTGAAATAAGCATGCTGATGTTGACGTGAGTGGCCAAATGGTAAAACATTTTGAACTATGGGACACAAGTACGTAAAAAGCAGATGGATACAAGCGGCTGAGCTAGCGTGGAACGCATGGGCGCGCCAAACATTATTGATACGGCTGGCTAAACGAACAAAAGTTCGGCTATCAAACACGAGAACGAAAGTAATGTTTTAAGTTGTTTGATCGAATGTTTGATGGCCTTTCAAATTTTATCAAACACAACCAAACACGATCAAACAGCACCAAACAAGGTGGCCAAGTGGTAAAATGTTTGGTCACCAAACAATAAACACTTAATGACTGGTCCCGAGGGAACCAGTTCATTTTGTTTCTCGAGAATCTCAATGTTTCCTCAAGGCACAGCCGAGGGAAACACTGAAATTCGAGGGAAACAAAATGAACTGTTTCCATCGGGACGAGTCATTAAGTGATTTGTTATATAGCACAAAAAGAAAAACTTGCAACGGCGGTCCTTGGTCAACATTCGCGGGTAACAGTGCACTGTTACCCTCTGACATCATACATTTTGCACTGTTGCCCGCTCAGAGACTTTTGGCGGGAAAAAGTTTTATTGTTAGATGTCATGTGACCTCGAAGTAACCAATGAGAGCACGCATTGTTGGGGGAAAATTTTCAGCTATAGCGATATTTCTTGTTTAAGAACATTGACGTCACATTTCTTTTGATATTCAAATTTGCCAACCACGGAACAAAAGAAGTCATTGTTTAAAGGGATCCTCCACTAAAACAACAAAATAACTTTAAACCGCAGAACATAATGTTTACAATTGGAATTGCTCAATCTTTTTCCAAAGAAAACGTTTGTATTAGAGAAAAATAAATTCCAAAAACGCTTATTTTGGCTTTCAAATTTCCTGGGCGCCGCCATCTTGAATAATTGTGACGTAACTTGGTTGCCCTATTGTTCTGATACAAAGAACGATTGTTCTGGAACAATAGGGCAACCAAGTTACGTCACAATTATTCAAGATGGTGGCGCCCATGAAATTTGAAAGCCAAAATAAGCGTTTTTGGAATTTATTTTTCTCGAATACAAACGCTTTCATTGGAAAAAGATTGAGCAATTCCAATTGTAAACATTATGTTCTGTGGTTTAAAGCTATTTTGTTGTTTTAGTGGAGGTTCCCTTTAAAAAGCCAATTAGGTTCTGGTTGGCATATTAATAACAATAGATGACGTCACGAGAAACATCGCTATATAACAATGTTTGATGTTGTTTGGTCGCCAAACATTCCCTGTTTGGACAGTCCCTTACCCTCTTTTGACTCTTTGCAGCGCAAGTGGCCGGGAAATTAACCTGGGTTTTATTTGGCAAATAGGCAGCTTAATTAATTAAGCGACTACGCCATCGCCACAAAACAAACTGCTTTAATTAGTATGGGTAATCAAATGGTGACGAATGAAACTAAGGAATAATTTCACGCGCGTTTTATACTAAATCAAATAATTTTCCGAGCCTTTTAGGCTCGGAAAATTATTTGATTTAGGACGATTATAACAAGTGGAATTATAGCAATACAATTTTGGAATTGTATTGCTACAATTCAATGAAACGATGGAATTATAGCAGTACAATTATAACACGTGGAATTTAGTTTCACTCGTAAAACGTTACCGTTCATAGTTCGCTGATGAAAGACAAAGATTACGAATATTCGCCAAGCGGTGAAGTGTCCGATAGCGCAAAGAAACGATGCCATGCAATAAACAACTGACTAACCTCACTTGCTCGGGACTGTCCCGTACTCGGGACCCTCTGTCGTTTTTGTACTAGCTTGCACAGGGGCCCTGGCTTTCCGTGCGTCGAATGGCGCGCGGTCAACAGCTGGGGAGTCGGAGCGAGCGGGGAAAAGGAGCTCCAATCCCCTCCCATGCAGCTGTTAACCGCGCGCCATTCGACGCACGGAGAGCCTGTGTGCAGTTGCTGCGCTAGGTCCGTATTGCCACTAGACTTTCAAAAGTCATTCGTCTCATGGGCCGTCCTATGCAGGTAGAGCGCGGATGAAGGTCGACCTCTCGCGACTTCTTCCCTTGCTCATCTGCTTCGCGTCCGAAATATCACGCTTCGCTCGCCAAAACATTTTTTCCTGGGATTCTCGACTTGTGGAAAATCTATACTGCCACGACCTCGGGCCAATAGCGACTTTAAGATCTACGACGCGGTCGTCAACGTAAACGCCACAAAGCAACAATATCATTGGTTAAAAGAGGAAAAAATAATCGTGCTGCACGTGCGGGATTAGATTTGACTGAAACTGCTATTTTGTCACAATCGAAAGAAATTAATCGAAAACATTGAATAAATCACTTTGTTATATACTCAACAAAATATCTTGTTTCTGATTGGCTAATGGCGAATGCATAAATAGGTTATAGAGTGCAATCCAGGTTATAGAGTGCAATACGGAAGTTGCTATGGAAACACCGGGGAAGCGCCAAATTTGAACACCAATGTGAAAAAAAAATGGCTGACAGTCGGTTTGCTTTGTCAAACCAAAACATCGTTGAGCAACTTAAACAAAATGCGAAAAACTATGGAGCGGTATCAACGCCAAAAATAAAAGTAGAGCTAGATGATATGATGGTCGATCTGTTTAATAAGGTACTCCGTTTATGAGATACGATGGTTTGGCTGCGCTATTACATATTACAGCTTGAAAACACGATACTCCGTCTACTGGACGCTATAGTCCGTCTACTGGACACAATATTACGCCATAACAACACGATAGTATGTCAAGACCGTAGACCGCCTTTTAAACATGTTTCGGCATGACAAGACGATAGTCCGCCTTCCAAACAATATTTGAGACATCTTTTTCAACAAAACCTCAGAACCACTTCATGATGCAACGCTTTCTTCACTGTTGGACGAACTAAGCGAGCCACTGACTGCTTAGGAACCTGGTAACTAACGGTCAGCCTCAAAATGACTTTCGCGCGAATTTAGGGCGCGCTGTTGTTCGTGTCATGGCTGACAAGGAGGATAATCCAGACCGTGATCAAGCGCGAGGATCGCAAATGACTACCGGTAGGTTTGCAGAATCTGCTTATTCGCAGGCGGTGGACCTTCTAGAAAGAAGTGTGAGCTTACTAAAAGAATCGCCTTTGGAAAGAAACGTATCATCGCCTTTGGAAGAACGCCAAGGTCAGCGTGCTCTTGCGAATTACAGGTTAGTTTTGAACCTATTTATAAGTGTGTTGGTTGCGTTTTTTGATCGCGGTTATCACAGGGAAACATTACACCGTTTTATTTGAATCTTGGTATTTTAAATGAAAAATGTTGGAACTTTGAGAAAATGCTATTGATTTTGCAGTTAAAAGTAAAAGCATTTGAGATATTCGCACATTTTGAAATGCTCATTTTTTCAAAAAATGGCAATAATTTTAAAATCCTACGACAGATTTTTCCCTCAAGTTTGATACCTGTAACTTTGAAGACAATCCTGACCGTACAACTCGCTGTACAAAATGCTGGTCAAATTTAATCTTAAAAATCCGATGCTGGCACATTTGTTATTATGACAAATTTGATTTGTCATAATGACAACGAAAAACGGTGTAATGTTTCCCTGTGATAACCGCGATCAAAAAACGCAACCAACAAGCTTATAAATAGGTTCGAAACTAACCTGTAATTCGCAAGAGCACGCTGACCTTGGCGTTCTTCCCAAGGCGATGATACGTTTCCTGCGAATAAGCAGATTCTGCAAACCTACCGGTAGTCATTTGCGATCCTCGCGCTTGATCACGGTCTGGATTATCCTCCTTGTCAGCCATGACACGAACAACAGCGCGCCCTAAATTCGCGCGAAAGTCATTTTGAGGCTGACCGTTAGTTACCAGGTTCCTAGGCAAATCATCGTGTTATTTTTGTCGCCTCGCCGCGTCAGTGGCTCGCTTAGTTCGTCCAACAGTGAAGAAAGCGTTGCATCATGAAGTGGTTCTGAGGTTTTGTTGAAAAAGATGTCTCAAATATTGTTTGGAAGGCGGACTATCGTCTTGTCATGCCGAAACATGTTTAAAAGGCGGTCTACGGTCTTGACATACTATCGTGTTGTTATGGCGTAATATTGTGTCCAGTAGACAGACTATAGCGTCCAGTAGACGGAGTATCGTGTTTTCAAGCTGTAATATTTAATTGCGCGGCCAAACCATCGTATCTTATAAACGGAGTAACTTATTAAACAGATCGACCATCATATCATCTAGCTCTACTTTTATTTTTGGCGTTGATACCGCTCCATAAAAAACAAAAACACGTTGAAAGCTACACAGACCTGGTTGAATGTCTGGCAAACATGGGCGACTGAAAGAAAACTAAACCCAAAACTGGAAGAAGCACGAGCACGAACAAAGTAGTGCGTTTGAGTAATTTTGTTGAGAATATAATAAATAAAATATCGCATGAACCTGCACGTGCATTTCGTGATTTATGGTCACTCGTGATGTTTTGAAAGTTCTCAAATTGCACTTGCCTACGGCTCGTGCAATTTTGAGAACTTTCAAAACATCACTCGTGCCCATAAATCACGAAATGCACTCGGGTTCATACGATTTCCTATACTGAATGAATTCAATGCAGCTTGTGACGTTGCACTAAATTGGTTATTCGCATCCGGAAATTCCTCGAAACAGAATACATTGTGAAGAAAAATCTGCAAAGCACCACTTCAAACCGAAAGTAAGGTTTACTTTTATGATGTACCCCATGTTGAAAATCGTTGAGTTATTTCATCACTTTTTGTGATCTTCGGCTGCAAATATCCTAATTGGTTTCTGTAAAATTGCAATATTTAACAATTATTCGCCTCAGGCTCAGGCTTAGTGTCAGTGACTTGTGCTATTGTTCGTAGATCGTTCTTGTCGAACCATCCACCTTCTCCCAGTACAAACGGGCCAATACTTTGAAGGACACGTGTTTATGAATCTTACCGTTGGTAAAGACGAATGTGAGCATTGGTGTCTCATGGAAAACAAGTGTGTGTCTGTCAACATTGGTAGCGGAAAATCTCCAAGCAACGTTATCTGTGAACTTAGTGATTCCGACCACTGCCAGCACCCGGAAGATCTCAAGCCAAGACAGGGTTGGACATACAGAGGCGCAAAGGTATGTCATGCTAAATTGAAAGTAAAATATTTTGGGCCAGATTTCACCCCGTATCAGCTTAATTGAAAAGCTGTGTATTGCTTCTCGTCAAGAGAATCATTATTTTCTCTTGTTCTCATTTTATCACAGGCTAAATATCATCATTTTTTCACTTTACACATCAAGGTGTTATCGTACGTGGGATGTGAAACTTACTAGGGTACTCACGAATAGTGGACCAAAACTTCGAAATGACTAATGGCTATACTGATAGCGATTTTATCAATATCTTAATCTACTACTGTGATAGGAAACGATGGGCTATATGCCATAAGGAGGGCAAACTCACTACAAATTCCTCGTTAATAATAAATTTGCGCCACGGAACTGGTGATCAGAAGGTGATATAATTATTCAGTATCTTGCCTCATCAGAATCCTTGCTGTTACAATCCATGCCTCAACAATGGAAAGTGTCTTCTGGGATACAATGACAAGAACTATGCCTGTGAGTGTCCACCGGGATTTGCAGGAGAAAACTGCGAAAGAGGTAAAGACAGGAAAACGTCGTCACCTTTTTTGTTGCTTTCCAAAGAACGTACAACGTTTAAGTGTGGCAGCTACTAAGTTAAAGAAGGAAAGAAAGGGTTCTGAGAAAAGAAAAATACATGTTAAAAATGGACGGTCATGTTTCGTTCAAAATCAGTTATGTTCTCGCTTTT
>NC_090895.1:2529435-2536935 GCF_036669925.1 Montipora capricornis | reverse complement strand
AAATAATGAATCATTTGCACGTAGTGCAGCGTTTGCTCACTAGTACCATCACTTTGATTTCTGGTTTGAGTTTGCGTTTTCAATTTTCATGCATGCTGTCCTTAAATTGAGAAGCACCATAGGTAGAGGCTATTTCAAATGTTAATGGTGGTACGCTCCGGCAAAGTGATGAAGAAAAAAAAGGAGTCAACGTTTCTGGATTCGACCTGGAGGAACTCGTGTCTGGTGGGACAATCTTGTGAGAGAATTATGTCTCCCTTTCGTCTGTGATGAGTTCGGCATGATGTAAACATAACGAAAACGATTCTTTGTAAACCCATCCAACCTTCATCGATTTTGACGCGGTTTCGAAATCGTAAAACAGTGCCGTGGTGTATTTGTCATTTAGTGGTTATCTATTGTTTAAAATTATCTAAACACGGTAAAACCTTCAGGGTTACGATTAGGGTTAGCGTTAGGGTTATTGTATAATTACTCAAGGTTTTACCTTGTTTAAAAGAAATTCAAACAATAGAAAAAAATACACCAAGTACCTACCCAGTGCCGATGTGAAACCGCGTTCGAGGAAACGCTGCCTGAAACTCACCTTGTAATCTGGCCCCTAATTAGGCATTTATTTATACACAAAATTTAATATGTCGCTTAGAGCGGTTTTCAAATGATTGTCGTAAAACCAAAAGCAAAGTAATTACTTTAGCCAATCAAAAAGGACAGAGACAATCCAGTAAACCAATCAAAACTCGAAGTAATTACACGCAGCCGACACAAAACGCGGGAAAATGTGCACGCGCGTGCCACGACTGGTCTTGGTTTCACTTCTGATTGGTTGAAAAAGTGGCGCGAGAACTTTGAGTCAATCACTGAGTGAAGTAATGCAAAACCAAAGTAATTCGCTATTTACTTTCAACACTCAACTGAAAACCGTTAAGAGGTTTTGCTTGAACCCAAGTATCCATGTAGTTTTAGTATGCCGTTAAGTCCTTATAATTCTGAATACCTTTTGTCTTTTTTGCATTTTAGCCCCTACAACACCCCCGCAAATACGTTGTTCATCCAATCAGTTTCCTTGTCGCAATGGCTACTGCATCCCGCAACGATGGTTCTGTGATGGGGACAATGATTGTGCAGATGGAAGCGACGAACCTTCAAATTGCTCTAGTAAGTTGCAAACGTTATATATTCTTTTGCCATCATATGGAAGTATGAAAAAATGATCACTGCATTAATATCCCTACTTGAAACGAGCTTGAAGTTGTCGACTTACATTGTGTCTGCCAAATAGACCATTTTACAGGTGTAGCTAAGTCACCTGGCCTACTAATGGAATTGAGGACGCACTGGACTGACAAAATCTGTTTGGCCCTTCCAAAAATCTCGACAAAATTTGTCTCTGCCAAATTGTCAATTTGTCAAACGTGGGCGCACTGAGACATAGCAAAATATTTGTTAACCAAAAGCGTCAATCACACGAAAATAAACACCATCGCTTGCGGGCTGTTCGCCGGAAAGGTTACATGAGATCTCAGGAGTCATGGTGATCTTTAACCGCTTCGATCGAATATGTTCCCTCGGCATATTATTGCTTGTATTCTATTTTTTTTTCTTCTTTGAATTCGTTCAACTCCAGCAGAGGCAGTTGCTTCTTCTACTATGCTAGTGGAGGCTTCACCTTGTTCGACTGCAACTGGTTCTAGAGTACCACTACAGATTTGTCCGTAGAAGGCGGACTGAAATACTCCGACTAAAAATAGAAATCATATTTTCTTGATTGACGTTTTCCTTCAAATCATGGCATGTAAATTAACAAATCTGTCAGATTTCACGCCTGACCAAAATTTGTCCTGCTCCGAGGCAGGACAACGGCATCTTTGAAGTTTGGTAAGCCTTGATAAAATTTGGTAGAACTAAAAATCACCGGGCGCACTTGTCTGAGGGAACTAGTGACAGATTTGTTCGCAAACTAAACAAAAATTTGCCCAGTGCGCCCGGGCCCTATGTCGCTTATCGTTATCTTAATTAGCATATTGCCGGAGGGAGTGTCAATAAAGTTTTATATTTGTGCCTAAATGCTAAAAACTCAAACATTGAACAGATTTGAAGCAAGCTAAGGCCATCCCCTTGCCGTCGAATGCGTTTCCTGATATTGAGTAGGTCGGTTCGGGCCTAACCTAAAAGATATCACAAGAAGTCTTGGAGTAGGAGGCCTGGTACTCAAGCATCATTGCTTTGGAGCCTGGAAACAACAAAACATGAACCCAAAATCAATATGGCGGAAAAGTCGGTGGATGTCATTCGACACCTTAAGACAGTGTAATTTCTGACGGTCGAATGACATGGAAACGAGTTATATTCTGATGGCACGACGTAGAGGACCGTAGGTGGCTTTGGGATAGGTTAGGACTATTTAGGAGTTTGGCGGGAGTTTTTCGTCATTCTACGTTTGTCAGTCGCTGATGCTTTCACTTTATGCTTAACTTTTGAACTGCGCTGTCTGCTTATTTTTCCTTGTGTATAGTAGTATACCCTTTTCCTCGGGGTCTGGTTTCCACATAATTTTGGCCACTTCTAAAGGGTGGTTTTTGGTGGTTTTTCGTATCTGACACGGCACTGTTGCTTAGTTTATCCCTACAGTAATGTAGAATATTTTGTCTATTTTCACGGGCGGTGTTATCTGATGTCCAGTTTGTAACCAATTCAGGTAAACGGAGGTCATTTTTTTAAGCAGACTGACTGACGTGCCCATAATAAACTATTTTCACATTGAAGTCTCGTGTTAGTGTAGTCAGAATCCCCGATTTTCACGCACGGGTACGGCTAGTGCCATTTTGAATTCATTAAATGGTCGTGTGATCGCGTCCTTCCCGTAAAAGCTACACGTTTTCCCGGGGTAGGTCTAAGGATGACGTCAAAAGTTGATATTTACATATTTGGATGAACAAAATGCACAATATTCTGTAAAAATGTTCCTGTTTTTGTTCCTGCCTTTTCTATGTTGTTACTACGCTCATTTTTCGGATTAAAAGAGCTATTTAAAGTGAAAAATGGTTTAACTACGTAATTCCATTTTTTTTTTAAATACCAAAAATTTGGGTCGGTCGGACGACGGTAAACGAAAAAAAGAAGGGGATGGCCTAATAACGTTCATGGTACGCGACACTGACGGACACCATCTACTGGTCGATAAAGAAAACTAAAAAATCTCACTTGGGGTTCTTACCAAAACGAAGGAAACACTTTCGAAATTGTGTCCAAACCTAAAAAAAAAACAACTTTTGAAAAAAAAAAAGTTTGTATTTGCGCAAATTCATTTAATTTCATATTATCATGTCTAGATAGCAGCAACAATATAGATAGTCGTATAAACATAACAACTTTCTTTAATTTTCCAGACATGTTTCGACGGTACATCCGTCATCAGTCTTACATATTTTGAAATCGCCGTTGAATTTAAAGCGCGCGCGATCTTACAAACTTCGTTACATTGCGTTGTCAATATTGCGTATTAAATCAAAACAGAACAAAACAAAAATTTAAATGAGTGACGCTTAGTTCCTTACAGGGAGAGAGTCAGGTTAATGTGTTTCACCTGCTGGTTGAGATCGGGCTTCTCCCATTTTATATACATGGATTCCTTAAGCTTCTCTTGGTACTTAGTGGCTGCAGAGTCCAGGATCTCGAAGCAATCCGGTGTGCAGGATGCCTTACAAAACTCTGAACTCTGCAGATGTTTAAAAACGTTCGAAGATCTGTCTGAAAGTAAGTGCTCGCGCACTCGTGTGGAGAAGTGTCGGCTGGTTTCACCAACATAACAAGCATTACAACTTGCACATGAAAATTTATAGACCACACGCGTGCAAAGCCCTACAGGGACAGCATCTTCCACATTAAAAAGATTCCTGACTTTGAAAGTAGTGAAGACTAACCTTATATCAATAAGTTTACATAACCGATTAGCAAGTTTGCGTATACACCTCTGTGCCGTGACTGAGAAGTGCCCAACGTAAGGGATTTTAAAGAAAAACTTAGGTGTTTCCTGGGGCTCGATTCCTGAATGAGACTGTGTTTTCCCTCCCTTGACTGCTGTCTGAATATATTTAGAAATATATTTGTTGATAAGGTTTTCAGGGAAGAGATTCCTCCGCAGAATGACAGACAATTTTTGAAGATCAGTATGGAACCCCATCCAAGTGTTGTTTATCTTAAAAGTTCTATCAATCAAGGTTTTGATTAACCCCAATTTGTAGGTAAAGGGGCAAGTGGATCCCAGCCTGCTAGGAGCTATGGTCTCCCTAAGATGCACAAACCACGAGCGCCAAATTCCACCCCACCATTTCGGCCCATAGTTTCGTCCATAGGCACCTACAACTACAGCTTGGCCAAATACTTAAGTAATCTACTCCAACCTCATATTCCATCCACATTCATTGCTTCAGATTCCTTCACTTTTGTGAAGGAAATCAATGAGCTATCTTTGCATGGTATGTTCATGGTGTCCTTCGATGTTGAAAGCCTCTTCACCAACATCCCTCTAGATGATTGTATTAACCTTGCCGTCAAGTATATAACTGAGGATAACCCAGGTTTGAAACTTAGTAAACATGAGCTTAAAAGGTTGTTTGAGTTTGCTACCAAGGAAACTCACTTCCTGTTTAAGGGTAACTTCTATGACCAGGTGGATGTTGTAGCCATGGCGTCCCCCCTTGTCCCTGTTCTCGCCAATCTCTTTATGGGTCACCATGAGAATATATGGTTGGATCAATACGGGGATTCAGAGGTCTTATTCTATCGTCGCTACGTAGACGATACATTTTGCCTTTTCCGCTCTGAACGGGATGCAACCCTTTTCTTCAATTACATCAACAATCAACACCCCAATATACGCTTTACAATGGAACGGGAAGCTGACCATGTTCTACCTTTCCTATATGTTCTAATCAATAACACTGACCCGCACCAAAGTGTAACCACCGTTTACCGGAAAAAAACTTTTCACAGGTTTGCTCACCAGTTATCTGAGTTTTTGCCCCTTTACCTACAAATTGGGGTTAATCAAAACCTTGATTGATAGAACTTTTAAGATAAACAACACTTGGATGGGGTTCCATACTGATCTTCAAAAATTGTCTGTCATTCTGCGGAGGAATCTCTTCCCTGAAAACCTTATCAACAAATATATTTCTAAATATATTCAGACAGCAGTCAAGGGAGGAAAAACACAGTCTCATTCAGGAATCGAGCCCCAGGAAACACCTAAGTTTTTCTTTAAAATCCCTTACGTTGGGCACTTCTCAGTCACGGCACAGAGGTGTATACGCAAACTTGCTAATCGGTTATGTAAACCTATTGATATAAGGTTAGTCTTCACTACTTTCAAAGTCAGGAATCTTTTTAATGTGAAAGATGCTGTCCCTGTAGGGCTTCGCACGCGTGTGGTCTATAAATTTTCGTGTGCAAGTTGTAATGCTTGTTATGTTGGTGAAACCAGCCGACACTTCTCCACACGAGTGCGCGAGCACTTACTTTCAGACAGATCTTCGAACGTTTTTAAACATCTGCAGAGTTCAGAGTTTTGTAAGGCATCCTGCACACCGGATTGCTTCGAGATCCTGGACTCTGCAGCCACTAAGTACCAAGTGAAGCTTAAGGAATCCATGTATATAAAATGGGAGAAGCCCGATCTCAACCAGCAGGTGAAACACATTAACCTGACTCTCTCCCTGTAAGGAACTAAGCGTCACTCATTTAAATTTTTGTTTTGTTCTGTTTTGATTTAATACGCAATATTGACAACGCAATGTAACGAAGTTTGTAAGATCGCGCGCGCTTTAAATTCAACGGCGATTTCAAAATATGTAACACTGAAGATGACGGATGTACCGTCGAAACATGTCTGGAAAATTAAAGAAAGTTGTTATGTTTATACGACTATATTATCATGTCTATTTAATATTGTAAGGGTAATGCCATATTCTTTCTTGATCAAGATTGTACAGGCAAACTGAATAACTTCAAAAAATATCAAGACCTGCCAACACAGTCAGCCCAGAATGTTGAAATGTTCACCATTAATGGAAGTTTGTTTATTGCCTTCGCTCAGTATGATGACGGTAATCGTGATTACAATGTAATTTCTAGTAGCATCTACAAACTAAACGAGTCGGCCGGAAATTTTATCCTTCACCAGACCATAGACACCATTGGAGCATGGGACATCGAATACTTTATGATCGCTGATAAACATTACATTGCTATCGCCAATCATGATCATGAAGGTATTTGCAATCTAAATTCTTCCGTTTTCCAGTGGAATGGACACAGTTTCGAGCTTTGGCAGAACATTTCAACATCCGGAGCAAGCAGTTTTAACTTCTTTAAAATACATTCGGAACTGTTCCTTGCAGTCACGAATTATTACGATGGAAGTTCTTTCCGTATAAACTCATCCATCTACAAGTGGAAGGACAATACGTTTGAGGAGTTACAGGAAATAAGAACACATGGAGCGTGGGCAAGTACAGTGTTAACAATACACAACGAAACATTTATTGTTTTTGCAAACGAGTACAATTCGGATTCTTCCCATTCTTCAGACGTGATGAAATGGTCGGGGAAGACATTTGTCGACCCGAAATTCCCTCAGATCTTTGGCCTTAACGTCTGGGATCTCAAGTCCTTCACAATCAACGATACTGTATTCCTTGCATCGGCGGCAAGGACTGGAATTGTGATTTACAAGTGGGACGGTGAAAAGTTTGTTAATGTGAATGAAACTATTTCAAAGCCACATTACGTTTCGACCTTGCATACGTTTACGATGTGTGGTCAAACGTTCCTGTGCGCGGCCGAACTTTATCGTTTAGTTTTGTATGTGCACTCGGAATCTGAGTTTATGTCCAGGTATCAAGAGCTTCCACAGCACGACATACCATCAGGTGTCAAGTCATTCGAGTATAAAGGTCACACTTACCTAGCAGTAGCAAACCAATTCGGGGGCAACAGCATCGTGTATAAGTCAGGTCTCAAGTGGTTCTAAGATAAACTGAATGGAATGCAGGTGCGTCGAGCACTGGCATATGCTATCTAAAGAGGACATCAAGACAGTCGAGTATTTCTTGTAAAAGGTCTTTAACCGACTGCTAATTTCTTTCCGTTACTGAAATCTTAAACGTTACTTTCCGTTGGTTTAAAATTTAAAAAACAATTATTCCCCGTTGTAGAATAAAGAATTCATCCGACCAGCAAAGGGGATCAGTCCGACGCAAAACAGATATCTGCGGATGTGAACAAGACGCATCTCGTAAATATAAAGGGGCTATGTCGCACAAAATGATGTAATTTTATTACACCCAAAATGCCCAAAAAGTAGAATGAACCATTGCAATAACCACTTAAATCTGTTGAACAACATAAAAGAAATACAGCAAAAGGAAAGAGATGCATGGATGGACACAAATGGACAAGATTGAAACGGATTGCATTTGGTTAATCTTGAAAAAAGTC
>NC_090895.1:2519435-2521935 GCF_036669925.1 Montipora capricornis | reverse complement strand
CAGTTACTCCACAGGCTTAAGAAGATTATTATATGAAAAAATGGTTCAAATTGTGTTGGATCTGGAAAAAAGGGAGTTTAAGAAACGACGACGGCTATGGCTATGGATACGAAAACGCCACAAAACAGTAATATGATTGGTTAAAAGAGAAAAAAGAATCGTGCTGCACGTGCGGCACGCATTTCATTACTACACTTTGCATAAAAACAACGTGATATCCCCCAATTTGAGGTTTTAACGACAACGTGAATGTACAAATGCGAATCTTTCATTCCATATTTTAAATCTGAAACTGCTCGTATAAATTCAATTTTAGGATAATTCGCCCACATTGTACGAAGTGAACGAAATTAAATAACCGCGAAAGACTTAAGATTGTGCAAAGTTACATTTTAAAGTGACGTTTTCGTCGCTGTTGCCACTTGCAGATCTAAAAACCACACAGGAAGGAAGCTACCCACAATGGCAACTGAAGGAAAAGGAAAGGAAAGGAAAGGAAAGGAAAGGAAAGGAAAGAACTTTATTTAAGTGTCTAATTTTCTAGCGCTGTAGAGCACTAATCGGGGACATTGTAAATTGAAATTAACAACTTAACGCAAATCAAATCAAAGTTTGGTTTTTGAGGAGGGGGGGAAAACCGGAGTAGTACCCGGAGAAAAACCTCTCGGTGCAGAGTAGAGAACCAACAAACTCAACCCACATATGACGCCGAGTCTGGGAATCGAACCCGGGCCACATTGGTGGGAGGCGAGTGCTCTCACCACTGCGCCATCCCTGCACTCCCAGCCCTGCAAGTAAGGATTTTGAATTAAGAATTTTCTCGTGTAATTATCTTCTCAAGCCTTTTATCCGGATTCACATACAAATCCTTCTATTTTTGTCCGCCATGTTGGCTTCCCTCACACTGAGCTTGGGGCGTCTGTGATATCATCAGTCAGTAATTCAAGAAGACATCAGGTACATTTTGAACACTAGCCTTCAAGGAAACGTCAAAAGAATCCCTTATTCATGTTCGAGGCAAGGAAAATTAGAGTGTTTTTAATGTGTCAGAAAGTGTCAAAAGGAATTTTGTGATTGTTATGGTTTGTATTGCCACGCTTGGTGCCCTTGTTTTCCTATGCTTACTGCCGCAGTTGCTCCCATTTGCCCTGTGATTGGCCTATTTAACTTCCTGCATCTGCTGCTTAGATTGAAAGAACTACTTTGCTCTGTGTTTCAGGGCGACACATTGAAAACCACTTTAAAATGTTTGGTGTTACTTTTCAGTATCAGCGCAAATGGCAGGCCAGTTCCCTAAGATATGCCAGACTGCGCCTAGCATCATCATTTATCTTAAAAGGCCTCTCTTCACGTTTTAAAAAAGTTGATTGGTAATCTGCACTATATAAATTACCCTCAATAGAATGATATCTTTGAATATAACTAAATTCACTTCTTTTTATAAATTTCCCTATAGAAACAAGAACTATTTTTTTAACTTTTCAGGAAACCAAAAGATTCCTCAGTGCTTCAAATGTTTGTGCATTTGTCAAGTAGTCGTCAAATACACAAACAACTCTACCTTTCAACTTACCCTTGTAAGCCTCACTCACACAAATAGATCGGAAGTGTTTCTGGGTATAATCATCCTTCTGTCTTTCAGCTGGATTATCATTCCTGGATTTTTTGGTTGGTGAATGCCTGTTGAAAACTGGATCACGTTTCTTACCATTCATCATATGGCGAACATGGTCCTTTAACTTTTCCAATATTTCATTAGGTTCCGGGGAAGAAGATGGGGCAACTGCCCAGTCTTGCACTTCTCTGAAATCTTTGTCATGTGCGATAGCTGATGAAGAATTTGTAATGCACCTGTCAGTGGTTTCCCTCTGGGGTGGGGTGAGTCGGGGGAGGGAAGTTTCATGCATACATAATAAGTTTGACAAAATTGCTTTCCCTTACCGGTAGTTCTCAGTGAGGAATTTGACAAGTTCATGTAACTTGCCCAGGGCCAGGAACATTGTCTAATTTGGTGATAGGTACATTTGAAATACAAATAATTATTAATTATTTTACATAAAATGAGTTAGCCAGAGGTTTCGCTCTATTTCTGAAGTTGATGATTAAATCCCAGGTGATTAAATTGGTGATTAAATCCCAGTATCTTTTGAAGACAATCATGAATTTGATTTCTAGCTGTTGAAGTTAAGTGCGTCCGTATTTATGTTAGTCACACTTACGGCCAGACGTTTAATGCGTCTGGACATCTTAGACGTCCTCTAGTATAAACACGGCCATTGATGCATAAACATGTCATAGCAATACTGTTTTTTCATATTGTGTGATTGTTTCATCACATCATATCCAATTTTTCAGCAGTTAACAGTTGCAAGGGTATTATTATACAGTAGGAGGGGTTTTGTGCTTCAAATTCTTAAGACAGAGGAGTACAGGACTGCTATTTGAAGGGATTAATGTTTTTAAAAATTTGAGGGCTCAGTAGGCATACAACTCTTCAAAA
>NC_090895.1:2506935-2514435 GCF_036669925.1 Montipora capricornis | reverse complement strand
CTTGCGACCATTTTTGGCGACCAAAGGATCAAGGGTTTTAGAGAAAAAGGTAAATAAAACATACAGAATCAACAAGTTTTTTGAAACGGATTTCACTATAAAAGTTAACGTTAAAAAACAACGACGTTTCGACCGTTCGATGGTCATTTTCAAGTTGAACAGTAAAAGTTTTGAATGCGCTAAAATATATGTAACCGATTACAAAAATGCTAATAAAATACTGACCAAAACTCTAAAATATTTACATAGAAACAATACACACACACAAAAGAACAAAAAATTGCCGCATGAAGAAACGCTAAGTAAATAACTTCGCGAGTATCGAGTCACTCTCTTTGTTCAGATTTGGTTTAAGTTTGCGAAGATGCCCCCATCAGAATTGTGCTACCGTTCAAAGACCAGAAATCGGCAAATGTGGTAAGACACCAACTCAGCGATCTTAGTCGAAAGATTAATGCCGTCGTCCAGCCTGTTTATGTAAGCAGAAAGATCAAAGGAAATTTCAAGCCGAAGGAACACAAACCTCCACTTGTAAACCAACAAAACGTTGTTTATTATTACAAGTGTGGTCTGTGTGATACAGACTATGTCGGCTTCACGAGTCGACACCTACATCAACGTGTGGAGGAACATAAGCGATCAACAATCGGCTACCACGTAAAGGACGAGCATGGAGGGGATCCGGAAAAGAGTGGTGTATTTTCATGGAAATCAAACTCATTATCATTTAAAAGGTTGAGCACCAAGGCTCATTTTGAACCAGAGACGAATAGCAACTCGGAAATGGCCTATTACACACACAAACCGTCGTTAAAGTGCCTATGAAGTAAAAAATATCTTTGCTTCCTTTAAAAACCTTTCAAAATGATGAAGAATGGTGTTTTCTATTTTGGAATATCTTCCCATGTTCCAGAGAAATTAAAGTTTTTGTTCAAAAATTGATGACGTCACAAACCATACACGACTAATAAATCACAAAATTGAGAATATCTCCAAAAACATTGCATGGGTGTTGTTAAACTAGGCAGCGGTAATCTATGTCAAGCAAGGCACAGAATGATGTTTGAATTTGCTGTTGCCATGGCGACCATTTTATTTTCGCTGCTAAGTCAATTTCACACAGGATCGATTTTGTCATTTATTGTCGTTATTAGACATGTTCACTCTCGGTATACTTATTAAGAGAAGGGAAGCATTATGGGCAGCACACGCTTTTCAAGTCTGACCATCTGCTTGTACTTATCTGTTCAAAATCCAAGATTTTTGCAAGGCTGTGCCCTAAGGAAAATTTCAGGGAGCCCTTCGGGCTCCCAAGCATTTCAGCTGGGGTGCCCAGCCCTCCAAGTTGGTCGCCCGAATTAATTAATTATTTATTTATTTATTTATTTAATTATCTGAGATGAACAATGCAGCAAGATCTTCATCCATCTCTCTCTCAGCAAAACATTGCTGCTACTGCTCTGGTGATTGTCGAACTCGCTAGTGCAAGAAAAACCCGAGACCTGTCAAATTTTTCATGCCATACTTGAGAAAGACGAGAAAGGTGGCAATAGGGCCATTTATACGAGAGAAAATAAGTACATAATACGCGAGTATAAATTCCCTGGCGAGGATAAACCGCGGCTTGGGAAAGCTGTGAATGTAGATTTTGTACCATTTATAAGAGGTGTTCGTGTCTTTTGTAAGCCGCAGCCAGAGTAAGCCGCGGCCTATTTACTCTCGTATAAACCGCCCTAATGTCACCGATGTTTTTAAGGTTTAAAACTGAAAAAGTAAAGATCAATTGAGGCAAGTTTATGTAAAAACGTTTGGGTCTAATACAGGTTAACCTTTCTACTGGTTAGTTGGGTTGAAAATAAATTTTCAAAACGTGAATCAATGCCGCTTGATTTCAGTGGAGCTTTTGTGAAAACTGCCGTGAAACCACAAAACCACCGCGGCTCAAAAGCTAGCAATTTGTTTTGAGCAAGTCATCTTGATCTGGACGAAAATCATCGCTACAGGACAGAACTAAACTATTTTTTCCTTATATTATCAGTAAAATGTTTAGTGGAATGAGCTTTTTGTGGATTCAGTCGGAGTGCCAGTCACAGCGTTATTTGTTTAGGGCACACAGCGATTTGTTATGAACCAAAGACAACGCAGGATTGCTGTGTTTCTAAAACAACAATAAATAACATGATATTTTTCCCCTTTTTTATTTTGTTATTTCATATACAGGGGAAAAACAACCATAAGCTAAATGCATTTTAGCCAAGAAGGCGCAGCGCGAAAAATCGTAAAAATATTAAATTTGCATAAACTGCGATTCACGGGTTCACACAAAAGTAAATTGCACCTCCTATGGCCAGTTCCCACGCTCGGCGTTTGAGAAATAAGAGACGTTTTAATACTCCAGTTTGTCGCACCGATCGCTTTATGAACTCTTTTATTATTAGTCACGCGATGTAAATAATCTTTAAATACAATGGTAAATAGCCATTTTTATTGTAGTTTTTATATTGTACGTAATTCAGTCCGACGACTGCAATGTATGATGTTTTTTCAATAAACGAGTTTACTACTACTACTACTTTGCCAGCCGAGCTTTGCCACTGTCAGAGCAGA
The DNA here is from genome assembly GCF_036669925.1 of Montipora capricornis. Lineage (NCBI taxonomy): Eukaryota > Metazoa > Cnidaria > Anthozoa > Scleractinia > Acroporidae > Montipora > Montipora capricornis. The sequence goes on along the minus strand of NC_090895.1, from coordinate 2,511,828 downwards.
ACTAACAACTCTTTTTTAAAATTATAACCAGGAAATCCCAAACTCCACGTTCCAAATTTAATGCTATGGAAATTCGTGCGGCCACCGGCCGTCACGTACAAAGTCACGGATTATGTTACATGTGAAATCAAGTGGAACGGCCTTTGAACCGATTGTTTCGTACTAGGAATAAACATTTTCTGAGAGGTTTCGTAAACTGTAACCACCAGCATATTAAAGTTTCAGCAGCCTTATCTGCTAGAAATACAATAAGCCAGAGTGCACAGCCGGGTGACCGGGTAATTTTTCTTGCTCGCCGGAAGACAAATGTTAGTCACCTCAGGCAACCGGGTGCCGTTAGAGCACAGCCTTGTATTTGATTCATTGCAGAGAGGAGCTAAAAATGAAAGTATTGCCATGGCAACATCTTAATGGGTCTCACATTGTGCCTTATCTGATGTACATTACTGGTGCCAAGTTTGAACAACACCCATCCAATGCGCTTTTTTCGATATCAGGGATCCACATTCACAGTCATCCAGTCGTCCCAGACAACTAAAAACCCGCCCGGACAAGTATAAGAACTGCAAAGGTTGTCTGTTGGACGAGTGATGTTTTAATAAATATCTTTTCATGAATGCCATCAAATGTAATACTGTAGTATAGAATGTACTTTAGTTCTGATCGCTTTTTGTTAAATGCAAACTTCCAGAAAATAAGAGTCACATAAATGTGCAGCTTTTCTCAGCAATGAAATCTCAAGTTTAGGTGCTATCTTTGACCACGTGGTATTTTCCATGAAACGATTGCAGGCTCAATTTCCATGTATCTCACCAGCGACATGGTTGTTGGCAAGTGGTTTAGCAAAGAGCAATGGGTAACTTGTGGTCTCAGCTGATAATGTTGTGTTAGTTACAAGGTGTTTCGCCACTTTCGGCAAAAAGGAAAACAGGAAAAACACAAAATCTTGATAGCATATAAAAGGAAGACACTAGACAGGAGCGTTGAAACTTTGGGTCTTTGAATCATAACTTTGTAAGCTGCATTCAAGTACATTTTGCCGTGGCAGATATGGACCACTGTAAATCGGGTTCCCACAGTGTAATTTCTGATGAGAGTGTGAAATAAAACATGAATGCTCAAGTTACTTGTAATTTTATCGACCATTTTCTATACTTCCACATTTTTCCCTGGGCAACCTAAAACTTGTCTGGGCAAGTATACCATGAGACGTACTTGCCCGGCTGACAACTTTGATAAATATGGATCCCTGCAATAAATTAAAATTCAGCTTGAAAGAGAGGTTTAGAGGACAAAGACAAAGGGAAGTGGATGATATGCAAATTTTTTCACATTCATTACAGCGTGTTTCTATTGTTTTTGTCCTCACTGCCTAAGTATCAAGCTAAATATCTCGTATTTCGAAAATGGCTTATATTTTCGGAAATATTCTCAATTTTGTGATTTATTACAGTCATGTGTACAGTTTATGACGTCATCATTTTTTTAACAAAACTTTTATACCTTGGAAACGAGAGAAAATATACCAAAATAGACAAAAAACCATTCTTCATCATTTTCAAAGTCTATAAAATAAGCAAGAGATTTTTTTACTTCATAGGCACTTTACATTACAGCAAGCATACTTGAACAGCTCCCTTCCCGTCGACAGCACTTCTACCATTTAGGTGAACTACAATCATGGACGAAAGTGTTGGGAAGGTAGCATCACCTTAGAGATAATTCCCCTCCCTGTTATCAATGTTGGATCTTCCATGAAAAAAATGGTGACTTTTCTTAGAATATGGGGGAGGGAGCCCACAAGAGCTTGGTATTTCCCAAATAGTACAGCCAATAGTTAGACTAATCGAATTAGAAGTGAAGTGAAGTGATGCGCGCAACTTTCACAACAACTTTTGACCACGATTGTAGTTAGATGGCCTCGACCAAGGCAGCGTTTTCATTTGTAACCGCATCAATTTTGATGTGGTTACACCTGTTTACACGACGCTGAACGAGACTGTTATCGAAACCGTGTTGATTTGAAACCGGTGCCAAAACTGGAGCGTTTTCAAAACCATGCGGTTTCATCTGTCGTGTAAACAGCGAAAACGCATCGATTGGGATACGGTTACTATTTTGGCGCAAAATTTGCTTTGTTGATTTCAAAATACTGAATTTAGCAGGAAGTGCTGGCCTCGCTTATACCATCGTGACTTGGATTTTCTGGCGAAAACGGTTCCGTGTAAAGACTTCCAAACCGCATCGATTTTGACGCGGTTTCGAAGTCATGACACCGCGTTCGTATAAACGCTACCCAAGGCTCTTGTGGCGCAGATCGACTAAGGGGAGGTACCAACATAAACCTCGGAAGTGGCTGTAATAAGCCTACCCTTCAGGAATTGCTCCAAGCATTTCACTCGTAGGATTCTGATGCGACGTAAAATGTAATTCAAAGTTGCCGCTTTGTGACAGTGCACGAATTTCCTCGTTCATTTCCTGTTGAAGTTTTTCACTTGATAAAAACAGGCAACTCCCACTAAAGATTACAACGTGCTTTCCCTTGAATGCTTCAGCCATCTTAAAAGTTTATATTGAAACAATACAGTTTAAAACATAATATTTTGGAGAGAGAAAATTGTCACTCTCTATCGAAAGGCAAAAAAAGTGGAAGGCTATTGTTTGCGCATGCGCGAAACACGAGTGGTGCAGTGGGACGTGCAGTCGTGCAGTGGGACACCGCGGCAAAATGAGTGCGCATGCTCCGCTTCGAACACATTTGATTCATTAGATTCGAGCTTTTGAGCTCTTTGTTTTTGGAGTTTACTCGGTGGTGAAGGAAAAGTTCTTTTGGACGTTTTGATGATCAAGATCTCACGCTCAACATGGACTCGACAGAACAACTAAACAGTAGTTCCGAGTTGTTTCCAACAAGAAAGTCAAAAGAGGTAAGCTTATTTTAGGCATCAAATATTTATTTGTTTATGTCGTTTCCATGAAAGTTATCTTCGCCAAACCATGTTTGCTCGTGTTTCGGTCACACCGTTGAAGACCTAAAAGTTGTAAATTTCAAACTGACAACATTTTTCGTTTACCGTATTTTGGTCAACGGCAATTCCTCTAAAATCGCTGAGGGCTTCGACACAACAGAAGTTTTAACCTCTGACATGTGATACGAGAGCCATGGATTCTTCTGTGACCTGGTTGTCCACAGCAAGAGCAATGGTTTGTCTGGTAGATGTTGGTGCTCTCTCTTTCCCAGCTCTGTGTTGCTTTGCAGGTCACACTAGCTTGTGGTATGATTAAATTTAATTATTGATCTCTAGATTTCTGTTGATTTCATTGTCCCAGTCGTCTGACCTGAAGACATCTTGTGGAAAGTGTTGATATCCGGCTGGCGGTCATTTTGACTGTCATTACTTTCAAGATGTGAGCAACTGTTTTTATCTGCATTGTTAGACAAAACCTCTTACTAAGGGAGTCAGTTAAGTTGTTTAGTGTTTTTTTTAAAAATGGAACTTTAGAAATAGGGCACAAATTTCCATGTTTTTTCAAGTATCTCAAATGACATCTTCACATGAAAATGAGCAAGTGTTAATAATATTGTTGTTTAACTTTGACCAGTTTCCTTTTGTTTCTTAAACATGTCATTTATTCTGATTACAGTGCTGAAGTTAAAAACTCTTCCTGCTGTGTGTGCTGATCTGGTCAAACCATGCATGGCAAGCAACATTCAAGGTTGTTTTCAGAGATTGTGATGAGGAGTTCAGCGTTGAATATTTTATTGGTTTTGTGATGAAAAAAAGCCAGGGTTGTTTTTCATCTCTAATTTTTTTCCTGCATGAGATCCTGCATGATGACAACAGTATTACTGTAAATTAAACATCACAGATGCGAGCATGTCAGTGATTAATACAAGATGATTTCCAAACAGCTCTTCAAAATTGTCTAGAAAAGGGACAATAATTATTTACTTGCCACACCCTTCTAATTCAATGTTTGACCAAGCAAATATAATTTAATTTTTTTTATTCATTAATACAGCTGTATGTTATTCTAGTCTTTCTCTTGCTGAGCATGGGTTTTGATGTTAATTTCTGAGAATTGTAATAGTGTCCATAATGAATATACGGTACTTACAACAATAAAATTAGAGATATTTGAGTTACTGTATATTGTGTTTTGCGGTAACACATACCATAGTAGTTGTTGTTGTTGTTGTTGTTGTTGTTGAAAATGAATTGGATAGAGTCATTGTGGGTCCAGATAGAGCCATTGTGGGTATATCATGGGGTAGTGAAACTGGATCAGTTGTGCAGAATAAAATCTTAGAGTATCATATGAAGCAGAATGCCTCTCATCTTGCTGGATGTATGATTACATTCCTCTCTCAGTATCTTTACACACAGTGCAAAATTTAGGCTGGATTTTTGCTGGTGCGATGCATGCAAAAGTGAGATGAGTATTTTCCAAACACATGCAGGTGAATGTTTTGTATGTTTCATGATCATGATTCTCATGTCTCCCCACCCTCATCCCAGCAAGGCTCTACCAGATGATCAACAAAGCTGGAAAAAATCACAGTTACCAGCCAGGTAAAAAAGTAGCTCAAAGTGGTGTCATAGCTGCAGGAAAAATGCTGAAAAAAATATTTTCAAAGATGGACCATTACCAAACGCCAAGTAAAAGGGAAACATCAAGTAGCATTGGAGTCAAATTTATACTTAGTTTCAAAACGTTTTTGCGATCCTCTCTTAAAATTAAGACTTCTTTTCTTTGTTTTATTGCCTCGCTCTTGGAAAAGTAACTAGTGTTGTAAAATATGAGAATTAAGGGCAGGGAAGTGACTTATCCAAGTTGCCGAATGAGTGGGATGCGGGCATGAAAAGAACTTATTTCTCGCTTTCAAATGAT
>NC_090895.1:2451935-2501935 GCF_036669925.1 Montipora capricornis | reverse complement strand
CTCGGAACTACTGTTTAGTTTTTCTGTCGAGTCCATGTTGAGCGTGAGATCTTGATCATCAAAAGGTACAAACGAACTTTTACTTCACCGCCAAATAAACTCAAAAACAAAGAGCTCAAAAGCTCGAATCAAATGATCAAATGTGTTCAAAGCAGAGCATGCACTCTCATTTGCAGTGGTGGAGTGGCACTAGGGGTGTCATCGCCTTCAGTCTTACACGAAGTACTATCCTAACTGCTGCCGTTAACAACATGGCGGGCATACAACAGTGTTGGAGTTATGATGATTTTGATCTTGATGAGGATGTTTTCGTTTCTCTTGAAGAAGCCATGAGAAAACAAGAAGAAAGCTACTTCGGTAACCCGAAGCATTATATGCTATTTTCTGGAGCTGCAATGGGAAGTGATACCTATTGGCAAAAATTAGGCGCCAAATACGGGGTTCGTGTGAAGGCATTTTCCTTCAAGACTCATAACAGGAAAGCTTGTGGTAGAGTTGTTCTCTCCGATGAGCAATTGCAACAGGCTGATGACTTCTTACATATGGCAAACAAAACTTTAAAACGACGTTTTCCGACTGGGAAACCCTACGTAAATAATTTACTTCGAAGGAACTGGCACCAAGTCAAGGATACCAGTGTAGTGTTTGCAATTGGAAAAATTAGCGTCCACGGGAATATAGTTGAGGGCGGCACTGGGTGGGCTGTGCAGATGGCTGTGGACGCCAGGAAACCCGTTTACGTGTTTGACATTGTCAGTAGTGGGTGGAAAATGTATGACTATGGCCAGAAGAAGTTTTTAAGTTTTAAGACTGTGCCGAGACTGTCCTTAAATTTTACTGGAATCGGCACAAGAGCATTGCCTGAGAATGGGAAAGCTGCTATTGAAAAAGTATTCCAAGAAACGTTTGGGAAATTGCCAAGATAGGAGTTACAACTTATATTGTGTTACCTACATGTAATAATGTATATAATCCCTCACTTATAATTACACTGATATGAGTGTGCCAATAAACAAGTTTAGTTTGCAGGTCAAATCACAGGTCATTGTTTTTCCAGTTTGTAACCAACCCTTATGCGTTTGTAGTTCTAACATGAGGACTAAAAGCTATATTGAAATAAAGTTTAGGCCAAAGATTAGCATTAGGAAAGTGTTAGCCTAGGGTTCTTTTAGTATTGGCAAAACAATACTTGTGATTGGACATGTGAAATACACTTTTGATTCTAGGAGACAGTTGAAGGGTAGTGTCTACTTAGATCCTCAAGTGCTCTCCTTCCACTTCACCCACTCGGTCTGAATAACATTGCTTCTTGCAAATCCAGCATAACTAATGCCCTGAAACTTCTCTTTCACAATACTGTTATCATTCTGTAAATGAAAATGTGATTGAGGGGAAAACTTGGAATGCCACTCCATGGAGTACCCTAAAAATAGTTTAGAAGTAAGAAAAAAATGCACAAATCATTTTTGGAAGTTTAATGTCCTGTAACTGTACATACCTTGAATTGAGTTCAAACTTCCACTGGTGCTGGTCTTGTAGTGGACAGCTGCCATTTTGTAAAAAGATAATCATTCTGCTTGCCACTTCTCAGAAAAGTAAATGTGCTTTGTCAAACATCAGACACGAAAGGAGAGAGGCAGGTTTTATAATGACTGAAATGTTTGCTTCACGAATTGGGCAACCTTTTTTTGGAAGTTCAACTTTGAAAAATGATATTTTTTTTTTACTCCTTAACAAGTTTTAGGGATTCTCCATTTGGTTACTCCGTAGTGTGGTACTCCATGCTTTATCCTCAACCTGAAGATGTTCCCCTTTATCAATTTCTAACTTCTGGTAGAATGCTTCCACTTAAAAAATCTGTGTTTTGTTGATATTTTGTAATTTGTATGTATACTTATGATTGTGGGCAAGTGATTTTATGCATTAATTAAACAAGTTTCTCATCACTTTCAATAAATTCATATTCTTTTATGTGTAAAAGCTATCCATTTAGAACCTGAGGATGCTTCTATTTTTCTTCATTTGTTACTGCTGATCAACACAACATATATTGATTTGATAAACTGGAATTAACAAATAGTGAATTAAAGTGGTTGTCTTCCCCTTTTGTTTTACAGACTGGAGGAGGAAAAGGATAAAAGAAAAAGGCAAATCAGTCATAAATTTGGACCAGCAATTATCCAAAGTTGAAACACTAAAGATACAATTGAAAGTGCTTTTTATAATGAAGATTACAACGAAATTGATCAATAAATTGGAACATATTGATATAAGGGGTGATGTACAACATGTCGGGTGATGAGGTGATATTCATTCCACAAGAATCATTAGTTCAGACCAGAATCATTTGAGGAGCTTCTTGAATCAGATTTGTGGAGCAGGGCTGGTGCAGTGGTTGGTCGCTCACTTCCCACCATTGTGGCCCAGGTTCAATTTCTAGACTCGGTGTTGTGTGGGTTGAGTTTGTAGGTTCTCTACCCTACTGCAAGGGGTTTTTCTCCAGGTACTCTGGTTTTCCCCTCTCCTCAAAAACCAATGTTTGATTAATTTAATTTGCATTGATTTGAGTTGATTTACAGGGTACTCAATTAATGTGCCCTGTGCAGTGCTAGAAGACTAGACACTTCAGAGGAGCAAGATGCCAGGATTAAAAATACTTGATTTATTAGAGAAAGAGGAGCTGGTGGCCGAAGACAAAACTAAAAAACGAAGAAATCTAAAACACCATTACCCCTTTGACGTCCAAACCGGCCTAAACTGGCCAGACTATTTTACTCTGTCTAACGCCAGAGTATTTTACTCTGTCTAACGCCAGACGAATTTTACTCGTCAATGGGGAACCCCTGGGAGTCAATGGGTTAATCACTCAGTGAAAAAACCCTTTGATGTCCAAACCAGCCTAAACCAGCCAGACTTAGTATTTTACTCTGTCTAACACACGACAATTTTACTCTGCAATGGAGAACCCCTGGGAGTCAATGGGTAAAGCTCCTGTCCTCTTAAGTTGATTAAGAAAAAGAAGAGAAAAAAAGAAACTGATCAAAATTATTGGAGAAACTGTTTTCGTATTACAGCAGTTATCAGTCACATGCGCTCCTCAACAACTTTTATTTTCATTTTTCTACACTAAATTTGGGTGGACTTCAATCAAATGTTTCCCTGATGAATTGAACTGTTGCCAAGTGAACAGGACTATTGTTATGGAAACAATTGATTGACATCGACCCAAATTAAGTTTCAAAAAAAAGCAAAAAAGTTGAGGGGCGTGTGTGGCTGATAACTGCTGTAAACCACAAACACTTTCCTTTGGTTTCTCTCCTTTGATTACAAAAAGGGTACAAATAATTAAACCAAAGGATAACAAGATTGTAAAATATTCGAATACTTTTACCAAAAACTACCAACTTCTTTTTCAAGTGATAGAAAATCTAAACTAATTCGTGAAAGTAAGATCCGCTTGTCCTGAAAAGCTGCTCTTTAAACATGATTTCAAGACCAGCCAAAAGACAAGGATTGCAAAGATTCATGACTTAAGATGTTTTCCTTCTGGTGTTAGTAAGGGATTTATGTCACCCAAAATACGTCCGAAAAGGTTCAGGACTTTAGAGAAACGAATCCTTGTCCTCCCAGATACGAAATTTCTAACTTAATGTGGCTTACTACAGTTTTCCGACTCAGGAAAAGGATCAAGATTTTAAATTATGTGAAATTGAAGCAACAGCATGTCTCTTCTGAAGTGTTACTCTCTGTAATTGATGTAAAATGTAATTTTACCTGACAAATAATTGCATATCAGGGGAAAATACGAATTATTTAACAATTATTCGCTGAAAGCGAAGTGATTATCGGTGAATATTCACCGAGACGAAGTCGAGGTGAATATTCACCGATAATCACTTCGCCTTCGGCGAATAATTGTTAATTAGTATAAACAGAAACCCATAAGAGTTGAAACGTGTAACGCGCGTTCACAGCTTTCGAATATTCAGTGCGAACTGATTGGTTGAATGTTTCAGTGCTAAGTACCATATTTGGAAACCCCTCGCTCTTGTTGTTCCAAATATGGTACTTAGCAAATTGAATATTCAGAAGCTTGTTTCCCAGAACACAAGGGGCCGTTACACGTTTCAACCCTTATGGGTTTCTGGTATAAATACAAAGGTGATTATTTCCAAAGAGATAAAAAAAAAAACATTTCAACGCGAAAATCATCTTCATTTACAGTGGCAAAACGACTACTGGCAGCCATTTTGTCCGTCGAGGTGATTATAGGCTGATAATCCGAGATAGCGAGCCAATGAGAGCGCGCGATTTTGTATAATGACCTGTGTACTCCTGTGTATTTCTACTAAAGATCATTATAGTGACCGAGCTCCTGGAGGGGGTCTGGAAGACCGTTAAACTAGCTGTGTGACTGCACCTTAGGATTTCCTGAGAAAAAAAAAAATAATCAAGTATAGAAAAAAAAAAGTTAAATCTGTCTCACAGGTCTTTCCCAAATGGCAAAAATGTCGATTTTCGTCTAGTTTGATAATAACTGAAAACTGTCCGGTAGATCTTTTATAAAAAATATTGGCGTTTTCGTCTTCCTATTGTTTACTAATTCCCAAAATTTTAACCCAGGACGTACGGCTACAATCGGCGTCAAAATTGTTGAGACACTCTTATCCTTTAGAGTCGATTTCAAGCTCGGCGGCGCAAATGGCCCCCTCCCCCGCACCCCCGGGACAATGTTGTGTTTTTCTGTTTTCTACGAGCCTTGTCGACAGCGGTACAACATTGATTAGGGTGGGGGAGGGAGGGGTATCCCGGAAACGTACTTTCTGGACAAGTTTTCTTGGCAAACAATGAATGTGTCGTTGCCAGTGTGCTCTGTTGGCAAGTGTCTCAACTAATTTTGTCGCCGATTGTAGGTTCTATATCGTAAGTGCCAAAATCTGCCATGCCAACTTAATAATTCTGTCAAGGAAACTTTAATTTAAATATGCACTGCACGTCAGTTTTAAAACTGTGAACACGTGACCGTCATTAATTAAAAGACTAGAATCAGCTGCGTTGGTGAAGGGAAAGCAAAAAACTTGACCACCAACTCTGTGGAAAGAAACATTTAGTAGCAACCGTTAGCCGTCTTTTGCGACGGTTTGAACTCTTTTATCCTCTTCACCGCGAGTTGCAACCTTATTCCGTAACTGAATTGGGAAAGGAAGGGTGATTTCATGTTCATTAGGGTCTTATCATAACAGACTCATATCACCGACGCATTAGTTGAACCTTTTCAAATTTTTACTCTACTTGGTTTTATTTACTCATTTTCGCTGCCGTTAATGGTTACTATCGGTTGAGCAGGGCTACCACAAAGGCGTTGTCGGTGAACCCTTGAGAAGAATGCTTAGTGCCAACTCTTAGTTATGCCTAGTCTTAATTATACGTGGCAACAAGACAAGTTCCCGTTCAAACACTGTTTTCACTTAATGGTCTTATAACGTTGACTTTTTTCGAGCGAGTTGGAAGATTCAAAAGGATCTCGAGCCTCCTTTTTGACAAAGGCTTTGCTGATGAAGTTCGATTGTGCCGAGCGAAATATCTGAAAGCCAAGGTCAGGCAAAAATCAGGAAATTTTTCAGGAAGTCAGGGAAAATCTTTTATATTGTCAAAGTCAGTGATAAGTAAGGGAGTTTTAGTTTTAGCAAATAGTTCTCAAGATTTTGTGCACAAAATCCTGTAAAAAGCACAAAGAGGTCGAAAACAAAGAGAAAAATATTGATGGCCTTCAAAAGAAGCTGAAGCAAATGTGATTATTCAACTCATTTAAGGTCATTGAAAATTATTTAGAGGTCAGGGAAAGTCATGGAGAAGTCATGGAATTTTTTTGTTACTGATGAGTGGCAACCCTGTGAAACATACTTCCTTAAATGTCTTTATTTTGTTTTTCATTTCGTTTCAAGCAAATTTTTTTAATTATTCAGTTTTTCAATCATAAATAATGTTAACTACACAAAAAGTGTTCGGTCATCATTGTAAAGGGAGGTAAAACTTACGATGTAAAAGATTTATTTTGACCGACAAGTTAAGGCACGCCCGATTTTTTCCTCCTCCTCCGTACCTACAATAGCTTTCGTATGGAAACTCTCAAGAATAAGTGATTCAGACGGTCCTATAGAAGGATCATTCCGGACAAAACGTTACAGGTGTAGTGATGGGTGCTTCTGTGTTGCGCACGACACGCCAGGGATCGCAACTACGAATACAACTCCACACACTCTTACACGTTCTACTTGCATAGAAAGGGTGGACAATCTAGAATATTCTATGCATTACATAGAATGTAGGCAGTGTGGTCCAGTGGTTAGGGCGTTGAGTTTGCATGCGGCTGCTCCGGGTTCAAATGCCATTCTAACCTCTGGTTTGGATTTGTTTCCGGTTGTCCCTGATTAAACTTCACCACTCTTTGTAAATAGCCAACTGGTTGCCTCCTGCCAGTTGGGGTTCTTAATGATGTTTCTGTTAAGTTTGAATTGTTACTTTCACCTTTTAACAGTGGAGTGCCTGTAAACTAGCTTGATAGTTAAGTGTACTTCCACTATAAAGAAATCACTTACATTTACATTTTTAAATCCTAAATTTATATTTTTAGACCTTTATAGAGTAGGCAATGGGGTGTCTATGGAATTAATGAACAAAGTCCCAAATGGAGTCAATGAAGCTAGGGCTCCCAAAGAACATTCATTGACTTAGCTGGGCGCGGTTGTTCAAGAGCCGATTAACGCTAATCCCAGATTAACGCTGATATTCGGCAAAACTTTATATTAGACGAAGTCAATCTTGAAAAATATAAATAAGCAAAAGATACTTTCACCAAAGAGTTGAAAGTATGAGACAAAACTGGTTTACGTTAATCCTGCATTAAGTTAATCGGCTTTCGGACATGCAACCGGGCCTGGAATGTCCGAAATTGTCTGCTCCGATAAAACTGAGCAGCTATTTGGTCTATTAGTAAGCAACCGTCTGCTAACCGTTAACCACTGCGACTTTTTTCCATTTCCTTACTCATATGCCGCTAAACATGAATATGCCCGTGGAGGGAACAGGTGAAAATAGCCAGTATGACTTGTCAAGTGAACAAGACTTTTTCATTAAAATTGTCAGGTAAATTTTCAGTAGAAAAACAAACGTCCGAACACTAAACAGAAGAAACACTTACAGTTCAAAAAAAATTCAGAACGCTTTAAACAGAAAAGCGCGCAAAAAAAAGGAAGCAAATAATTTTAAACTCCAGGTGAATTTTTAATATAAATCGAGAAGTAAGCCATTTTGTTCAATAAATTGCAAAATTGAAAAGGCAGATTTTTTCAAACCTAACTGCGGCTTAAGATTAAACTTTATGTTGATACAATTGGTTGCTCTACTTAAACCAGCCGCAAACTTCAAATTTTGTTAAAAGCCCTGAGAATATAATGTGCAGCGTCTGTTAAAACATTGAATTATTCTCCGCGTATCTCTAGACATGGAAATGGCATGGCCCACACAAGGAATAAAAAAGACTCCCGTCAGGAAGGTTATACCTTAATTTGGCGTTATATCTCTACTGGACTGGCAATTCTGGACTGGAGCGAGGAGAGGAAGGTGACGGACGTGCTTTTTGGTCGCTTCGTTAGCAGTTTTATAGATATGTGAATTTTGTGAATTCAGCGCTCTGTCTACTGACAAAATGAGTAAAGAGATCAAGGAAACCGCTTTAAACACCGAAGAAAAGTGTATTCCCCGTAAACGACAGCGAGAAAATACTGGTTCTCAAACGGACGAGGATTGTGTTTCAGGCCATTTCTGCGATGCCTCGGCAAGTATAACTAAATTAGAGGCCAAGATCGATAAGCTATTAGATTTGTTTACGGAAATAGCATCTCTGAAAGTCCGTTTAACAGAAGTAGAAGAAGAAAATAAAGAGCTAAGAAAGGCCGCTGAGTACACGGGAAAGGAACTAACAGATCTAAAAACTTGTGTGGCCAGCATGTGCTCTCAAACAGCGAGTGGTACCGATGAGATCCGTAACCTCAACATGAAAATTCAGCAGTTGAAATGCCGTAACATCAAATTGGAGGCGTACACTAGAAGGGAGAGTATAAAGATCTATAACCTCCCGGAAATTGAAGGTGAGACACCACGAGACACGGAAGATTTGGTTCGTTCAATGATGGAGGAGAAAATGAGATTTTCAAGGGAGGATGTGAATGAAATTAGATTTGAACGTGTTCATCGCTTGCCAACCCGGCGTAACCCTCGGAGGTCCACGAATACAAGGCCTGTTATTGCTAAATTTAGCTTTTATCAAGATAAAGAATTCGTTTGGTCTAAAGTTAAAAATCTAAAAGGTACTAAAATTGGAATTTCGCATGACTACCCTAAAGAAATCGAAGCAATTCATACGAAATTGTACCCTCTGCTAAAAAAGGCGAAGCAAGAAAAAGAATCAGCTTTCTTCAAGGTGGATAAATTAGTCATCAACGGTCAAGTGTATGACGGGATTGAAACTGAAAATCTTCCTTACTACGGTTTAATTATGAGTAGCACATAAGCTTTAGTAGATGGAGGGCTGCTGGGTCTAAATGCACGTCAGACAAAAAATTTGTGTATTTATGTTATTTATTTACTTAGGACATTTTTTGGTATTTTCTTATTCTTTGATTACTTATGCATGTAGCATTATAGCTGTTTATAGGCATCGAGCAACATTGTTGAATCTAATTTACTTAGTTTTTTGTACCCTCATTAATACTTCTTTTGTTTATTGGGCTAAATTTGCAGTTCATTGGCAGATACATTTTATTCTTATTATTATTTGTTATTACTGTTTTTGTTTTGTTTTTTTTTTTTGGCTTATACTGCAGCTCTCAATTCTGAAATGAACAAAATATTTGATGGCCGAAGTCTTTAAATTAGTATCGCTTAACGCAAAGGGCATAAGCAACTTCAAAAAGAGACGAACAATGTTTACTTGGTGCAGGAAACGTAAAGCTGATATAAATTTTTTGCAAGAAACCCATTCAATAGAAAAAACAGATACTCAATGGAAGAATGAATGGGGTGCAGAGATTATAACAAGCCATGGTAGCTCCAGTGCACGTGGAGTTGCTATCTTGATTAAGAATGGTTTTGATTGCACCATCCATCAAAAGATCCTAGACCCTTTGGGACGCTTCATCGTTCTTAAAGCTGATATCAAAGACCAAACATATGTCTTAATTAATGTTTATGCACCAAACAAGGACAAAGATCTCGTATCGTTTTTCAATAATTTACTCGCAACGCTACAAAGAGAAAACTTAGATTCAGAAGACAATATCATTATAGGAGGCGATTTCAATTGCCCTTTAAATCCAGAGATTGACAAAAAAGGAGGGATAATTATTCAAAGAAAATCAGTTACTGCCTGCATTGATTGTCTACAAAATCAACTAGATCTGGTTGATATTTGGAGAATTAAAAACCCAGACATAAGAAGTTTTACCTGGAGTCAAAAGTCTCCAAGAATTTTTTGCCGTCTCGATTATTGGTTAATTTCCAATAATTTGAATGATTTAGTGAAATCAAGTGATATAATTCCAGCTATTCGAACAGACCATGCTGCAATTTCGATAGAGATTTCAGAGCTAGAAAATGAGCAGAAAGGTCCCGGGTATTGGAAAATGAACTGTTCCATGTTGAAGGATGAAGAATATGTAAATAATGTTACTGAAATGCTTCCAGTATGGACGGCAGAGGGACAAAAAGAAATTTCGGACAGTCGTATCCTTTGGGATTGGATCAAATATAATATAAGGGCGCACGCTATTAACTTCTCCAAGAAAAAAGCCAAGGAAAGAAATGCAATAGAATTAAGTCTCCAAGATCAGCTTAGAGAGGCAAAGGAAGAATACGAAACTACGCCTAGTGACTCTAACGCAACTCGCTTTAATGCGGCTCAGGAAAAGTTAGAAACTTTCTATGAAGAAAAAACTAAAGGAATAATTATACGTGCACGTGCTCGTTGGCATGAGCATGGAGAAAAGAGCACAAAATATTTTTTAAACCTCGAAAAAAGAAATCATATAAAAAAGCATATAAGAAAACTTCACATAAGTGGAGTAATAAAAACAGATCCATTTTGTATATTAAAGGAGCAAGAAAGGTTCTACAAAAACTTGTATAAAAGCAGTACTACTGATCCAGATCTTGCATTTAAAATTGATTCTTTCCTAAACGATTTAAATATACCCGCACTTTCTGAAGACCAGAAAAAATTTTGTGAAGGAAATATTTCAGCAGAAGAATGTTTTCGTCTCCTAGATAGCTTTGACAATAATAAAACTCCTGGTAATGACGGCATTCCTATTGAATTTTATAAGACATTTTGGTCAGTAATTAGCGATAGCTTTATGAACTGCATTAATGAATCCTTTGAAAAAGGTGAGATGTCTAGTTCTCAAAAACAAGCAATCATTACACTAATTGAAAAGAAAGGGAAAGATCGCTCACTTTTAGAAAATTGGCGTCCAATCTCCCTCGTTAATGTAGACACCAAAATAATGACGAAAGCAATTGCATCGAGAATTAAAAATGTCTTGCCCGATATTATCCATCCAAACCAAACAGGATACGTAAAAGATCGGTTTATAGGCGAAACTATACGATCTATTTATGATGTTATGGACTTTACAGTGAAAGAAAACATTCCCGGTTTAATGTTATTCATTGATTTTCAAAAGGCATTCGATAGTGTTGAATGGGAATTTCTTTTTAAATGCTTAGAGGCATTCAATTTTGGTTCAGATTTCCTTCATTGGGTTAAAGTATTCTACAAAAACATACAAAGCTGTATCTTGAATAACGGCAGGACATCAAATTTCTTTACGCTGGAACGAGGAGTTCGGCAGGGAGACCCGTTGTCTCCATATCTGTTCGTAATTGCTGTGGAAACACTGGCTATCGCCATTAGACAGAATTCGGACATCAAAGGAATTTATATCGGAGATGAGCAAGAAACGAAACTTTTACAGTATGCAGACGACACCACAGCGATATTAGCAGATACTAACTCAGCCAAAGTATTATTTGAACTACTGGACCGGTTTCGATGCATTTCCGGTCTTAAGATTAATTGTTCAAAAACTGAGGGTATGTGGATAGGCTCATTGAAAGAAAGTAAAGAAGAACATTTTGGTATTAAGTGGCCTAAAATCCCGATTAAAGCTCTGGGGGTATATTTCACATATGATCAGAAACTATTAAAGGAAAAGAACTTTATTGAAAGGCTGGATAGTATTAAAAAACTTATTAATATTTGGTCCTCTAGGGGCCTTTCTATTTACGGTAAAGTGACAATAATTAAATCTTTTTTGATCCCAAAATTCGTTTACGTATGTTCGCTACTCCCTACACCAAAGGAAATTGTGAATAAACTGAATCAATTGTTATTCAAGTTTTTATGGAAAGGTACAGATAAAGTGACTCGCGTATCTGTAATAAACGATTATGAGAGAGGTGGTCTAAAAATGATAGATTTGGAAAGCATGGTTAAATCTTTAAGGTTGGCCTGGCTAAAACGACTATTTAACGATTCTAACGCAACGTGGAAGACGTATTTACTTCATCTATTAGAGCCCGTAGGAGGTCGGTTTTTTCTAAATTGTAATTATGAAGTTTCTGATTATATGATATCTTCTCAATTTTACCACGAACTTTTGTTATGGTGGTCGGAGTTCCGTGAATCTTTCGCTTCAGAAGGTGACTGGAAAATAATTGTTTGGAATAATAAAGAGATTCGAATACACAATAAGCCAGTGTACTATAAAAATTATTTTAAATCGGGAATTATTTACATACACGATCTTCTTTTTAACTTAAATACAATGGACTCCTATAACTATTTTTCAAACAAAATTGTC
The DNA here is from genome assembly GCF_036669925.1 of Montipora capricornis. NCBI lineage: Eukaryota > Metazoa > Cnidaria > Anthozoa > Scleractinia > Acroporidae > Montipora > Montipora capricornis. The sequence continues at coordinate 2,490,014 of NC_090895.1, read as the reverse complement.
AAAAACAATTTTCTGCAATGGGCGGGCCTTCGTCATTCTGTGCCTTCTCATTTAAAAGAAATCAGCCTAGATAGATTAACCATATCCCCATAAAATTTTCGATATTAAAGACAAAAAATCAAAAGATTATTATTTGCTTCTGGTCTCAAGAAAAGCTCAACCTCCTAATATTATCCGTAAATTGAAGAGTGATTTTAATTTCACAAGCCAACAATTTAAAGAAATCTTTTCGTTACCACATTTGGTTGCACTTGAGTCATATGTTAAGGCTTTCCAATACAAAGTAATTAATTCCATCCTTTATACTAACAGCAAACTATGCAAAATTGTATTTAGAATTAATGATGCATGTACTTTTTGTAATGATGAACCTGAGAATTTATATCACCTTTTCTATGAATGCCCTCACTCCAAAACGTTCTGGACTAATTTCGAATCGTACTGGTACCTTCTATCGAATCAGCCAATCCATCTTTCTGCGCAAAACGTTTTATTTGGAGTTTTATCAAAACAATGCCCTTTATCAAATTTATTAAACTATTTCATATTAATTGGAAAATTATTTTTGTGGGACTGCAGAAGAAGCCAAACACTTCCTAAAATTCAAGGACTGCAATCGAAACTAAAGATTAAATATGAAACTGAAAAAAAGATCAACAAAAACAACTTCTTTGAAAAGAAATGGGTACTCACTCCAATATAGTTAAATTAAGTTATTTATTTATTTATTTATTTTTAATATGCATGTATCTTTTATTTTGTTGCTCATTGTTTTTAATGTAAGAATATAAATATAATTAGCATCTGTAATCGTATTATTTTGTAAGCAGTGTATAAATTGGTATTGCAAGTTTAAAAAGTAATCATATTGTTTTTGTAGAGTAAGTATTGCAATTGTATTATTGTAAGTAGCATCTTTAATTGTAAGTGCATTGTATTGTACGTAGTGCGTACGCAATTCAATTGTTAAATAGTTTTGATGGTAGTATAATGGATTTTAGTAGTTGTTAATTGTGTAATCTTTGTAAGTTGTGTAAGTAGATGTACCAGTGTTGTAAGTAGTGTGAATCATAATAAAAAGTTATCGATCAAAAAAAAAAAAAAAAAAAAAAGTTATATCTCTACTCGTCAGCCCAATTTTAATCGCAATAACTGTGGCGTCATCGGATGTCAGAAAACTGCACGCTATGTACACGAACAAATTAGGCATCCACCATAAGTACTCAGTTTCTAGACAGAACAAGCTTTGTCGCTGCTGGGCGACAATAAAACTCTGCTGGTTCGTTTTGTACAACTTTATTCTCCGATTTTACATTCAGAACGTTCAACAACATCGCTTTCTCACGCACATTTTTACAAAACTCAACTCATCTCTTTTATACGTGCGGACGAGGTCCCTAGCAACGAACTGACGTCATTGGTATCATAGCAACGCGACCGGAAATGAAGTTCAGGAAGCAGGAGGCACATCCCCGCCCCTAGTCGAGACACAATGTTTGTCGAGACGATTTTAAGTTCTACTCTTCCGCCTCCTGTACTAAGCAAAGTTTTGTGATTGGCCTTTTATACTCTCCGAACTGAGTTCGTACTAACCCATCCTGCCCAGGATGAGTAGACACGATTCTGCCCAACGGCCATACACCTCGCGACTGATTTGGCTCAGTAACTAGGACAACATCTCCTTCTTTGAGGTTCTGTTTCTTCTCTTTCCACTTCTTCCTTTCTGTTAGGCTAGAAAGGTACTCTTTGGTAAAACGTCTCCAGAAGAAATTAGCTAGCGCTTGGGACTGTCGCCACATCTTTGTCGAGTTAATCTCTCTGTCACTAACTTCAGCATCTTCATAACTCGGATTTGCCCGCAACAGCAAGAAATGGTTTGGGGTTAACGCTTCAATGTCCCCTGCATCATTGGACACATGAGTAATCGGTCGACTGTTTAGTATTCCTTCTGCTTCGACTAGTGCGGTTCTCAGCACTTCTTTGGAAACAGCCCTGTCCGCCAGAATTGCCTTCAGCGTCTTCTTGGTGCACTGTACTAGTCTCTCCCATGCACCTCCAAAGTGCGGGGCACTTGGCGGCTGAAATTTCCACTCGATTTCCTTAGGAGCACAGAAGTTTTGTATCCTCTCTTCATCCAATTGTTTGATGCATTTCCGCAACTCATTATTTGCACCAACAAAGTTCGTTCCATTATCGCTGTGGATGCTCTGCGGTTGTCCACGTCGCGCAATGAACCTTTTCAATGCCATGATGAAATGATCTGTTGAAAGATCATCCACACGTTCAAGGTGGCACGCTCTAGTACTCATGCAAGTGAACAAGCACCCGTATACTTTAACTTCACTGCGTCTTTTCTTAACTAACATAGGTCCAAAAAAGTCAACTCCAGTGTTCCTGAACATCATTCCTGGCTCAAGTCGGCACTCTGGTAGACTTGAGGCTTTACTGTCTGGCGATAACAGTAGTTGCACTTGAATTTCGCGTTTCGCACTACCTGGCGACCATGGATGATCCAATACTCCTGCCGAATTTGATTATGCAGGTGCTCAGTTGACGGGTGGTAGTAGATACGATGCATTTCTTCGACGATCAGCGGTGCAAGTTCATGGCGCGAGTCAATTATTTTGGGATGTCGTGTTCTGTAAGGTAGGCATTGTGCCCTCTGCAGTCTTCCACCGACAACCAAGAACCCATCTTCCAACCTTGGGTCAAGAGATTTAATTCTACTCTTCTTGTGGATCTCCTCACCTATCTTCAGACACTGTATCTCCTCGCCGAATGATTCAACTTGCGCCCTCTTCACAAGATGATTCTGAGCAGTTCTCAATTTGTTCGACGTAAGTGCTCCCAGTAGACGTACTTCCTTCTTAGCTCTTACATTGTTTGCAAATCGCATCACATAAGCTGTAACTCTTCTTAGCTTGGTCAGTGACGAATACTTCTTCCACCCTAACAGGACCTTGTTTTCCTGAGATGCTCCAGCCCATCTTTCCTTCTTCTTTTCTTTGATGTCATCGTTCTCGCAGGGCGCTTTGACTTTATTTTCTGGCCAGAGCTCTGCTGATTCATACAGGAACTTGGGTCCACTAATATAGCGAAAGCCCACGCCAAGTTCCGTAGGACTTAGTCCCTGGGTGATGTCATCTGCAGGGTTAGCCTCTGTCGGCACATATCTCCAACTCACGGCGCCCGCCCCTAGTGTGGCCTCCAGACTGCTCATGATTGTGTGAATCTCAGACACCCGGTTACCGACGAATGCTTTGTAAGTGGAGCTCGTTTGGCGGATCCAATGTAGGACTGTGGTGGAGTCACTCCAGAAAGTTATCTTTTCTATCTTTGTAACCATTTCTTCAACCAGTGTTTCAGTTAACCGCACAGCAACTAAAGCTCCCATGAGCTCCAATCGGCAGATAGACTGTGACTTTAATGGAGTAACACGGCCTTTCCCCGCTATAAGACTACACTCTAATGTGTCATCTATAAACGCTCGTCTTAGGTAGACACACGCGCCATAAGCATTCTGGCTAGCGTCGCATAACACATGAAGTGCAGTCTCTCGTACAGGTTTCTGTTCTTGGATAAGAGCTCTCGGAATTATCACTTCATCAAGCTTTTCTGCTTCCTTACGCCATTCACGCCACTCTCGGAGATCAGCTTCTTTCAACTCCTCATCCCATCAGTACTTCATACGATTTAGATTCTGCAGGATGATTTTACTTCTGATTGAGAATGGGAGGAGACGTCCTCGCGGATCCTAAACAGAGAATGCTTGACTCAAGATCTTCCTCTTCGTCGTACCTGGATTGTCCTTCAGTCTGGTAAACTGGAGCATATCGTCTTAGGCATCCCAAATGACGCCAAAAGTTCTGTCTGTTGGTAACTTATCTTCACTCAGTTCGAGGAATCGTGGAGATCTATCCTGCTCCGGGATGGTTGCCAAGACGTCTGGGTCATTTGCAGCAACTCTGTCATCTGCTTCCTCATTTCAATAGCTTCCTCGCAAGAATCTGTTGACGGTAGACCATCATCCATGTAAAAGTGCTGGTAGACGGCTTTCACACCCGAAGGTAAATCTTCCCCATTCTCATCAGCATTCGCCTCATAGTGTAGTTCGCTCTGGATGGCGCAGACACTTCTCCAAACACTGTTCTCTCGAACTGGTACACGCTTGGTTTTTCTATCAGAGAGTCTCTCCATAAGAATCTCAATGCTGGCTTATCACGATCAGGGAGACGGAGCATATGGTACATTTCTTTCACATCAGCGGCCATTGCAATTCTTCCTTCGCAAAACCTGAGGAAAACTTCAAACAGAGAGGACAGAAGATCTGGTCCTATGTAGATCTTATCGTTTAAACTTTGTCCCATGAATTTTGCTGATGCATCGTAGAGTCTTCTGAGGCGATCAGGTTTTCTGGGATTAATGACAAATCTGTGTGGTAAGTACCAAGTCACTTTACTATCGCACCGTACTTCCCCTTCACTCAGTTTCTTCACATAGCCCTCCTCAATGTCATCCTGGATTGACTTTGCATATCTCTCTCTGATCTTGGGACAGCTCTCAAACTTCTTCTCTAGGGATTGTAGCCTCCTCTTTGTCATTCCGTAATTGTTGGACAGAGATGGTTCCTCATCTCTCCACAGTAGACCTGACACATACGCATCTTCATTCACACTCTTAAAGGTTGTCTTTTCCATCAGTGACAATGCTCGCTTGTCCTCAATTGAACGGGTTGGATCAGCTAGCTTGACCACGCCCAAGGTTTCTATCTCTGACTGAGCCATGACCAGCTGCTTCAGCTCCTCATTTTCAACTGAACTTCTTTCATACACTTTGAACCCATTGTATGGAGATGCTACTCTTCGCTCACCAGGTAACCAATTAGTCACCGCCCATCCAAGTGGGTCTCAACAGCATAAGGTACCCTGTCAAGTTCCGGTTGACCTGAGGGTTTCAGAATTTGTCTTGGTAGAATCAAGTCAGAGTTGTTAGTTCCAATTATGAGTTGCACTGGACCCATGTCAGTGTCACGCAAGTCCAAGTTCTTCAGATTTTGATACTCATGCTTGATTGTTGACCACTTCAACTTCTGATCCGGACCATTCAGGCTAGGAATTGTCTTCACATCTCGCAAGGAGTACTTGACTTCCTCTTTTCCGACTCGTGCGACATGGCATTTCTTGATGTGCTGGGAAGCAAACACCTTCTGCGCATTTACTTCTTGAATTTTGAGATCTACCTCTTTTCCTTGAAGCCCAAGTGAGAGCGCTAAGCTTTCATCTATAAGCGTTGTGTTACAGCCTGAGTCACGCAATGCCATCACCTGCTGTTTTCCTGTTTCTCCAAAGACAACTATGGGAAGTACTTCAACCAAAGCAAGACCACCAGTCTCACAACCTGTGTACGCTGATTGTTGATACTCCTCAAGAGGCTCCACAGCCTGACGTGGTGATGAGTCTCTACCTTCCAGGGAGATAGGAGCTGGGTTTCTCTCAACTTCTAGCACTTGTTCTGATTCACGTTTCGCTTTTGCCCGTTCAATAAATCTCAAGTCAACTTCATGTACAAGGGTATGATGACGCATGTCACAGTTTTCAACTTTGCATCTATTCTTACTACGACATTTACGCAGACCATGACCGGGTAATAGACAACATAAGCATAGTTTGTGTTCCTCGACAACTTTCTCCTTCTCGCTAGTCAACATTCCCTGAAATCGTTTCCACTCTTGCAAAGTGTGATTAGTGGACTGGTGAACTGGGCACTTTGTTCCACAGCTGGCGCGTAAAGATTTTCCCGTGGCTCCTGCAAACAGCCCAGGTTGGGATTTGTCAGCTGGCTTACGCCTATCAACTTTAGATGTATCTGAACACTTCCACTCTCTCTTCTCTGGCATCCACCGCTGCTTGGACTCACTAATTTTTGCCTCTTTCTCTAGCCAAGTTGCAAATGAATCCCAGGTTGACAATTTCGGTTTTCCTTCAACAAACTCGGCCCATCTGCCGCAAAGGCGTGTGGGAAGTTTAGAAACAGTTGCTTCAGGGACTTGCGAGCTAAGCTCGTGAAGAAAGTTATGCTCTTTGAAAATGCCTATCAATTCAGAAACTATTTCTTGATACTGCCGGGTCTGCACACTATTTTCTTTCACTATGGTCGGAAACTGATCTATACGTTTCTTCGCAGCTGATACCACTGTGTCTACACGACCAAAACGCTCCTGGAGCGCAGTCCATGCCTCCTCGTATTTATCTGAACCTGGCATGAATTTCGCTAGACATGATTTTGCACTTCCATCCACAGAATCTAACAGCAATTTAAGCTTCTCTGTTGCATCATAAACTTCCTTGTTATCCACTTCAACATTAAATGCTGCTTTGAATTTTGAGTACTCTAGTGGATTTCCATTGAACTTCTGCACGTTTGGTTTAACGATTTTCACAAAGGCTGGCAGCATTTTCTCAAACAACTGATATATCTTTGACGTTTGCACACTAGGGTCTCCTGTGGCAGAGGTTTTCAACTCAGCTTCACCTTTAGCAATAAGAGATTCACATGTCTCTTTTTTACGGGGCTCACTAGAAACCTCTATTACGATCTCTGGTTTGGTGGATCTAACTTCCTCCATGTGAGGTTTTTCAACAACATTGTTTTCAGTAATTTCCAGGTCTAAGCGCGAGACCCGATCGTTCACACTGTCTGAAGGTACATCATCAATATCACCTTTATTTGACATACCTTCTTCCTGGGCGATGGCATCTTCGAATTCATATTCCAATCTTGATTCTTCAGCTTTCTTTTGAAGTTCCAAGAGCTTTGCACGCTTCTGTTGTTCGGCTCGCAGACACTCGATCTCATTTGCGAACGTTTGCTCGGCTACTTTTAGTTCCAGTCGGCTAACTTCTCAGCGCGCAATTTCTTTCTCAAAACAGAACGTTTACTTGAAGTAGTAGACTCACTAGGCGTGAACAGTCGAGGTGTTTCGCCTTCTTCTCTGTTTGAGGCAAACATCTTGGCACGACTTGAATGACTCTCTCCCAATATTGAACCAGGCGGTTCGATGATAAATTTTACACACAAATACACGCAGTTTCACGGCTGTCTTACAGCTTGATTCGGCGATTTTCCCCTTGATTTCACTATCTCCGGCTCGGTGGACCAAATGTCGCTGCTGGGCGATAATAAAACAATAAAACTCTGCTGGTTCGTTTTGTACAACTTTATTCTCCAATTTTACATTCAGAACGTTCAACAACATCGCTTTCTCACGCACATTTTTACAAAACTCAACTCATCTCTTTTACACGTGCGGACGAGGTCCCTAGCAACGGACTGACGTCATTGGTATCATAGCAACGCGACCGGAAATGAAAGATTAGGAAGCAGGAGGCACAAGCTTAAGGAACGAAATCGTTTACTCAGTATGACGCATCCAGGTAATCGTTTTCTTACATAGTAAACAACATATTTACTTTGGGCCCTGTTTCAATTTATATAGATCATTAGAAAAACAATTCCTTTAATTGTCATCACCGACTGATGAATAAATGATGCCTTCAAAAGACATTTAACGTATATAAGGGCGGCAAACCTTTCGCGATCGACCAAGTTTTCTTAGAGTCGGCCTATCCAGCTTTATGGTGTCTGATGCTCCAAACATGAGACGCTATCGCCCTTTTGTTCTCGACTGGCTGGTTATCTCCTTTCTTTGGATGGCTTGCCTTAAGATCAAAACACTTGCTAATCAAGGTGAGAAAAAAGTTCTTGTCAACATCTAATTCAGGAACTCTTATAGAGCATGGAAGCTGATGCGATTAACTATGATAGTGTGATGTGAAGTGCTATTTTCTACCCATGTAAACAAATGTGAGCGTTAGCCCTACTAATGGAAATGGGCCCACACAAGGGCAGAGAAAAACTCTGACCAGGGTGGGAATGCCGTGAATTTGACATCTTCAATTCCCACGACCTCCTCCCGTCTGGCCTTGTAGCTCAGTCGGTAGAGCAGCGGTGATCTAACCCGAAGGTCGTGGGTTCATTTTCCACCCTGGTCAGAGTTTTTCTCTGTCCTTGTGTGGGCCCATTTCCATTGGTAGGACTAACGCTCACATGGTTTACATGAGTAGAAAATAGCACTTCACATCACACTCTCATAGTTAATTCAGTCTGTTGAAATATAAGTGCTACACGGCCAACGTTTGCATAAACGTAACCCCTAGTTCAAAACTAAGTTTGACAACTTTTGTAACATTGGGCATCAATTCATCAGAAGCCATTCCGTCGTAGAAATTAGATAATCAATGCTTTGGAGACAAAACGGTTTTGAAAAAGAGATTACAAGAAAAGATCATGTGTCATAAACTCCACAGTCACGTGAATATCATTGTCTGTCGTTAATTTACTGCTTCATTTATTTTATTTGAGCAGTATGTGAAGCCCTGTCACTCCAGTTTAAGCTTGTGTCTAACGGCAAAAATCTCAAGCTTTTGAAGAGTCTTTCAAACTCGGAAGCCACAGGCATTGACAAAATCTCTGGAAATTTTTTGAAAATTGCGGCTTATGCTATTTTTCCATCATCACCATCGTCTCGAGCAGCTTCTTCCCTGAAGATTGGAAAATTGCCAGAGTCTGGCTTCTTTTAAAAATAGGGCCAAAAACTGCACCAGATAATTACAGACCGATCTCTATCTTGCCAGTAATAACCCAAGTAACGGAAAAAAGTATCTACGTCAAGGTTGTTGGTTTCGAAGCTAACTACCGCGAGCGACTTTTCCTCGAAGCCTGGCACTCTACTTTGGACCCGAACGCTGGGAACGATCATATCGAACTTCCGGAAGCCTACAAAGGCATCGCGCGAGCATGAATTGCATGGCCACGCGCGCAAGCTTCGCGCTACGTTACTTTAAATAGCGTACGATAACGAAATTCGCTTTCATATCACTGATGAATGCTTAAGAATTAGCTGAAACGTCTGTTGAATAATATCAAGAGTCAGAGGCAAACCTTTTTCCACAGAACTTATTAATATATGAGTACCTTATATCTAATAATATTCTTTCGTATCATCGATTTGGCTTCCGCAAACTTGACTCGACTGCTGCAGCTCTCTTAGACAGCTCAAACAGCTAGTATGTTAATATCGATAGAAGAGTGCTAAACCTTGTTGTGTTCTTGGACTTAAAAAATGCATTTTATACCGGCCGTCAATCACAGGATTCTGCTCCGCAAGTTTGAACTATATGGTATCACTGCACTTGGAGCAACCTCAAGTTAAAATTATTTGCAGTTAAATGATACGATGTCATGTGAAACACAAATTACCTGTGGTATTCCTCAAGGGTCTATTCTTGGCCCTCTTTTCTTCCTCTTATGCGTAAATGAAATTAAGTCTAAATGTAGCAAAAACAGAATATATGCAAATCAGTTCTAACTACAAGCTAAGAAATTTAGTCTCAACCGTGTATTAAAATTAATGGAGGAAAGTCTTAAACAGGTTTACCATAGTAGGGTTCGTGGCAAAGTTATCGACCACCATCTATCTTGGGACAAGGCACATTCAGAATGTTGCCAAAAGAGTTAGTTCGGGAGTAGGAGGTTTGAGACGAATTCAGGAGTTTGTCGACAGAGAGGCACTCTAGTTTTTTACGAATCACCGGTAATCACTGAGCCTGAGGCGAATAATTGTTTTAGTATAAATACACAGGTGATTATTTCAAAAAAGAGAAAAAAAAACATTTCAACGCGAAAATCATCTTCATTTACAGTGGCAAAACGACTACTGGCAGCCATTTTGTCCGTCGAGGTGATTATCGGCTGATAATCTGAGATAGCGAGGCAATGAGAGCGCGCGATTTTTTATAATCACCTGTGTACCTACTCCTGTGTATTTATACTAAAAATCATTATAGTGACCGAGCTCCTGGAGGGGGTCTGGAAGACCGTTAAACTAGCTGTGTGACCGCACCTTAGGATTTCCTGAGAAAAAAAAAATAATCAAGTATAGAAAAAATAAAGTTAAATCTGTCTCACAGGTTTTTCCCAAATGGCAAAAATGTCGATTTTCGTCTAGTTTGATAATAACTGAAAACTGTCCGATAGATTTTTTTTAAATTTTGGCGTTTTCGTCTTCCCATTGTTTACTCATTCCCTGGTCGTACGGCTAGGTTCTAATAAGTGAAATGATCGCTTTCACTGAGACCTACAAACTCCGCAGTTCAAATTTTTATGAAAATTTTATACACTGTATATCGTAAGTGCCAAAAGCTACCATGCCAACTTAATAATTCTGTCAAGGAAACTTTAATTTAAATATGTACTGCATGTCAATAGTTTTAAAATTTGTTGACATCAGTGCGGTAATGGAAAACTGTGAAGAGGTGACCGTCATTAATTAAATCAATTTCGTTACTCATATGCCGCTAAACATGAATATGCCCGTGGAGGGAACAGGTGAAAATAGCCATTATATGACTTGTCAAGACAAAGAAGAAACAATTACAGTTCATGACAATTCAGAACGGTTTAAACAGAAAAGCGCGCAAAAAGAGACGGAAACAAATGGTTTTAAACTCCAAGTGAATTTTTAAAATAAGTCGAGAAGTAGGCCACTTTCTTCAATAAATTGAAAAAAAGGCAAATTTTTTCAAACCTAACGGCGGCTTAAGATTAAACTTCATGTTGATACAATTGGTTGCTCTACTTAAACCAGCCGCAAACTTCAAATTTTGTTGAAACCCCTGAGAATATAAAATGCAGCGTCTGTTAAAACATTGAATTATTCTCTGCGTATCTCTAGACATGGAAATGGCATGGCCCACACAAGGAATAAAAAAGACTCCCGTCAGGATGGTGATCTAATCTAAACTGAAATAACTGACGAGGTTATATCTTAATTTGGCGTTATATCTCCACTCGTCAGCCCAATTTTAATCGCAATAACTGTGGCGTCATCGGATGCCAGAAAACTGCACGCTATGTACATGAACAAATTAGGCATCCACCATAAGTACTCAGTTTCTAGACAGAACAAGCTTAAACGACGAAATCGTTTGCTCGGTATGACGCATCCAGGTAATCGTTTTCTTACATAGTAAACAACATATTTACTTTGGGCCCTGTTTCAATTTATATAGATCATTAGAAAAACAATTCCTTTAATTGTCATCACCGACTGATGAATAAATGATGCCTTCAAAAGACATTTAACGTATATAAGGGCGGCAAACCTTTCGCGATCGACCAAGTTTTCTTAGAGTCGGCCTATCCAGCTTTATGGTGTCTGATGCTCCAAACATGAGACGCTATCGCCCTTTTGTTCTCGACTGGCTGGTTATCTCCTTTCTTTGGATGGCTTGCCTTAAGATCAAAACACTTGCTAATCAAGGTGAGAAAAAAGTTCTTGTCAACATCTAATTCAGGAACTCTTATAGAGCATGGAAGCTGATGCGATTAACTATGATAGTGTGATGTGAAGTGCTATTTTCTACCCATGTAAACAAATGTGAGCGTTAGCCCTACTAATGGAAATGGGCCCAGACAAGGGCAGAGAAAAACTCTGACCAGGGTGGGAATGCCGTGAATTTGACATCTTCAATTCCCACGACCTCCTCCCGTCTGGCCTTGTAGCTCAGTCGGTAGAGCAGCGGTGATCTAACCCGAAGGTCGTGGGTTCATTTTCCACCCTGGTCAGAGTTTTTCTCTGTCCTTGTGTGGGCCCATTTCCATTGGTAGGACTAACGCTCACATGGTTTACATGGGTAGAAAATAGCACTTCACATCACACTCTCATAGTTAATTCAGTCTGTTGAAATATAAGTGCTACACGGCCAAAGTTTGCATAAACGTAACCCCTAGTTCAAAACTAAGTTTGACAACTTTTGTAACATTGGGCATCAATTCATCAGAAGCCATTCCGTCGTAGAAATTAGATAATCAATGCTTTGGAGACAAAACGGTTTTGAAAAAGAGATTACAAGAAAAGATCATGTGTCATAAACTCCAAAGTCACGTGAATATCATTGTCTGTCGTTAATTTACTGCTTCATTTATTTTATTTGAGCAGTATGTGAAGCCCTGTCATTCCTGTTTAAGCTTGTGTCTAACGGCAAAATCTCAAGCTTTTGAAGAGTCTTTCAAACTCGGAAGCCACAGGCATTGACAAAATCTCTGGAAATTTTTTGAAAATTGCGGCTTATGCTATTTCTCCATCATTAACATATATATTCAAAAACGCCATCGTCTCGAGCAGCTTTTTCCCTGAAGATTGAAAAATTGCCAGGGTCTTGCTTCTTTTAAAAATAGGGCCAAAAACTGCACCAGATAATTACAGACCGATCTCTATCTTGCTAGTAATAACCCAAGTAACGGAAAAAAGCATCTACGTCAAGGTTGTTGGTTTCGAAGCTAATTACCGCGGGCGACTTTTCCTCGAAGCCTGGCACTCTACTTTGGACCCGAACGCTGGGAACGATCATATCGAACTTCCAGAAGCCTACAAAGGGATCGCGCGAGTATGAATTGCATGGCCACGCGCGCAAGCTTCGCGCTACGTTACTTTAAATAGCGTATGATATCGAACTTCGCTTTCATATCACTGATGAATGCTTAAGAATCAGCTGAAACGTCTGTTGAGAAATATCAAGAGTCAGAGGCGAACCTTTTTCCACAGAACTTATTAATATATGAGTACCTAACATCTAATAATATTCTTTCGTATTTGCCTTCCGCAAACTTGACATGACTGCTGCAGCTCTCTTAGATAGCTCAAACAGCTGGTATGTTAATATGGATAGAAGAGTGCTTAACCTTGTTGTGTTCTTGGACTTAAAAAATGCATTTTATACCGGCCGTCAATCACAGGATTCTGCTCCGCAAGTTTGAACTATATGGTATCACTGCACTTGGAGCAAACTCAAGTTAAAATTATTTGCAGTTAAATGATACGATGTCATGTGAAACACAAATTACCTGTGGTATTCCTTAAGGGTCTATTCTTGGCCCTCTTTTCTTCCTCTTATGCGTAAATGAAATTAAGTCTAAATGTAGCAAAAACAGAATTTATGCAAATTTGTTCTAACTACAAGCTAAGAAACTTACAGTCTCAACCGTGTATTGAAATTAATGGAGGAAAATCTTAAACAGGTTTACCATAGTAGGGTTCTTGGCAAAGAAATCGACCAGCATCTATCTTGGGACAGAGTGTTGCCAAAAGAGTTAGTTCGGGAGTAGAAGGCTTGAGGCGAATTCAGGAGTTTGTCGAGGGAGGCACTCTAGTTTCAATATATAATGCTTTAATCCCACCACAATATAAGTGAAGTATAGGATACCCTAGGGAAGGGGCTATCTAACAGGCTCCAGAAACTTCCGAATAGATCAGCTCGACTGATTAATGAATCTATTCAATGATACTCCCTATAGCTCTCCCTCCGCCGAGGCTTTGGGTCTCTTAGGCTGGGAAAATCTAGAAACTCAACGGGCTAAAGCTAAGGCAAAGCAAATGTATAAAATAGTCAATGGGTTGGCTCCTTACTGATCTTTTCATACTGAAGTAAGAGTGATATATCACATTATAAACTTAGGAAATCCTCCACCTCACTGCAGTTACCGCTACCCAAAAGTGAATATCGAAAAAAAAACAAACGTTTTTCCTATAGTGGAGCAAAATTGTGGAACTCGCTTCCTGCTACACTTCCACGGTGGATCTGACACCCTTTCAATCTTTAATAATAAAATTAATGCGCACACCTTTAGCTGATTTTTGCTCCTCTCCTGCTATGGAGAAAGTCGAAATATTTTTAGTGAATAGAATTATTAGCTTGTAATTTATAGAAAGTAAAAAAAAATTAATAAACTGTAAATAATTGTAAATAGTTTTAAGTTATTAGATTTTCTCGTTTGATTGTTACCACACGTCTCTTGTGGAAATCAACTTTTAGGGACAATTATAAAGTTTTACTTACTTTTACTTACTTGCTTGCTTGCTTGCTTGCTCACTTACTTACTTACTGTGAAGATCTCTAGATCGTTTGAAAGAATTCATGATAGCTTGTTTCGACACTTGTTGCTCGACGTGGTAAAACTGCCTGCTTCGGCCGGGTTGTTCGGATCATGAAAACAGAATACATTGTCAAGAGAGTTTAATTTTATGATGCAGTCCAAGTTGAAAGTTGAAAAGTTATCGCCTATTCCTTAATTCCCGCCAATATTTGTGACCTTCGGCTGTTAGTGATGTCTGCAAATCATCTTTCCTAATTTGCTTGTGTAAAATTGCAACATTTGCACTAGATAAGCGTCAGTGACTTGTGCCATTGTTCCTAGATCGTTCTTGTCGAACCATCCACCTTCTTCCTGTACAAACGGGCCGATACTTTGAAGGACACGTGTTTATGAATCTCACTGTTGGAAAAGACGGATGTGAACTTTGGTGTCTCAAGGAAAACAAATGTGTGTCCGTCAACATTGGTAGCGGAAAATCTCCAAGCAGCGTCATCTGTGAACTGAGTGATTCAGACCACTGCCAGCACCCGGAAGATCTCAAGCCAAGACAGGGTTGGACATACAGAGGCGCAAAGGTATCTCATGTTAAATTGAAACGATTGGGCCAGATTTCACCCCTTCTCAGCATAACTGAAGTGGTGTGGGTATTGCTTTGTTTTTGTTGTCAGGCTAAATCTCAGTTTTATCTCAGCTTTTACTTCCCGCATTAAAAGTGATTCGTTTATAGGATGTGAAACTAATTACACTCACCAATAGTGCAGCAAAACGTGGAAATGACATGGCTAATCTAAAATCTACTACAGTGTTGGGAAACGATTGAGTATATGTTAACAGGGAAGGCAAACCAAAAAGTAAGACAACAAATATCTCGCGACTGATACATTTGAGCCAAGGAACTTCGAGCTCTGAACTGAATTCGATATATTATGATTATCTTACCTCATCAGAATCCTTGCTGTTACAATCCATGCCTCAACAATGGAAAGTGTCTTCTGGGATACACTGACAAGAAGTATGTATGCGAGTGTCCACCAGGATTTACAGGAGAAAACTGCGAAAACGGTAAGGACAGGCAAATGTCATCACCTTTTTTGCTGCAGTTCCTAGGAACGTACTACCTTTAAGTGTGGCAGCTATTAAGTTGAAGAGGGAAAGAGAAAGTGGTGCATTTATATAGCGCCTTTATCACAAACGTCTCTAAGGCGCTTTACAATGATCAATTAACCCCCAGCGGACTGGAAGCATATACAGGCGCAAATGGCAGCCGCTTCTAAGCAGTCCATGCATGCTGGTACTCATTTTACCGACCTCGGAAAGATGGAAAGCTGAGTGAACTTTAGCGGGAAAGAAGGTCGCCCAATATTCCACTCTCGGCAGAACCGGGAATGGAACCCGGGACCTTAGGGTTGGAAAGCAGAGATCTTACCACTGCGCCAACCCTTCCGCCAACCTTTCGCAGAAGGTTCTGCGAAAGCAGAAGTGATTGTGAAAATGGACTTTCATGTTCAAGTGCAAAAGCAGTTGTGTTCCTCGCTTTTAGCCGTATTGGAAATTCAATAGCCTGAGTTCGTTTCAATCTTCGCTTTTTTAGCCAAAGGTTGGTCAGAAGTATCAGTCCTATATAAAATAGGATGGTATTTCTTTCGCTGTTATAGCCACATTCAACTTCAAAGTCATTGAGGCGCCTTTCAAACAGTCCTGATAGTTGATGATGGTGAACAAAGATCAAAGTGAATTGCTCGATGATTTTTATCAAACTTTAAGACTTTGAGTACCTGTATCCTTTTCTCATTAAGATGTCGATGAATGCAACACCGGGAGCCATGATTGCAATGAAAATGCAACTTGTACAAATACGGCTGGAAACTTCAACTGCACGTGTAAGGCAGGCTTTACTGGAGATGGACGGTCATGTGCAGGTACAATAGCTATAAGTGTTCCTTTTATTCGTATTGCCAGAAAATATCACTGGTTCATTTTGAGCTGCGAATGTTTTAGCGTACTATTCGTCAGAAGCATAAACTCTCATATAAAAGGTGATGATAGGTTTTTTGTAGATGGCCACATTCGTAAGTCAAGGCCTTGTTCAAATTAAACAGTCATGCTTGTTCAGTGATGATGGTGAACGAAGATCAACTGTTGGATGATTTTTATCAAAAGACTTTAAAAGTCGTTAATTGAGTACCTGTATCCTTTCTTGGTATTCAGATGTCAATGAATGCAGCACCAGGATTCATGATTGCAATGAAAATGCAACTTGTGCAAATACGGCTGGAAACTTCAACTGCACATGCAAGACAGGCTTTACTGGTGATGGACGGTCATGTTCAGGTACAATAGCAGTAGTGTCGCTTACTTTCAAGTTATTCGCATTGGAACTCAGTGATATCACTAGTTCATTTTGAGCAGAGCATTTGCTTTTGTCAATTCTTACATGAAACTGGATAGTCTTTTTTTGGTCGTGGTCTTTCATTCCCCGTTCAAACGGTCATCATAGTTGATAATGGTGAACAAAGATCAAAGTGAATTGCTCGATGATTTTTATCAAACTTTAAAACTTTGAGTACCTGTATCCTTTTCTCATTAAGATGTCGATGAATGCAACACCGGGAGCCATGATTGCAATGAAAATGCAACTTGTACAAATACGGCTGGAAACTTCAACTGCACGTGTAAGGCAGGCTTTACTGGAGATGGACGGTCATGTGCAGGTACAATAGCTATAAGTGTTCCTTTTATTCGTATTGCCAGAAAATATCACTGGTTCATTTTGAGCTGCGAATGTTTTAGCGTACTATTCGTCAGAAGCATAAACTCTCATATAAAAGGTGATGATAGGTTTTTTGTAGTTGGCCACATTCGTAAGTCAAGGCCTTGTTCAAATTAAACAGTCATGCTTGTTCAGTGATGATGGTGAACGAAGATCAACTGTTGGATGATTTTTATCAAAAGACTTTAAAAGTCGTTAATTGAGTACCTGTATCCTTTCTTGGTATTCAGATGTCAATGAATGCAGCACCAGGATTCATGATTGCAATGAAAATGCAACTTGTGCAAATACGGCTGGAAACTTCAACTGCACATGCAAGACAGGCTTTACTGGTGATGGACGGTCATGTTCAGGTACAATAGCAGTAGTGTCGCTTACTTTCAAGTTATTCGCATTGGAACTCAGTGATATCACTAGTTCATTTTGAGCAGAGCATTTGCTTTTGTCAATTCTCACATGAAACTGGATGGTCTTTTTTTGGTCGTGGTCTTTCATTCCCCGTTCAAACGGTCATCATAGTTGATGATAGTAAATGAAGGTCAAAGTGTTTAATGGATAATTTTTATCAAAGTTTGAAATTGTTAATTGAGTACCTGTATCCTTTCTTGGTATTCAGATGTCGATGAATGCAACACCGGGAGCCATGATTGCAATGAAAATGCAACTTGTGCAAATACGGCTGGAAACTTCAACTGCACATGCAAGCCAGGCTTTACTGGAGATGGACGGTCATGTTCAGGTACAATAGTGGTAGTGTCGCTTACTTTCAAGTTATTCGCATTGGAACTGATATAACTAGTTCATTTTGAGCTGAGCCTTTGTTCTTGTCAATTTTTACATGAAACTGGATGGTCTTTTTTTAGTCGTGGTCATTCACTCCCCGTTCAAACGGTCATCATACTGTTGATGATAGTAAACGACGGTCAAAGTGTTTAATGGATAATTTTTATGAAAGTTTGAAATTGTTAACTGAGTACCTGTATCCTTTCTTGCTGTTTAGATGTCGATGAATGCAGCACCGGGAGCCATGATTGCAATGAAAATGCAACTTGTACAAATACGGCTGGAAACTTCAACTGCACATGCAAGCCAGGCTTTACTGGTGATGGACGGTCATGTTCAGGTACAATAGCTAAGTGTTACTTTTATTCGTATTGCCAGGAAATATCACTGGTTCATTTTAAGCGGCGAATTTTTTTAGCATACTATTTGTCAGAAACAAACTCTCATATAACATGCTTGTTCAGTGATGATGATGAACGAAGATCAACTGCTGGATGATTTTTATCAAAAGGCTTTAAAAATCGTTAATTGAGTACCTGTATCCATTCTTGCTATTCAGATGTCGATGAATGCAACACCGGGATCCATGATTGCAATGAAAATGCAACTTGTGCAAATACGGCTGGAAACTTCAACTGCACATGCAAGACAGGCTTTAATGGTGATGGACGGTCATGTTCAGGTACAATAACATTAGTGTTCCTTGCTTTTATCCGTATTGGAAATATCACTAGTTCGTTTAGAGCTGAGCCATCATCTTTTGTCAGAAACAAAAGAGGTGGACTGTAGTAGGACAATTCAAAAGATTCAAATCAAAGCATCGTGTACTGTGACAAGTTTTCCAGAGACCGATACAACACGGGCTTGTCGTAGACCACTCTTGTCGCCGCGTCTGATTTAAGCTTTGTTAACCCCTCCCACAAGCCAGTGTGAGGTATGGGTGTATCCATGAGATGAGGTGACAGCCTGCTTCTTAATGCAAGAATAAATCTTCTTCAAAAAAGGAATGCAAACCAGTTTCTTAGGTCAATCAAGGTTTATATAATAAGCTCAATAATACACGCATTGATTTCTCACCTTATGACCTCCTAGAGGCCGAACGCAAAGCTGACGTCATCATCAAAACTTTAATTCTTTATTCTATAAAACAAATATTTAACAAAGCGAAAGTGGTTCAGCGTTGTCTGTACTCTTATCGACAATGATATTCGTCATCATGGTGGTCAAAATGTTGTGGACTCACGAGGCGCAGCCAACGCCGAACCACTTTCGATTTGTTTTTTTACCACAATATTCAATGCCAAAGAAAGTGTTTATTTCTAAGGGAGACCAAACTCATGACACAAAGAAAGAGAGCAAGCGTTGTCTATAACTTTCTCTTTCTCGCAATACGATTGGTTTATTTCCCAAAATGAGGGTTCCTGATTGGCTATTACATTGCGTGACAAATTGACGCGAGCATGACGCGAGCAGTGTTGTCTAGACTCTTATCGACAACGGCCAATTAGCCAATCAGATTACAAGCAATTGTGGTAAAAGTTATATCTTTTGCCGTGCGTATATTTAGTGATAGATCACAAATGGCGTCAAAATGTGGTAAAAACATCAGTGACACACTCGGCTGAACTTCTTTGTTCTTACCAGATTTCGACGTCGTCTGTGGTCTATTAGGCTGATTTAGCAACAGAACGGATAGACTCCACTCTTTTCTTCTCTATTCTAAATTCTCATAGGCAACATGGAATCTATTTGTTAAATAGACCCATGCCTCTCATGAGCTCGGTCGCTGGACAATCAACTGCCAACGGCGCATTTTGCTAATGGTAAGTTCCCACTGAGTCCCTGGTAGTTGCAGTCCTCTGTGGGGGCAAACGGACAAAATCGTAATTTCGATGTAAAGTGCAAAGCTAGCTGTTAGCGCCCATCGTAAAAGGACTTGAACTACTCAGGAATCACTAGGAATCAACCATTAGGAAAATGACAATTCGGGGAACTTAATGCAACTTGTGCGGCCTGTTTTGAGCGAAATCACAAGGAGTTAAAGTGCTACTATGTTCAAAAAATCACTTCCTTTTTTTTCAAATTTTACATGTGTGTTTGCTTAAGCCCTGACTGGCAAAATGTTGAGCTTTGAATTTTTATCCAAAGGCTGTTTACTTTGAGTGAAAGTTTTGGATTTCAAGGTCCGCCATTAGTCACGTTCAAAACTGACTGATTGGACCTCAAAGGGTTGGATCTAGTGAAAAGTGACGTCATCTACTCACTAGCTTAAAATTTTTGCGTGTAAATGCAGCTTCTTGTTTATGCAAAAGTCTGAAAAAAATAAGCCCAAAACTCCCATGCTGCATATTAATTCTACGGCGTACACACGCATTGCATTCTTAAACTAGAGAGCCTTTGACGTCAATTTGTCCTCGATCCAGCTCTCTCAAGAACTTAAGTTCACTGAGTAATGGCGGACCATTAAATAAGTTAACTATAGTTAAAAAACAGGTGTCTTTTTGAAATCAAGGCTTAAAACTTTGGTTGGTTAGTGTTTAGCTAACATAGTTTTGAAATCCGAAGAAAATTAAGAATTGATTTTTGGTCACAGGGGCACTATTTGAGCCAGTGAGAATTTGACGTCATTTTCTCCTCGATCCAGCTCTCTGGAGATTTTAAAGTTAGTAATGGTGGACGATTAAGTAAAAAAATTCCAGTTAAAATAAACAGGTGTCTTTTTGAAATCAAGGCTTAAACTTGGGTCAATTAGTGGTAAGTTAACATAATTTTGAAATCTAAAGAAAAAAAGAAGAATTGATCTCTTGGCCATGGCAGCACTTTAACGCAAACTATATGTCAACGGCAAATCCTAATCTTTCAGGTCAGGACTGCTTTAACGCGAAAAACTCATACATTTTAAAGCAAGCTAACAATGTTCATCGTACGTGACACTGACGCCATTTTACTGGTCAGTAAATGAAAAGAAAAAATCACATCTGGGGTTCTTCCCGAAACGAATGAAACACTTTCGAAATCGTGCTAAAGCTAAAAATAAAAACGTTTAAAAAAAGGCTATTTAATATTGTATGGGTAATGCCCTAGGGACACAGCCATATTCTTGTTGAACCAGCAAATTGATTCACTTAAACAAATTATCAAGACCTGCACTGATACCATTAACAGATTAATAAGTAACACGATAAAATAAAGCCTGAGTATCTTCCTGAAATCGTACCTATAGCGAAAAGTAACCATTTTTGGAAAAAAAAAGTTTCTTCGCGCAAATTGAACATGGTGAATATCATCCTCTTTATTTAATATTGTGTGGAGGTTTAAAATAATGATACATTTCTTTTATTTATAAATTGAAGATTGTACCGGCAAATTGAATGACTTCACTAAATATAAAGACCTGCCCGGGATGTTGAAGTGTTCAGTGACAGAACGTTATGGGTACCATCTTCGCACGCTTATTGTGTGCGCTCTGATTTCAGCAAAGACTTCTTACAATGCATTGACACTGTTAACACCAAATTTGACATCCCACCAACACAAAACTGTGTTTGTTACCGTCAAAGATTGTGTTAATGACTACCTGTAGCGCGCAAGAAGTCAACACCCAATTTGTACCAAATTAATTGCCAATTATGATAATTTCAGCATGCCTCAAAAAAGCACAGTTTCAAAAACCATTCCTCATTACACAAACCTATCCGAACTAAACAAACTTATCCTCAAAGCTTACATTTACAACTGTCATATATGCAAGGTCTCGCCCCAAAAAACAAATAGACAACCTGGCAATACGGAGGGAAATCAACTAGACAAGCAGTTGCAAAAAGGTTGCGACACTGCATCGAAAATTCACTTCTTCTTCCTAAAACTCACCTTCCACTTCATAAGAAAAGTCTTAACGCCCCTCTCTCCACTCCCCCCTTCTTCAATGTTGATACCCTTTAGTTTGAATGGCAAATGCAGGGGGGAACAACTTTGCTTGGGGGGGGGGAGGGGGGTTGGGGATGCGTTAACTTGGATGACACGCATTGTACCGTTTATAACAGCGAGTGTCTGCAATTGCTTGTCTCGATGGTTGTTGCGTATAATTCATCATGGCGACTAAAAGGAACGGTTGTTAGGTTCAGCAAAGGTATCAATGGAAAGCAGAAAGATGGAGTTTGAACTGGGATAGTCGTTGCAGCGTTCTAATTGAGTTCCAATTAATGAAAATAAAGTTGAAAAGTAGCGCAAATTACGTATTTCTATTTACGTACAATGTGAAACACGTTGTTTCGACGAGTAAGTGTGGACAAAGTTTGTGTTTCGCCATGATTTTGCCGATTTCAGCCGTCGAAAGTTTCCCAAAATATTTAGGCGAGGTGGAAAGAGTCATTCCAAATTATTTATCCAAGAAAATTGTCCAGTACGGAACTGTGTCAAAGCAAGTAGGGCGTTGATCCCATCTGCATTTGCCATTCAAACTAGTGTGTGTGCAAAATTATTTTCAATACCGGTTGGCAGTTGTCATATTAATCCGACTGAGAAGGAGTTCAATTCTAGTAGAACGCGAATTCTAGCCCCAAGCGATACACAATAACATAACCTAAGTTTGTTGAAAGAGTATCACGTGTACACTTCACGCTATGAGCAGTGACACTATTATTGATAATATAAATCTCTTCAATAAACAAGCGCTCTGTATAAAGGCTTAAAATTCAAAATAATTGTAAGTGAACGAAATACTGAAACGCTGTTATTCCTTGTAAAAGTTATCAATCTCTGTAACGAAGGTAAAGGACGGTGCAAAACAATAAGCTTGTCAGTCTTTTATTAACTTATGAACACGTCACCATGTCACGCAAACATCGTAACAAGCACAAGTACATTTTCGTCCAAAAAAATAAACCCTTTTTCGCTTATTGACATGTAACACATGCAAATGGAAAGAAAAACAACTTGAGGTAGACTTTTCGTGTTGACAAAAGCAACAGGCGGCTAAAAGAACTTTTCGGAACGGTCTACATAATTCCAACGGTCTACACTCGTAAAACATAAGAAGTAGATAAGATCATAGGCAGCCCAAGTTCGCGTCAGTAGAGTGCGTGTAATAATTACTTACTAGTGGGAAGATGACCTTTGAGTAAAAGCGGTGTGTGTTGCGTTACAGGCAGCCGTTGAGAATTTAAACGCGTTATAAGACTTTGTATGGGAAATAAAATACCGTCGATTATGAAGCCTAAAAAACGCTCAATTTAACATTCATTCAATAAAAGGAATGTAAATGACTCACCTCTGGTGTATTCTTGTGCTTTTTGGAACTTATTTTACCGTTTCGGGAATTTCATGTTTCCAATGTTCTAAGACGAAGTCAAGGCTGCACACTACGATTCCGACCGATGTCAGCTCAGAGGCGGTTTTCGACTCGAAAATCCATCCCAGCCGCGATTTTTTCACGCAAAGCTAAAACCACATCATTTGCGAACCTCCGTGAATGTTTCGTCGTCAAAAATCCCCACACACTTGGCTGGAAATGAGCATTTTCTGCTTCGATTCCACGATAGCTGATGAAGTTAACGGCTGGTGATCATGTGGAAGGTCCGATGTCAAATTAACTCCACCCGATGAGGTACAGGCATTTCACGTACAACACTTACCCCATCCCTACAGCGGCTTCTCGAACAGCTCTATTGTTACGAGCGACCACGCGACAGGACATCAACAGACAAAACAGACATCAAAATTTGAATATTCTGCGGGGTTTTCTTCGAGCTACAAAACATGTTGTCAAAGTCGAAGAGATCGCTCGAAAATGAACGTGATTCCTCTCCGAAACGCCGCAAGGGTCAGCGATATCCCACACATTGGAAATCCTGGTAAGTTGCCTTCAGGGTTTGCGTATGAAAGTACAATGTACAGAATGTAAACAACAAAGATTTTGAATCGTTTGCCGTTTGTTTGTAATTCTGTTTAAAATATAAGTGCCACACGGCCAACGTTTGTATAAACGTAACCTTTCCTTGTACTTGTACATGTTAATTGCCGTGACTTTAACATCTTCAGTTCCCACGGCCTGCTCCCGTGAGCTGACTTAACGGCCGAAATCTTAGTGTGCAGCCTTGACTTCGTCTTAGAACATTGAAACACGGAATTCCCGAAACGGTAAAATAAGCTCCAAAAAGCACAAGAATACACCAGAGGTGAGTCATTTTCATTCTTTTTATTGAGTGAATGTTAAATTGAGCGTTTTTTAGGTCTCGTAATCGACTGTATTTTATTTCCCATACAAAGTCTTATAACGCGTTTAAATTCTCAACGGCTGCCTGTAACGCAACACACACCGCTTTAACTCAAAGGTCATCTTCCCACTTGTAATTAATTATTACACGCTCTCTACTGACGCGAACTTGGGTTGCCTTAATATCCAAACAGAACAGGGTCCCAAAGGGGGGGGTCCCTGGAGCCCTGGAGCCCTGGATTTTTTTGCTGTGGAGCCCGAAGCCCGATCATTTCTCCCCCTGGAGCCCTGATCGTTTCTAGCTGTGGAGCCCGGAGCCCTGAAAGTAGCTGCTATGGAGCCCTGGAGCCCTAAACCCCTTTGGGACCCTGAGAATTTGTTGAAGCTTACCTCCTGTTTCCGTAGGTCCCTATAATTCTACAAAACGTCCCCCGTTGTACACGGCCTCAAGAGTCGAAATGCCTATTTTTTTTTACTAAACATAAGAATTTTCTTCTCTTAAACAGAATACCACTCAGTGACTGTTTGCGAAGGTAATTCCAGGAAGATAAGATGCGAGAACGGAAGAAAATTCAGAATTTTGTCAGCAGATTTTGGTAGATTAGAAGGTGCCACCATATGTCCTCATCCATCCATCCACGATTTAAACTGCCTGGCCTCAAGCTCCCTTGGCAAGGTGCGAGAAATTTGTCAAGGTCAAACGGCGTGCACTTTACATTCTAATTCAGGGTTCTTTGGAGTCGGAGATCCGTGCCCAGGAACGTACAAATACCTGTTTGTTTTATATTCGTGTATTTACTAATGCATTTTATTAGCCTGCACTAGCTGATAACTACTGTCTTAAAAAAAAGAAAGCTGCAACATTGTAGCTCCTTGACCACGTTTTTTTCGGTTTTCGACCCCATTCCGCTCCAATAGTCCAGTTTCCTAGTGTCTCTTATATTATCAAAGATCAGCAAGAAGGTTAATCTACTTTTGAGGAATGTATGCGTCCTTCGTACGGGCAAACAATATTCAAAAATGCAATTTACCTTAGCAACTTGCCATAAATGTAGCCTGTATTATGTAGGCTCTACATCTTTTGCATTTAACATCAGATTTCGCAACCTCAAATCTAGCATCCCTAAGAGGAAAAACATGTCAATTGGCGGTACTTTACAATTCAGAGAATGATTTAGCATCACGTTTACGTGAAACGACAAACGTCAGCTAACCGTTTCACATTTCACGTAAAATGGAGTGAGCTTGTAACCATTTAGCTTCGCGGCTGGACTCGCGGCAACTGGACTCTGTTATTCTCGAGTATTTAGTTAACAAAAAAGAGTAGAATCTCGGAGTTTTTTTAAACGATATCTAAAATGAAAATCCTTACCTGTTATATTATGCAAGTTTGGATCGATAAAAACGTTTTGCGAGTCAGCAGAGACTCAACTTGAGTTCATAAAGAAATTTAAATTGCGGTAACTGGTGAGTTATGAATGCTCTATAGTCACAAACCCTAATAATTTGTCCTTGTTTTACCGGAAAATGCTTTTGGGATTCTTTTTACCACAAACAACATGTTATGTAAAACAAGGACGAGAAAAAAAATCCTTGTATAAGGCCCCGTCCACACATATCCGGATATTTTTTAATCCGCAACTTTTTCATTCCGAATACCCCTTCAGTCTATACGTATCTTGCGAATTCGCTCTCCAGAGTGGATATTTTTTAATAGGTTGTGAACCCGGAACCGTGTGAACGCTCAATCCGGACTCCTTTTTTTTTTAATCCGCGGATTAATTAACAAGGTCGAGCCCAGTTCCTAACCGTGAAATCAGTTCTCAAGATGGCTGCCGAGGGCAATATTATTTCTTTGTGGGGCATGCTCTGTTACCTCTGTTTCCTTGAGGAGTCCTGGATACTAGAGTGAATCAGGAGACGTTTCGGATACGTGTGGACGCGCAAATTCGATTTGAATACGCTGCCTGTGGATAGGGATATCCGGATATAGGTATGGAGGGGGCCTAAGGCAAGGGCGATAAATTCCTACTTAAAGGTAGAAACGGCGACCGGAAACCGGCAAACGCGAAAATGACGGGGGAATCATGGTCACTTATGCTGTTCGCGTACCACTTAAACGTGATGCTAAATCTCGCTAATAGCTCCAACCGTTAAATCTCAAAAATTAAACATTGTTGTCTTTCAGGAGCTTGTTTTAGACGAATAATAAATGAATGAACTGTTCGAGTGAGGCCTTGCATTTGAGTAGCTTTTGAAAATTTTAATCCTAGCTTTCGCCTATCTACGGCAACACCAGAGATCGAATAAGAAAATATTACAGCACAGCGAAAAAAATAGCGATGGAGTTGAAAATGTATGTGACCAATAGTAACCTATTTACACCGATCTTACCCGCACTCCTACTGAGGTATGGAGGTCTGGCGGCCACACAGGAATAATACTAGAAACACAAGGTATTACAGAATAGGCAGTCCACCAAACATACCCAGTCTCAAAAGAAAATCCCCAAAACTAAAACCCAAAACTGAGACAACTTCAAAAGGGAAACAAAGGGTAAAGGGGAGGAGAAATAATATAAACCTCAAGAAGGAAGTAGACGTAGACGTACGGAGCACACTTGGCAATAACTTCCCAGGCAGCGAAGGCAACTGTGGAGATTACCCGCGACAAAAGTTTCCGGATCCCGAAAGGCAAGCATAGAAGGATCTCCAAGGGCATGGCCATCAAGAACCGCTTTCAAAAATTCCAGAAAGTCATGAAGATTATTTTCTGTCATCCCCTGAGCCATCCCAAGAGGAGATTTATCAAACTTGACCCAACGTACTGAACGTCTGGTTACGCTTTCTGGGGTGAAATCAGGAGTAACTTCCCATTCCCGAAAGGTGAAGGCGAGCTTAAAGCGCTAGGCAGGGGACCAGAAGAAAGGGGAAAAAAGGGGAAAATGTAAGGGAGGAGATGGCTCAACAGATGACAGCTTTGAGCCTCAGTAATCCGACAGGGAATTAGACTTCCTTTCAAAACTGTCATAATAGAGCGAGGCGCAAATCAGGGAGAGATAAAGGAAATAAATGGACTGTAGGACAAGAAAATTTTATTAACCAGCAAATTTAAAGGGAAGTACACGAAATACGAGAAAGCTACTTATTACCGCCTCAACCGCGCCTAGAATACGGGGTGTAGCGATTTACAAACTGGTTACGACGAAAACATCTATTCGCAGTGTGGCCAGGGATGCCACAAAAGAAACAGACGAGGCAGAGAAAAAATTTGCATTGCAATAGATACAAACAGTACCTTGAAAACAAACAAAAAAGGACATGTGAAGTATATATACAAAGTTAACCGCGATCGATGAAGAGAAAACGATAGTTACAACACTTAAGACGGAAGATATTCTAACATCGGTAATGAAGTGAAAAATAATACAGCATCTCGAGCCGGAAAACAAGTCAAATAAACATCGGCTCTAAGGTAAATAATAATTTAAAATCTCATACCGAGAAATATACAAAATCAACATAAACAACAAATAATCACATGTCCCAGCAAAAATATTAATGTATAAAACAGATATCTAATGCCCGAAAACATCTTCAAACCGATATTGGTAAAAGGGGGCACGGAAATAACGAAACATCGGTCACGAGGAAACAAATAACAAAAACATCTCTCGCCGAAAAATATGCGAGTAAAACATAAGCCATGAGGAAACAAATAAACAACATCTCATGCTGGAAAATATGCAAATAAAAATTAACATCGGCCAAGAGGAAACAGATCAATAAAACATCTCATGCTGGAAAATATACGAATAAAACATCGGCCATGAGGCAACAAATAACAGAACATCTCAAGTTGGAAAAATATAGGCAAATAGCCACGGAATGGCTGCAAATGACAGAACACCAGCCGTTTAATACTACAATTGTAGGTAGCAAATTTTGAAACATATTGTGCGAGGCACACGACGGGTGAGAAGAGGAAATGAGAGAAACGATATGGCAGGAGGGAAGCAATAGAATGTGACACTGCTAAAAATATGCAAAAGTAAAGGGAGCACGCGGTAAAACTGCCCAAAAACTTAAACAAATTGGAAAAGGGGGTAAAAGCCGGCTAAAGCTACATACTAAACGTACAAAATCAAATGAAGAAACTGCATAATACCAACAAAGGGAGCGACGAACCGAATACAGGACCACGAGAGTAACGGGCACGAGATAAACCGGATTGACGGTATTGTACATATTTTATTTACAATAGTTTTAACTTAGGAAATTTTGGCTCGTGTCTATCTTTAGAACGGTTTAAAGTGATTCTTGACCTGTAATTAGCACGTGTACTCATAAGAGCATTTTCATTATTCTGTTATTAGTTGAAACCAACTTCAACCTCAATCTCAACATCAACATCGATAATCAAGAATCAGCCATCAACTTGAACTTCAAAATCTAACTTTAGCTATCAACCATCGACAACTTCTAGTAATAATCAACGACCTACAGAGTTTCGAATCAAGAATTTTACGTCAATCAATTTGAGACTTGCCTTTGAGAGCATTTTAATAAACGTTTAATCATTGGAACTTTCAGTTCAATCAGTTGCGTTTGAATTATCTATGGTTTGTTTGGTATGAAATCTACAAGAAACACTCTATTGTTTAAATAGAAAGAAAAGAATACTCATACTAGCAAAAGCATATTGACGCGATATGAACACAGTAAGTAGACACGACGCGAACTTAGCTGTCGTTTCGCAGAACTTTCAACGATATTGTAAAATTTCAGGAGGTCAAACCAAGACTTTTAAACTTGTTGTTTTAAACAGAAACGTTCAGTTCCGCGGAAACTAGACTCGCATTTGCTGGTCATAATTTACAAGCTCTTTACTTACGCTCACTATTTGGGCGCTTTAGCACGATGATGGTAGTGCCGAAGAAAACTGACGTCACTTTGAAATGAAACATCTGCGTCTTCGTGGCAGTCCATCTTGGTCACACTTTACAATGTTGGTAGCAACGCTGTTCAAGAAAATGTTGACGCTGTCGCCAAATCGTTACATTTAGCAATTTCAAGTAACTTGTTGTTTTGCGCAAGACGAGACATGATGTGAAAAGCGTGCTGCACGTGCGGAAGTGGATACCGTTTTTTTTTTTTAATTCTTTACCAATAAGTCCTTCAGCGTGCCTTTTCAGTCTACGCCTGCTGAAGCGCCCTATCACTGGGCCGAGAAACAGTTTAACATTCTTTAATTGGTAATCTTGGCGTCTGGAGCAGACTTAAGTCCTTATTTAGCGGTTATGAAGTTCATAGGTGGTTTTCAAGTGACGTCATCGCCGCATTGTTGGTGGACAAAAACAAGACCTCTCATTGGCTTCTTTTGTTCCTCCACCAGCATTTGTACATTACACCATTGTCATCTCAGTGTCAAGAGATTGGTTGAAAACCACTTATTCATTTGGTGCCTGCTTGGTTCAAGAGAGGTTTTGCCAGAATCTAGTTCTACTATGTTTCAAAACTCTGATGCCCAGTCTTAATTCCAGGTGGTACGCTAACACTGAGTCTCTTTTTTATAAGAATCTATTTTTTCCCTACTCTGCACCGAGAAGTTTTTCTCCGGGTACTCCGGTTATCGCCTCTCCTCAAAAACCAACATCTGACTTTATTTGTGTTAATATTTAAATTCAGTTTGCAGTGTCCGCAATTAGTGATTCAGCGCTAGAATGACTAGACACTTAAATTCACCTTTATCACGCGGCGGCCATTTTGGAGTCCGTGGGGAATAAAGGCTTTGTCTTTGCATTGTCTTTGCCCGTCCAGCCTCACACTGAATGTGAGGTTTGACGGGGAAAATCTTTTGTTTGGACATTGAGTGATATGGGTCTATAAAGTTCCTTTCCTTCCGTTTTTTCCCGTAGGACTAGCCACCTGCCATTTCTTTAATTGCCACTCCCCGTGAGGCCAATGAATAAATGATGCCTTCAAAAGAGATCCTAACTTGTATAAGGTCGGCAAACGTTATGGTGTCTGATACTCCAAACATGAGACGCTGTCGCCCTTTTGTTCTCCACTTGCTGGTTATCTGCTTTTTTTGGCTGGCTTGCCTTAAGAGCAAAACACTTGCTAATCAAGGTGAGAAAAAAGTTCTTGTCAACATCTAATTCAGGAACTCTAAAGAGCATGGAAGCTGATGCGATGCATATCATAGTTCTGATATAGTTCTAAACTAAGTTTGACAACTTTTGTAACATTGGGCATCAATTCATCAGAAGCCATTCCGACCTAGTAATTAGATAATCAATGCTCTGGAGACAAAACGGTTTTCAAAAAGAGATACAAGAAAAGATAATATGTCATAAACTCCAAAGTCACGTGAATATCATGCTTTCTTTTAAGTTTTCTTACATTTAAAAAAGCATTGTCTGTCGTTAATTTCCTGTTTCATTTGTTTCATTTGAGCAGTATGTGAAGCCCTGTTACTCCAGTTTGTCACACTGCTTGTGTCTAACGGCAAAAATCTCAAGCTTTTGAAGAGCCTTTCAAACTCGGAAGCCACAGGCATTGACAAAATCTCTGGAAATTTTTTGAAAATTGCGGCTTATGCTATTTCTCCATCATAAACATGTGTATTGAAAAACGGCATAGTCTCAAGCAGCTTCCCTGGCGATTGAAAAATTGCCAGGGTCTTCCCTCTCAGTTTCAAAAAAGGGCCAAAAACTGCACCAGATAATTACAGACCGATCTCTGTCTTGCCAGAAAAAGCAAAATAATGGAAAAAAATTATCTACGAACAAGTATATGAGTACCTTACATCTAATAATATTCTTTGGGATCATCAATTCGGCTTTCGTAGACTTCACTCGACTGCTTCAGCTCTCTTAGATAGCTCAAACAGCTGGTATGTTAATATGAATAGAAGAGTGCTAACTCTTTTTCAGGCCGAGCCAATTTCCCGCGAAATATTTTTTCAAACCTATTCATTTCATATTATTTCTCGCTAAGTGTTGCATATTTCTTGTCCAAATGAAAGCTGAAAATAAAGATTATTTATTGATCTTTCAGTTGACATATTTTTATGGAATGTAATAGTCTCTCTCAATTATTTGCATAACAATCATAACACAAAAATTGCCACGCACACAACAAATTAAGTTGGCATTTACCTCTTCGTCGAATCCTCATGCACAACACTGGAATTTTTAGTTATTGTAAAAAATCTTTCTCTATTCGTTAGCAATCATCCTTTCAAATTTCAGAGAAATCAATCTAGCTGCAAATAATTTACGCATTTTTTTCAATGTGGAGACGAAAGGTCAATATGATATGGGGCAAAATTGCGCAAGTTTGAGCGATGAAGTTGCGTGTGTAACACGTTCTCAATATTTTTTACTGGGTTGGCAAACCCAGTCGGAATCTGGGCTTCATTTCGTGGGTTTTTTTTTGTTATTTTTTCTGGGTTGCCAAACCCAGTGAATCTCTGTTTTATTTCGTGGGTTTCTTTTTTTTGGTCGTTTTTTTTGGTTTTTATTATTACTGGGTTGTCAGTATGGCAAACCTAGTCGGAATCTGTGTTTAATTTGGTGGGTTTTTTTGTTATTACTGGGTTGCCAAACCCAATCGGAATCTCGGTTTCATTTCGTGGGTTTTTTACTGGGTTGTAGGCAATCCCAGTCTAGAAATGGAGGGCATTTGTTCGGTGTTATTTTTTTTTTCTTCCGTGTCGGTAAAAGTCTTGCCTGTCACTCCCCTGGTAAGTGGTATCTTTGTGCATAGAGCCTTCTGCGCGTATTTTTCTTAGGATCGAGAGGGTAGTGGAACTGCGTAGATTTCTCTGGTGGACACAGTAGAATAATTAACTTAGCCTTCAATGGCGTCGAAAGTCATGTAACGCGAATGGCGTTTTACTGGATCCTTAAACAAGTCAGTTGGATAAACTACGCAGGCGGTGAAAACCAACACCTGGAATCTCAAAAGCGACGAGTAATGGACTTCGACAACAATCTGTCGCCCGTCGAGCAGAAATCAAAGTGAGCTGCATTTCTAAAATAATATTTACCAAGTGTGCTGTTATGTAGAACACTGAAACCAAATGGAAAATTCTCTGGTAACTTATGGGTTCAACAAAGACAGAGAATGAATCGAACACCTTAAGTAAATCTGTGATCAACTCTGCACGGTCTTCAGGTAATGTGACAGCCAAGAATTATTTGAAAGAAAGCTTGTCGTCTATTTTGTGCTTCATTATTCAAGGAAACGGTTCTTCATGGAAACGGTTTGATGCTGAAATTTTAATTTGTTGTAATATTGCGCATATTTGACACGATTGAGTTTTTTCTCTTCACGCACGCAATAATAGCAAATATGTTGTTTGTTTCAAAAAAATTGTTCGCTTGAAAAGGTGGCCTTTATGAATTCATCATGTTTTATTATATGTGTGCTGGATAGTTTTTATGGCAATAGTAAAGCATTTTCTTGTTATTCAAGGAAAATGTTCTTCAGGAAAGGGTTTGAACCTGAAGTACATGGTAATTACATGGTAATTTGACACGATTGAGTTTCTTGTCTTCACGCACGCAATGAAATTGGAAGAGGTTTTCGCCTCTAAGAGCAAATATGTTGTTTGTTCGCTGGACAAAGGTGGCCTTTATGAATTCATCATGTTTTATAATATGCAAGCTTGACTGGATAGTTTTTATCGCAATAGTAAAGCATTTTCGTGTCAAAATGAGGTTGTGCTAACTTAATTAATATAAACATACATTCTGCCTCGTGAGTTTGTTATTCTCGTTAACCAGCAATGGAAAGTCATTGCAACGCGAATGGCGTTTTAGTGCATCTTATGTTGTTTGTTTCAATAAAATGTTTCGCTGGAAAAGGATTCTGTGATATTTTCTGCTATTGTGAATCATAATATCATGTTGTGTATTGAATTTTCGAGCTCAAGGTTGAAACGTGATACGGGAGGATATTTTTAGTATAACTCTGTAAGCAGGAAAGGTTTCATGAAAATAAACAGGTCTGTTGGAAGCGTGCTTGAGTTTCAACAAAATGAGCCCCAAAATCAGCAAAAAATTGTGACGCCGGTGAATAATAAAGTAGCTGCTATTTCCAAAATGATGGAATTACCTGGTGATAAATAACCTCGTCTTGGAGAGTAAATTTTTGACTTTGCAGAAACAATGGTGGGCGATTGTGATCTTTGTTTTGAATTCGCTCATTTATTGTCAAACTTTATAACACTTGACAGAAAAAGAAACTTACGAAAACCCGGTATCTTGCCATCATTTGACACAAATGCTTCACTGTTTGGCAAGTAAACATGCCGCGGTAACTTACTAGTAATCACGGCGCCCGCTGAATTCCGGCGATGTCACTTTCGATATTGCGATTTATTTGCGCAGCCAAAACGTACAATAACAAAATTGAACGTAGCAAAAATCTCCCAAAATGTTTGTCGCTGATCGTAACTGTTTATATTCTATATTCACGGTTCAAAATTAATGTTGTTTTCATGTCGTAAATATGTTATTCTCAAGCGACCGTCCTGGAAACTTCCTTCTGCTCTTTCTGAAAACTGTGTATCAATATTTATTTACTTTTGCATCAATATTTGTTTTTGCATAAAGCAAGCTAACAAAATCTGTACCTTGCTAAGTTTGCATTTGTTAGCGTTAATAGTATTTTCGGTCCAATGCTTCTGTTTTACGAAGGCGTATATGTTTTTGGTCACCCATCCAGACACTAATCCCGCCGGAGAGGGCTTGACTTTACTAAACTTTAGTATTACAAAGCTGTCAGATGCTCAGAGGGCACGCTTAAACTTGTGGTGAAAAGAAGTTTATCAACATGTCAGCCCAGAAGCCAATGTTTCTCACTTCCCATTTATTTTCTTCAATCTTTCTGGGTTCAGTACTTTGCTAGTAACCACATGTCTTCTCAGGCTATTTACCCAAGGCTTCTACCATGGCACTACAATGGTAGACAATACCAAAACAATATCGTGCACTGTTAGAACTACATATTACGCAAGGACAGATTTTTTTCGTCGTACGAACGTGTGAGAACCTGTGAGCCAAAGGGCCTCTGCTGGTATGACTTCTGGGTGACCCCTTAAATGGTCTTAATGACCCCCCAACTTGAAAAAATTGTCTGGAACAGTGCACGTACCACAGGCAACCCAGTGTACCCTTTGGGAGGGTCTAGTTTGTTATTTTTTCCGTGTCGGGAAAAGTCTTGCCTGTAACTCCCCTGCTAAGTGGTGTCTTTGTGCATAGAGTCTTCTCTGCGTATTTTGTTAGGTTTGAGGGGGCTGGGGTAATGCGTAACTTGCTCTGCACAATTAACCTGTAACGGCGTCGAAAGTCATTGTAACGCGAATGGCGTTTTAGTACATCTTTAAAGAAAATATACCCATATGGAGCTCAAGAATGGAACGTCAAGACAGGTGGTGAAACATAAAGATCTGGAATCTTAAGGACGGTGCCTACTAATTAAAGATATTTTTCCCCGGTGTGTGATTATGCAGGAAATGTAGATCCTAACAAATGTTATTGAAATCCAAAAAGAAAATTGGGGGTAACCACGCATTTTTCAAAGATAATTGATGAATAAGATTTGTAAAAAGCTTCAAAATACAAAACAATGTATGGCGTTCTTTCTCAAATTGAAGCTTAATTATCTCTCAAAAATGCATGGTTACCCCCAATTTTCTTTTTGGAAACGAAGGACACTTACTAAGATCTAATTTTTCCGGATAGTTTTAAACCGCGCAAAAATATCCCTGTATTAGTAAGAATCACCGATAGGAAAACCGAGTATCTCGCGATGCGCAGAACGTATGCGCAATAACAGTAGTAGGCACCGTCCTTAAAAGCGACGAGTAATGGACTTCGACAGCGTGAATCTTTCGCCCGTCGAGCCGAAATCAAAATGAGCTGTACTTCTAATATTTCGCCAAGGTGGTGTTACGTACAACACTGAAACCAAATGGAAATTTCTCTCGTAACTTACGGGTTCAACAAAGACAGAGAAGGAATCGAACACCGCAAGTAGATCTGTGATCTCTGTTGTGTGTCTCACAGTGTTTACTGAAGTCGCATCTATTTAAAGTTTGCCTGTTTGTCTGGCAAGTAACATTCATTTTGTACTCAACTCTGCAAAGGTTAAAAAAAAATTGGGAATGATTTCCGTACAGGTCCGTACTTCATTATGCATGCATAATAAATTAATTATTCATTCGCGCTATTGTTTTGTAGAACAATACGTATACCCAAGAGAACCGAATATATACATGGGTAATTTGTACTTACGGGATGAATAAAAGCGGATCTCATTTTTTCTCTCCCTCCTTCTCTCTCTTCTTTCCCTTCATCGCCCACACCGTTACTCGTTTTTGTCCCAGCTTTCCTCTTTCTATCCCTTCGTCTTCTTCTTATTTCCAGATCCCAGCTTTTTCTGCCATTTTATCCCATGATATGTCACTCGCAGCTTGCCTTGAACTCCGACCCACTGTAAACTTCTGGATTACTTGTCCCTGTTCTTTATCACTGAGCTAACGTGTCAAGTTGCTAATTCACACCTTGAAATATTTATTTTGAATTCTGGCTGACTATTTACATAACAATGATGTGTAATTATATACACGTGCCGCGCCGAGCACTTACAATCGAACTTACACTTGTAGGTTACCGTTAAGAGATCCCTGTTTTACTACTCTTGAAACAACCCATCCCTTTAATAATGCTAACCGTAACCCTAATTACGACTAAAGGCACTGTTTAGGCTTAAGGTTAGTCCCTGTGATAGTTTTAGGTTTTCCAGTATTGCTGTGAACTGTGACCTGCTTTTCCTTCATGCCTCGTGCGTGCGGCACACTTACAAGTTCACTGCGTGGAAGAGTATACCACGCTTAAAGTCTGATTGGTGCATCTTTCATGGGAAACTTTCATGCATGAGTTCATTGCAATTAAAATCGTTTCATATTTCCCTTCTTTTGAAGCAAACTTGTGTCTTCCTAATAATCAAGATGGCTACCGAAGTAAAAGGGTCACAGCAATGGGAGATTTGACCATTTGGAAATTGTCCCTGCTTTATAGCCTTTCCAGAGTTGTGCATAGAGTGGTGCAAAGAAAACAATTTACTTTCGTCTTCCGTGTCCAACACCTGTGTGAAAACGCAGTCAGTTGCCGCATCGGGAGATGAATCTGTTTCGCGATGTTCAAGAAAAAACTGCAATGGATAGCCTTCAATCCGCCACAACACATATGAATTTTCTGACCGTAAACTTTCCTTGAAAAAATATTAGCCCTAGCTACCTGTGGCCGGAAAGTTTACAACTGCCAACAAGACAAGGGCTAACATCATCTTACCGCAGTTAACCATCGCCTAAACTTCGTCGACCCAGACAAACGAGCCCACAGCAGGGCATTGAAAAGACATGATGGGGAGTGAAACGAAGTATGCCTCGTAGGGGAACATCCATGGATCTCTACCAAAGCTATTTACTTGGAAGTATCATTTAGCATATTGCCGATCTCTACAAAGAGCGATAAATCGCAAAATCCCTCTAAATGAACCGTTCGTGATCCTAAATACAGGAAAGGAATAAAATATACACTTTGCAGTGTCTCGGTGAATTTTTCAGGAAGATCAATTTCACGATAAAAAGAGCAGGTAGCCATTAAATTTCTTATGACAGTACTTTTATTTGGTTTGTTTGTTATGTTTGCGAATCTGAACCCTATTACAACGATTGCTTGAAACTCCACTTCTTGCGCTTATTCTAAAACTGAAAATGGGTAAAATTGCAGG
Organism: Montipora capricornis; assembly: GCF_036669925.1. Taxonomy (NCBI): domain Eukaryota; kingdom Metazoa; phylum Cnidaria; class Anthozoa; order Scleractinia; family Acroporidae; genus Montipora; species Montipora capricornis. Next base: position 2,453,446 of record NC_090895.1, on the reverse strand, counting down.
AAAAGTGCCGAAATTGCAGGAAAAACTGTTCGATTTTCCGTATTTCAGACAGAAGTGCGACCGACGTTTTTTAAGTCCAGATAGACTTAGAAAAAACCTCTAAAAAGAAAGAACAAAGCGCCACAGTCCCAAAGGACGTCTATTGTTATCGCTATTGTTTTCTTGAAACAAAGGAGTGTATGCATAATGAAGTAGGGACCTGTGCGGAAATCTTGCCAAAAATTAGAAATGTGACAGTGAAAAATTATTTGAATGAAAGCTTGTTGTCTCTTTTGTGCTTTATTATTTACGGTCAAGGTTCTTTCGAAAAGGGTTTGATGTGAACTGTCAGAAATTTATTTAATTGCATATGCTTTGTGATTGTGTGTTTCGCTTGCACGCACGCAACTGAAATAGGAAGGGTTTCTTGCCTCTTATAGCAAATATCTTGCTTGTTTCAAGAAATCTCTCGCTGGAAAATATTTCTGTGAAATTTCTAGCTTTTGTAAATTTATCATGTGTAATTTTCGAGCCTAGCAAATTTACATACATTTGTTGAAATGTGATACGGGGAGAATTTTTGTGGTAACGCATAAGTCACAAAAATAAACAGGTCTGTTGGAAGCGTGCTTGAGTTTCAACAAAATGACCCCCAAAATCGGCAAAAGATTGTGACGCTGATGAATAATAAAGTATCTGCTATCACCAAAACGATGGAATTACCTGGTGATAAATAACCTTGTCTTGCAGAGTAAATTTTTGATTTTCCAGAAACAATGGTCACTGTGACCTCTGAGAGTGATCTTTGTGTTGAATTCGCACATTTCTTGTCAAAATTTATAACAATTGAAAGAAAAAGAACACTAACAAAAACAAAAACCTGGTATCTTGGCATCATTTGACACAGATGCTTCACTGTTTCGCGAGTAAACATGCCACGGTAACTTGATCACTGCGCCCGCTGGATTCGATGTGCGATTTACTCGGTGCAGCCAAAAGTACAGTTACAACAAAACAACTAAAATCTCCCAAAATGTTTTTCGCTGATGGTAACTTTTTATATTCGTGGTTCAAAATTAATGTTGTTCTCACGTCGTAAATTTTGTTACCGATGGCAAAATATTTTATTCTCGATCGACCGTCCTGAAACTTCCTTCTGCTCTTCTTAAAAACTTTGTATCCATATTTATTTACTTTTACATCAATATTTGTTTTGCATAAAGCAAGCTTACAAAATCTGTATCTTGCTTGGTTCGCATTTGATAGCATTAAAATAGAATTTTCGGTCCTATGCTTCTGTTACTGACAATACTGAGTGGTATATTTCTTAGGTCGCCCATCCAGATACTAACCCACCGAACCCCTAGGGGTTAACTTCAACTTTAAACTTTTGTTTACAAAACTGTCAGGTGCTGTCAGTGCACGCTTACACTTGTGGTGGAAAGAAGTTGCATGATCAACATGTCAGCCCAGAAGCCAATGTTTCTCGATTACCTTTTATTTTCTTCAATCTCTCTGGGTTCAGTACTTTG